>NC_082356.1:2105575-2431850 GCF_027477595.1 Haemorhous mexicanus | reverse complement strand
GGCCACCCCCAGGATTCTGAGTTTTCATAACTATTTTCACTACTCCTGCCACCTTACCAGGACCTTCTCTACAAGTTCTAGCTGACCGCCTCTAAATAATCAAATCTGCAGGGAAAAAAAGGCACTTCTACAAACACTGACCCCTCCACTCTCACACCTTGTCGCAAGGGAGCACAGTCCGTTTTTGTCTGCTTGTGTCTTTTCTTTCAACAACCAGGGCAAGCCCCAACCGGCTTCGGGTTCCGCGGGCCACTGGGGTCGCTGATTCATTACTACCACCATTCTTTTCACTTGCATCCTTCTCTCTCCTTTCTATCATAGCCAGGCTTTGCCCAGCTTTCGAGGAAGAGGAATCAGGTGACTATGGGAGAGGAGGATAAAGAGAGAAAGGTGTACTAGATGAAACAGGTTTAAGATCAGGTGAGGTAGGGGCAGGCAGTAGGACAAGGACAGATGAAGCAGGTGGATAGGGTTAGGTTCTCTTAGTCTTAGTCACCTGAGGGTTCATCAATCGAGCTGGTCCTGCCCAGTCTGAACCCCTGCACACAGTGGATGGAGATAAAGTCCCTGTGGTACATATGAAAGGTATTTTAGGAAAGACTGTTTGGATTAATCCCACCTCAGGCAAAGACAAACTCATCCATGGGATTGGTTTTGCTCAAGGACCTGGTTACACTTGGTGGGTAATGCAGAAAGATGGAGAAAGCCGTTGTGTACCACAGGGAAACCCAGTCTTCACTGAGAAGTGTGTGTAAGGTTTCATTGTGATGCAGATGGAAATAGAATAAAGGGTGGAAAATGTCCTGGATTGCAAGGTAATTAATGTGTATATTCTATTTTCCATCTGTTAGAGGTGTGGCAGTTATCTTCTGTTAATTGGGCAGTTTTCTTTATCTCTTCCACAAACCAATCCTCCCTCTGGGAAATATCTTCTGTCCATGGGCCATTGAGTGTCACTGCATAAAATTGCTGATAACATTACATCATCCCATTGGGAGATGCTCCACCCAGGGGGAGGAGCCAAGCATTCCTACCTGGACATAATCTGAGATTTTAGGACACCCAACCAGCCTTTTCCCACTGGATTCCCACAGGAGCAGCTCTTTCCCACTGGATTCCCAGAGGAAGACCAGGCCCATCTACAGCACCCCTGGATCTTCAGAGGAAAACTCCACCCTTCTACAGGATCACTGCTCCAACAGAACCCCATCTGTCACTGCAGCCACCATTTAATGGGACTGCTGCCAACACCCTGACACACAGGGTGTCAGGTTGTGTTCTGAGTCTGTCAGTGGCTTTTTTGTTGTCTGTATGATTGCATTTGTCTTTTTAGTTTTCCTAGTAATAAACTGTTATTCCTATTCCCATATCTTTGCCTTTTAATTTCAAAATTGTAAGAATTTGGACGGAGGAGGTTTCCATTTTCCGTTTCAGGGGAGGTTCCTGCCTTTTTTAGCAGACACCTGTCTTGTCAAACCAAGACAGTTGGATACACAGAATTTTAGAGGCAGAATATCAGTTTCGGCCATGGACACCTGGAGGTGAAGGACGGTTCTTTTCCATAGGAAGGAAAACACAGAACACTGGTGTTTCAGGGCCAGATGAAAGGCAGCAATCAGAGGCCAAGGCCAGGCAGATCTCTCTGTCCTGGCAGCTTTTGTCTGAAAGCAGCCCTTGGATATCGGGAGTTCTGGAGGTGGAATCCCAATTTTGGCCATTTCAGCATAGATATAAAGGATGGTTCTTTCCCACAGGAAGGAGAGCACAGAGCCCAAGTGTTTCAAAGGCAGAAGAGGAGACAGGTGGCTCCTGGGAGGCCAAGCCAGCCGGACCTGTTTGTTTTGGTAGCTTTCGTCACCGAGAAATCCTTGGATATACAGAATTTGGGGGGCTGAGTCTCAATTTCAGCCCTGGACATCCTGATGAAAAGGATGGTTCTTTTCCATTAGAAGGAAAGCACCGAGCCCCAGTGTTTCAAAAGCAGGTGAGAGGAAGCCCCCAAGAGGCCAAGGGCAGCCAGACCTGTCTGTCCTGGCAGTTTTCACCTGGGAGCAATCCTTGGATGGATGGAGTTCTGGAGGTGGAATCCCACTTTGGCCATGAGCACCTGGTCGAGGTGGATGGTTTTTCCATAGGAAAGAAAAGCACAAACTCCAAGAGTTTATGAAGAAGATGAGAGGTGGCCTCCCATGGGCCAAGGCAGCCAGAGCTGTCTCTCCTGGCACCTTTCATCTTTGCGAAGTCTTTGGACATCAGGATTTTTGGAAGTGGAATCTCAGTTTTGGTTGTGGGTGCCTGGAATGGAAGAAGAGTTCTTTTCATGAGGAAAGCTCAGAGCCCCAGTGTTTCAAAGGCAGATGAGAAACAGCCCTCAGGAAACCAAGGCCAGCCAGACTTGTATCTTCTAGCAGGCTTTGTCTGGGAGAAATCCCTGGATATGGGAATTCTGGAGGTGGATTCCCAACATTGGCCAAGGGGACCTAGACATGAAAAGTGCTTTTTTTCCCATAGGATAGAAAAGCACATGGTCCCAGTGTTTCAAAGGCAGAATAGAGGTGGCCTCAGGGCGGTCAAGCCAGCCAGGTCTGTCTGTCCTGGCAGATTTCATCTGGGAACAATCTGTGCATACAAGGAAATATGGAGAAGGAATCCCAATTTTGGCAATGGACACCTGGAAAGCGGGACAGTTCTTTCCATAAGAAGGAGAGCACAGAGCCCCAGTGCTTCAGGGGCTGATGAGAAGCAGGCCTCGACATGCCAAGGTCAGCCAGACCTGTCAGGTGGCCCCGAGAAGGCCAAGCCAGTCAAACAGTCAAGACCTGTTCCATGTTCCCTGGGTTCCATGGGGCCCCACAGTATCACAATGGTCTCCTTGGTTCCATGAATCCCTGTAGTGTGACAATATTCTCCTTGTCACAATGTTCCCCTTGCTTCTGTAGAGTCACAATGGATCTTTGCTTCCATGAGGTCTTGCAATGTCACAATGGCTCCTTGGTTCTATGGCCCCACGTCTTCATCCTTGAGCCTTGGTTCCATTGGGTCCCTGAGTTTCACAACTGTCTCCTTGATTCCATGAGGCACCAGAGTGTCACAATGGTCTCTGATTCCATGAGGTTCCATAGTGTCACTATGGTGTCCTTGGATCTGCATTGCCTCCATGGCCCCTTGGTTCCATGAGTTCTGTACTGTCAGCAATGGATTCTTTGTTCCAAGGGGGCCTTGATGTGTCCCAAGGGCTCCTTGGTTCCGTGACATTCCAAAGTGTCATGTACGGAAAATCACACAATGGAAAGCCAGTGTCCATAAAGGAGACAGAGGAGTCCTGCAACTTTATTCCAATAAAGGGAAAGAGTCCACCAGGGCACACACCCACGGGGTTTTCTCCCTCGAGGTTCCAGAGGGTGCAGCCTCCTTTTATCCAAACTCCTGACCACATGTTGCCCTCTTCCTGTCCCCATTGGCCAAGGTACTGGGAAGGTTCAGCCTTCCCAAACCATTTGTCACATTTTCCCCTCTTGAACCTGTCATTTTACCCCAAAGTTCATAAACTCAAGCTCGTGCAGACCCACGTGTCTGTTTCAGGAGCCAAGCTGTCTGGGCTCTGTAATAAAGTTCATGGAGACATTAAGACCATTTCAAAGATGTCAACACCAAAACCTTCACCCATCGAACTGTCTGTAAAGAATCTTCCCTATCAGTCACAATGGACTCCTCATTTCCATGGGGCCCCACTCTGTCACAAGGGCCCCTTGGCTCCATGAGGTTCCCCAGTGTCACCCTGGTGTCCTTGGATCCGCATTGTCACAACTGACCCACAGTTCCATGAGGTTCCCCAGTGTCACCATGGTCGCTGTCTGAGGCTGGATGAGATCAATGTCCTCAGACACCTTGGGATGAGCTGTCAATCAGTCACACAGTGGGGACAGCGCTGAGCCAGCCCTGACTGCCTGAGCAATCACAAATCCCACCTGAGGGGAGCCCCACAAAGGCCCAGGGGCTTAAAAACACAGAGTACAAGGTCAGCCCCTGGTATGGACCCTGCCTTCTCCTGGGGTTTGGGTCTCACCCACACTGGAACCCCAGGAACTTGGAGCCATATGCGTGTCCTTCTATAGAGCTTCTGTCTTTCTGTCTCTCTCTTTCCTCTCCTTCTAATGTTGTTTCTATGGAACATTTTTGGGTACCTCAACAACCTAATTGTTTAAAGGTTTCCAGGTTCAATGGGCCAAGTTAACGAAGTTCCTGCTATGATAAGTGTTTTATGTTGAACTGGATGCGACATTGAATCATTTTCCAAAGTTTCTTGGATTTTTGTACTTTGCCTGTAAAATTTTGTGTCATTTTGACCTCTTGAGAATATCTGGTTGGTGTTTCTCCTGTACACAAAACTTGAGTAAAGAAGCCTTTGGTCACCCCCAGCATTTGAGTGTTCTGGGGTGTCAGAGCCCCGCAGGCTCCCAACGGCCTCTTGTTTCCATGAGGCCCCGCTGTGTCACTCTGGCCCTCGGTTCCCTGATGATCTGGAGTGTCACACGGGTTGATGGCGTTTGTCCTTGCTGCCCCTCACATCCCCCTGCCCCACAAAGAGCCCCGAGCCAGCCGTGAGGGACAGGCCCTGCTGGCCCAGGCTGGGCTCAGGGCTTGGCCTTTCTGCTTCCTGCAGCCAAGCCAGGCCTTGCTCAGCATTGCAGTTCCCTGCCCAGAGCCTTGCGCTCCCTGCACTCCTGCCCTCAAGGATCTGCTCTCAGCACTCCCTGGGCAGCCTTTGGCATTCCCTGCCCTCCCTGGGGCCCAGCCATGCTCCAAGGCACGTGGAGTTTTGCTGCTGACTCCTTGAGCGGCTTCTTCATCCTTCTCTCAGTGCCTGAGGCTCCTGGACCCAGCCCCAAATCCACCGTGGGGCTGATTAAAATACAGAAAGCCCTCAGGACCTCTTTGTCTCCCTTCCATTGTCTTTGAGTCTCTGTTATAAATAAGAAGCTTGACTATGCCAATATTCAAGCAGCAATAAATTTATTAATTAATATGGTAAAGAATGAGCAACACAGTGCTGGGTACAGTGGGGGCAGTTTCCCTCCAACTCTATGCCAATAGTTGGGGCTTACAGGTATTTATAGGGGTACTCATAAGCTTTCTCAGCAGTTTCTATTCCAATTCTTTCTCATCAGCAGTTTCTATTTTCCAATTTTTACATCACAATTCTATACACTATTGTGATTTATTTTTTCTCAGGATACGTCCCAAAAAGGAGGATCTCCAGGTGGTGGTGGTAGTTTCCGAGATGTTGGTCCTGGTTTCCGCAAGAATAAAGACGAATCCCATCTGGTGAAGTCCAGCTCCCCAGATGTGGCTCCACCTTTTTAATTGCAATGACTATAAATCTCATAACAGTGATGTCCAGCTTCCCTTGGTCGAAATTATAAATCCTTGTGATGATGCTCATCTTCCTTTCTCAAGCTGTTTTTCTCTGTTTTGTTAAGGCATGAGATAAGCATATTTCCTTTATATAGATTCCAAAACTCTAGTTTCAAGGATACAAGCAATATTCCAAAATTATACTTCAAAAGGGTTATTTTTGCAGCACTCTTTAAGGCCTAACTACAAGCAAAGAGCAACATCCTTAATGCTTTAATTCAAATGCTCCTAAATCAACCAAGGTTAATTGCAAAGAAAAGAGAGGTTCAAAGGCCTTCTTCCCTGCTTTACTTTCCTCAGTTATTATTAGAATTCACAGCTGTCCCATTGTTGGCCTCCACACATACACAATCACTAATACACACATTGCCTGTATGTACCTGACACGAAACACAGCTTTGTATTTCACACTGAGGAGCACTCGGGAAATGTCACTGCAAGGGCAGTGTTGATCAGCCTGGTGCTTCCCCTGTGCTGTGCCTTACACCGCTGTTTTGTTTTATTCGGCTTTTAGAGCCTGCCTGTGAAGAGAAGCCTCCCAGGAGAGCAGAGGCTGCTGAAGGATCTGACATCCTCGCCCTAAGCAAGGGTTGGAACAGCACAGACTGCGGAAAAGATTCCACCTGGTCTCAGGGCAGAGAGAAAGCCAAAACAGTTTAACTTGGTATTTGGTGGTCCATGTCTGTATAAAAGAATGCTCTAAAATGTCAGCTTCCAATAAAATGTCCTAGGTTGAGGTTTCCTGTGCTGGTGAGAGTCTTTTAGACCCCGCCTTCTCCTGACCTCTCTGCTGTTGCAGTTCCATGGACAGAGGCTGTTGTCTCTTACCCCCTGCCATGGGCAGGCTGGTGTTCAGCCATCTCCAGGACAGCAGGGCCCCATCCCACGTCACTGTGACCTGGGAAGGCAAAATCCATCACTCCAAATGTTCCCCCTTGCTCCTTCTTGCCAGACATTTGACCCTGGCACGGGGGTTTGCTGCTGGTTGCTGCAGGAAAAGGGAAAACCCTGTGACATTTTGGGGCACATGGAACCAAGGAAACCCCTGTGGCACTGTGGGGCCTGATGGAACCAAGGGTCCTTTGTGACACAGAGGGGCCAACATGGAGCCAAATATCCCTTGTGACAGTTTGGGATCTCATGGAACCCATTGTTCATTGCAACAATGTGGACCCAAGGAGACCATGGTGTTGTTCATTGTTTATGGAAAGCTTTTGCATCAATCATGGAATCATGGAGCCCATTGTGACACAGTGGGCCCCATGGAACCAAGGGGCCATGGTGACACTTGGAACTAAGAATACCACTGTGGAGTACAGAACCTCATGGAACCAAAAGTCCATTGACAAAGAGCAAGGCCCTTGGAACCATGGAGTCCAAAGGTCTAAGACATTTCCTGCACAGTTCTGCCTTGGGTAAGGGGAACATTATTGGTGGCAGCTTGGTCTCGGCACACACCTGAGGAGTGTGCCTGTTTTCAGTGGGGAAACTCAGGAGTTTTAGATTGCTTCAAAAACTACAAAAAATGAAAACCCCTCTTAGCCTGGGTGCAGCCAGCTCTCCAAGCACAGCAGGTTCCAGGGGAGTGAGGACAGACAGGATGTGCTGGGGAATGTGGAGCAAGGTTGTCCACACTGGGTCAGAGCTCAAGGTACAGCTTCTGTGAGCAGGCCAGAGCTGCTGAGGGGAGCAGCTGATCCTGATCCTGGGTCAATATCAATCACAGAATGCTGCAATGGTCTCTGCTCCAAAGAGAAGAGTAATAAAATACACCTTTTAAAACAGGAGCACATATTTTTTAGAAGCTCTTTGAAATATTTCTCCATAACTGGAGTAGGAAACCTAGAAACCTGGGAGAGCCAAGGACACTGTGGCAACTTCAGGCCCAAAAAGTGCAAACAGGAAACAGAGGAGAGCAGACCAGGAGGATGGGACTTCATAACCTGAAGCTGTAATTGGACAACTTACCCCAATATGTAAATGGACCAAAACTTATAAAAGTGTGAAAATGTGTGACCCATCATCCATCTTGGGTGTACCCTCAGCTGGGCTCTTGTACTGCCCCAGGTGTACCCTTTGAAGGCCTTTTTAATAAATCCCTACTTTATTCCTGTAACACTGCCCAACCTCTGTTCTAGGCAGCCTCTCAAGGCATCAAGGCCTGGCTGGCTGGGCCACCTGGGGCCACCTGACAGGTCCAGCTGAGCCTGGCATGTCAAGGGCTGCTGCTCATCAGCCCCTGGAACACTGGGGCTCTGGGCTCTCCTTGTGGTAAGAACTGTACTTCTCCTCCAGGTGTCCATGGCCAAAATCAGGATCCTTCCTCCAAATTTCCATATCTGCAAAGATTGTTCCCAGATGAAATCTGCAAGAACAGACAGATCTGGCTGGCTTGGCCACCCAGGGGCCACCTCTCATCTGCTTTTTAAACACTGGGACCAAATGCTTCTCTTTCTTTTGGGGAAAAAGCACCTTTCACATCCAGGCACTCATGGCCAAAGTTGGGAATCCACCTCCAGAATTCCCTATATCCAGGAATTTCTCCCAGACAAAAGCTGCCAGGAGAGACGGGTCTGGCTGGCCTTGGTTTCTGAAGAGCTGGCTCTTGTCTGCCTTTGAAACACTGGGGCTCTGTGCTTTCCTTCCTAATGAAAAGAACTCTCTTTCCTGGCCAGGTGCCCACAACAAAAACTGAGATTCCACCTCCAAAATTCCCTATGTCCAAAAATTTCCCCCAGATGAAAGCTGCCAGGAGACACAGGTCTGGCTCTCTTAGGCCGTGGGTGGTCACCTCTCATATTTTTCCAAGAAACTTGGACTTTGCACTTTTCTTTCCTATGGGAAAAACCATCCAGCTCGACCAGGTGCCCATGGTCAAAACTGAGATTCCACCTCCCAAACTCCCTATGTCCAAGGGTTCCTCCGTGACAAAAGCTGCCAGGACAAGCAGGTCTGGCTGGTTTGGCCTCTCAGGAGCCTTCTCTCACCACTTCAGCCCCTGAAACTCTTGGGCTCTGTGCTTTGCTACCTATGGAAAAGAATTGTCCTTGTCAAGGCAGAAATGGCCAAAATTTGGATTCCATCTGCAAAATTCCCTGTATCCAAGGGCTGCTTTCAGACAAAAACTGCCAGGACAGAGAGGTTTGGCTGCCCTTGGCCTGTGGTAGCTGCCTTTCATCTGGCCCTGAAACACTGGTGTTCCATGCTTTCCTTCCTATGGAAAAGAACCGTCCTTCTCCTCCAGGCATCCATGGCTGAAACTGGTGTTCCATCTCTAAAATTCCCTATATCCAGAAATTGCCCCCAGAAAAAATCTTCTGTCTAATCTGGCTGCCCATGGCCTCTGGTGGATGCTGCTCATCTGCCCCTGGAACACTGGGGCTCGGTTGTTTCCTTCCTCTGGAGACCACTGTGACACTGTGAGGACCACGTGGAACCATGGACACCATTGTGACACTTTGGGACCATGGTGACACCGTGGGGCTTCTTGGAACCAAGAGACCACCGTGACACTGTGGGGCCTCGTGGAACCATGGAGACCATTAAGACCCTTCAGGGCCTTGTGTCACCAAGGGGCCACTGTGACACCTCAGGGCCTCATGGAAGCAAGGGCACCACTGGGACATTGTGGGGCCCTGTGGAATCAGGGGAACATGGAACAGCTCTGGCTGATTTGACCTCCCAGGGGGGTGACATGACAGGTCTGGCTGATCTTGGAATGTCAAGGGCTGCCTCTCATCTGCCCATGAACCACTGGGGTTCCATGCTTTCCTTCCTGTGTAAAAGAATTTCCTCTCTTCTCAGACACCCATGGAGAAAATTGGTACTCGCCCTAAAAAATTTCCTGTATGCAAGGGTGTCACCCAGACAAAAACCTGTCACCTCTGTCTGGCCTTGGCCTCTGGTGGTCACATCTCATCTGCCTCAGAAGCAACAGGGCTCTGTGCCTTCCTTCCTATGGAAAAGAACCAGCCTTCTTGACCTGGGGCCATGGCAGAAATTGGAATTTGGTTGCCAAAATTCCATCTATCCCAGGATTGCTCCCAGACAAAAGCTGCCAAGACAGACACCTCTGCCTGGCCTCGGCCTCTGGTGCTGTTCTTAGACTATGAGAAGAAGACTATGAGTGTTTTTATTTGCAAACACCTTGGAGAGGGCCCAAAGATCTCCCAAGCTGGGGCTTGCAGGCCTCAAGAACATAACCCATGGAGGTTGATGTGCCTGGTCCCAGTTGAGAAGAGACTGAGGAGAGAACAGGAGTGGCCTGGCAGGGCTTGAAGGGTGGATTCAGAAGTGGTGGAGCTTTTTCTCCATAGTGGGAAAGAGCCAAATAGAGAAATGATACCACAAATGCAGGTGGGGAGGCCCAGAGTGGACACAAGAGGAGAACCAGGCACCAGAGCAGGGCTGTGGTGCAACACATCCCCCAGAAGGAGCCTGGAGCAGCCCAAGGCTTTGTGTGGGCAGGCAGAGGCAGGCAGGAGGCAGAGCTGTCAGCAAAGGAAGGGGCCAGCCAGGTGGGGCAGCCGGGGGATGAGCACAGCCTGCAGGGACAGAGGCGCAGGGCAGGGACACCGTAGCACAGCCTGGGCTGCACAGGGCACAGGCATGGGCAGCAGCTGCCAGGCCCTGACAGAGCCAACTTGGGCAGCACTTTGGCCATGGCTGCTGGGCCTGGGCCTGAGCCAGGAGCAGGAGACAAGTGACCCTTGCAGGCCTGGGGCCTCATGGCCTCCTTGTCCCTGCTCAGCAGCCTGGCAGGGGCCGCCCCATGCTCCTGCCCTTGGCACTGCACATCCCCACATGCCAGTGCCCATCCCGGGAAGAGCCCTGAGCAAGGAGGGAGGGACAGGATCTGCCTGGCCAGGGGCTGGGGCTCAGGCCTTTGCATTCCTGAAACACATCCAGCTTTGCTCAGCACCAGAGACACCTTTGCCTTGTTTGTCCCCAGCTGGCATCACTGCCTCCAGTGTTCTGCTCTAACTGGAACCTGGGGACGCTTTCTCAGTCGTGTCCCTCAGTGGGACCCATTAAAACTTCAAGAAACTTCAGAGTTTCAATTTAACTTTGAGTTGTTGAGTAGCTTTTTGAACACTCTCTCAGGGACTGAGTCTGTTGTAAACAACACCAAAGACATGAGAGGGTCATTAAAGTTTTCCTCGTCTAGTTATGGAGAAAGATCTCAAAGACCTTGTAAGAAATACACATTCCTATTTTAAAGGATGTATTTAATTTATTTCTCTTTAGAGCAGAGGTGATCCCAGCATTCTGTGACTGATATTGACCCAGGGTCTCTCCTCAGGAGCTCTGGCCTGATCACAGAAGCTGTGCCTTGAGCTGTGGGTGACACTGGGACATAGTGGGAGTGACGCTGGGGAGGACAGGGACAAACTGGGGACAATGGGAACACTGTGGGGAAGACTGGGGACACTGGGGCATCCTGTGGATGACACTGGGGGGGAACTGGAAGGGACTGGGAATAAACTCAGGTGTATTGGGAGGGACTGGAGGGGCACTGGGGTTGTATTGGGTTCTGCTTGGGACGAACAGGTCTGTAATGGGGTTGTACTGGGAGGGACTGGAGGGGGTGAATGGGCTGTTCCTGCCTCCCCCGCTTCCCATTTGCCGAGGCTCCCGCCTATCAGCGAACTGAGCCAATCAGCGCCGGAGATCGGTGCCTCGGGGGCGGTGCCTAGCATGGCCGCCGTCTTCTATTTCTGACTACAAATCCCGTCATGCCCCGCGGCCCAATTGAGCCCCATTGGAGCTGGGACTACAACGGCCGTCATGCCCCGCGCTCCACAGACATACCACCCCCCCCCGGGGTCCGCCCCCATCTGTCCCATAAGTGTCCCCCAGACACTCCAGGATCTCTCCGTGCCCCCTGAGTGCCCCCTGAGCGCCCATTCGGGACCCCCCTAAAGCGTCCCCGGAACCCCTGAGTGCACCCGCACCCACAGCTGCCCGGCATAGCCATTTCTGGGAATTCATCTCATCTCATCTCCCGCGGCCCCAGAGCCCCTCAGAACACAGTCCCCCGCCTAAAATTCCTGCCGCGCCCAGCGCCCATAAAAGCACGGATAGAGCTCCCTGAGCTCCCCCCCAAGGGGTCCCGAGCCGCTTAAGCTCCCCCGTGGACCTCAAGTCGCGGCTTGGACGCAAAAGTATCCCCCAACATCGTGTTCGAGCCACTTCCGGGACTACAGCTCCCATCATGCTCCGCTATTCCAGCAGGGACTTTATCTCCCGTCATGCACCGTGCCCCGGCGAGAGCCATTGCAGCTGCGTCTCGAACTCCCGTGATGCTCCGCGGCCCTGTTAAACCGAATGATACCCGCTCCTACAACTCCCATCACCCCCCGCGCCCCAGAGAGCCCCGTTCGAGCACCCCAAGGGCCCGCCCGGACCCCGAAGGGCCCCAAATTCTCCTCCCTGACCTCCAAGGGCTCCCCTGGACCCCCAAGTGCTGCCCCGGACCCCGAACTGTCCCTCAGAATCCCTGAGTGCCCCTCCAAGTTCTCACCCGGCTCCCCCAAGTGTCCTCCAGACCCTCAAGTTCTCTCTGAATTCCCTCCCCAGACCTAAAACAGCCCCAAATGTGCCCCAGAAATGTCTCCAGGCACCCCAAAGTTCCTCCCCTTGACACTATCGGAGAAAAAGATGATAAAAATGATGCCAAAAGGACTACAAATATTACTAGTTTCCATAAAGCGGGAGAAATATATAGCCAATAGACATGAATTAATTAAGGAAATTGTGTTACTTATAAACAATTGTTATGAATTGAAGCAAACTCCAATAAGCTTAGTCCAATTGGAATTTATTAATTACAGAAAGCAAGGCATAAGCAAAATCAGCGCTGGGCGACAGGGGAGCCTCCGCTGGCCAAGGACTGCCGCACCCACTGTTCGATACAGTCTAACTTTTATACTGTATCTCTTCTCGTTGGGGACGTGTCCAGAAAGTTCTCTGCGCACGTGTCTTCTTGCTGCTAAGGGGTCCTCCTCTGCTGGTCGTTGTCTGATGAAGGCTGCTAGTCTTCCTCGGTCGTCCTCCGGTCGACTCCTCCTCATCTAGTGGTCATACCTAAAATTCTAGAAGTTATGGTTTATTGAGCATTTATTAAGCAAAAAATATTTTAAGCAAGCATTTATTAAGCAAAAATATACTTGTGATTGTATGCGGTTTTGGTTACACGTGGTTTTAGGTCTAAGTGTTTTTTCCCTCTATCTTTAGCACTTTAGTGAACAGAACATGAACAAAACACACCAGGTTCCACCACACAATGACCAATAAATTTTTGGTTGCTAAAAATGTATGGATTTTTAAATATAAATATTGAAATTTGGTAATAGAGACATAGAATAATACTAATATAAATAAAAAATAATTATAATTTTAGTAATTCAATGCATTTTTTTTTAAGGCAAAATGTATAATTTTTTTATGCTTTGGGATGTCAGTCTGTAAGAGAGTCCAAAGATCCCTCATTTGCCTCACAACCACCATCGAGGACGGAGATTGAAGTCCTTCCCAAGGACTGAGACTGAGATCCTTAAAATTCTAACAGGGGGGCTGGGCTGACTGAAGCGGGATGTCTGCCATTGGGAGCGGGATGTTTCCCATAGGAACCAGTCCTGAAACAACGGGCCCCGCTCACTGCTGGCACCGGTTTGTCCTGTTCAGAACTGGACTGTCTGTACCTGTGAGAGAGTCTGTCTGAAATATCCTCCAATCTGCCTCACAACTGTCACTGAGAGATCGCTCAGAAGACCCCCTTTGTCCCATTCCTGGCCCAACAGTGGAAAGTTACCCGCCAAGCCAGGGGCTCTAAGACCTGAAGGAATTGCTAAGTTACTGTTTCCACAGGTGCATTTTTCTGCATGCTACACTGAGCCCAATGAGAAGAAGGGGGCACTGAGCCCTTTTTGCAACAATAGCCTTGGAAGCTGTCCCACCTCTTGGCCTGGCTGAACTTCTCCTGAGCTTTTGAGTGGTCTCCCACAGAAGACCCCTCTCGTTCATCTGCAAGCACTGTGACAGACAAGCTGAGATGACAGAAGCCTCTCCACCAGAGAAAAACCTGAGAAATCCCCACGTGAGAAAGGCCGCTCCTACACTCCCCAAGGACTGGGACTGAAGCCCCCAGCCCGGGGAGGTGCGCGGGGGAGGCGAGCTGACCAAAGCAAGATGGATGTTGCAGGTGTGGGCATTGGACCACGAAAACAATAGCCCTTGCCCACTGATATAAACTGTGTGTACCCCTTTTCCAAATACCATTATTTTACCAGATGATACAATAGATTCAGTTTTGAAATAATCCCCCTCCCCCCTCAACAAAAAGTGTATAATTGGAGTCCAGATGGACTGCATCTCGGAGATCTCCCCAATGTAACAGGCAGATCCTCAACTGGACTGGACCTAAGGAGTTTGTCTCTACGTTTGGTAGCTATATTCCCCTTTTTCTTTCTCTCTCTCTCTCTCTGTCTTTCTCTCCCTTAATCCCTCCATCGCATTTTGCTGTGGTCATTCAATAAAGGTGCATTTGTTTGGATTATTGCTGCAACACCCCCCTGTACCGTGTTGGTTCTTTTTGCACCCTGAGATCCCTTACGAACCATCATGAAACCCATTCATAGGGACGGATCGTGACAACCTGTTCTCAAGGGACTCATTCTCCACTGTCCTGTACCTGTTCCCTCAATGTGCCGTCCTGCTCCCCTCCCAGCGGTAGATTATAAAAGACCCCAAGTTAACCAAAGACTTTGAGATTCTCCCCGAGGTTTCAAGATGGATCTGTTGGCTGGACCACGAGGATTTCGTGTCTATATTGGTAGCTATTCACCTCTCCCCCCCCTTTCTCTCTCTCTCTGTCCTTTATCTCCTTTCTAATCCTTCTATCACATCTGCTCTGGTGCATTTGTTTTGGTTAATACTGAAAGTCCCCTGCTGTGTGTGTTTGCACTCTGAGATCGGTAAAACGAACCATCAGGACCCCCCTTGTCCCAGCGGATCGTGACACGGCCTGATGGGGTTGCTGCCCACAGCACGTGAACGTGATCTTCTTGGTGGCGGCTACAGTGGTTCATCTGGTCTTGCTTTCCGGTCTCCCTATCCCAGAATTACCTATGCCACCTGCTTTTCTCATACTGTGGTTCTCTGTAATTCCTTAAATAGTCAGCCCTTATTAAGTTCACTCTTGGAATAGGGGAATATCAGCTCCCCATCATATCGAGTGCATTTGAATGCACTTGAATGCATTTTGCCTGCATTCAAAATATGGTCCCTGTTTTTGATTTACTGTGGAATCTCTGTTTGTATTTTCTGCCTCTGTTGAGGTTGGGATTGAAGGTACTTGAGATGATATTTCAGACTCAGGTATTCATTGTTTCTTATCAGTGAAACAGCCTCACAACCATGAGTTCTGCAGCCTTTCATTAGCAAGGCACAAAATGGCTCACTGTCTCTTGTTACAAGGCCTGGATGGTACCAAGGAGACCATGGTGATACTGGGGATCCAAGAGACCATGGTGACACCATGGAAACTCATGGAACCGTGGGCATTGTGACACAGCAAGGCTTCATGGAACCAAGAGTCAACTGCGACTCTACCAAACCTCATGGAACCAAGGGCCCATTGTGACACTGAAGAACTTCAGGGAACCAAGAGTCGCTTGTGACACGGGGGGTACTCATGAAACCATGGAGACCATTTTGAAACTTCAAGGCCTGATGGAAGCAAAGGGTCATTCTGGCACTTCTGAGCCTTGGAACCAAAGGGACCATAGTGACACAGTGGGGCTCTGTGGAACCAAGGGGCCACGGTGACATTGGGGAGCGTCATTGAACCAACTGTCCATGGTGACACTGCAGGGCCTGATGGAATCATGGACACCATTGTGACACTACAAGGCATCATGGAAGCAAGGGGCCACTGTCACACTATGGGGCCTCTTGGGGCCCAGGGGCAGTTGTGATACCATGGAAATTATGGCAATAAGTGGCACCATGAAACCAAGGAGACCCTTGTGACACTACAGGAACCCATGGCACTAAGGATCCATGGAACAGTGCAGGACACATGGAATCGAGGGGACATTGTGATGCTGTAGAACCAAAAGGCCCCATTGTGACACTGTGGGCCCCCATGGATCCAAAGGTCCAGTTTGACATTGCAGGGCCTCATGGAATCCTGGAGACCACTGTGAAACTTTGAGGCCTTGTTGAATTAAGTGGCCCTGCAGGGCCTCATGGAACCAGTGAGACCCCTTAGAACCAAGGGTCCATTGTGACCCTGTGGTACCAAGGTGTCGTGGGTTGACCCAGGCCAGATGCCAGGCATCCATGAGAGCTGCTCGCTCACTCCCCTCTGCAGGACAGAGAAAATTTAATAAAGGGCTCATGGGTTGAGATAAGGACTGGGAGAGATCACTCATCAAATACTGTCCTGGGATAAACAGGCTTAGCTTAGAGATATGAAATTCATTTATTACTAACAAACTCAGAGCAGGAAAAGGGGAAATAAAATAAGCCCCTCTCCTCCCTCCTTCCAGCTCTACCTCCTACCCCAGCAGTGCAGGGAGACAGGGAAAGGGGGTTATGGTCAGTTCATCACCCATGGCTTCTGCCCTTGCTCACGGAGAGGGGGGGTTCCCCTGCTGCACCGTGGGTCCCTCCCGAGGGAGGCAGTTCTGCAGGAACTTCTCCAATGTGAGTCCATTTCAGGGGCAACAGCCCTCTGCAAACTGCTGCAGTGTGAGTCCATCCCAGGGACAGCAGTCCTTCCCAAACTGCTGCAGCATGGGTCACTCTTCCATGGGGTGCATTCCTCCAAGGACAGGCTGCTCCAGCCTGGGAGCAGGGGCCCTCTCTCCATGGCTCTCCTACAGGGTGTCTGGGTCTCCAGTGCCTGAAACACCTCCTCCCCCTCCTTCTGCACTGACCTTGATGTCTGCAGAGTTGTTCTTCTCACATGTCTTCCCTCTGCTCTTTTCTGACTGGAATTAAAACTGCACAACAATCTCTATTTTAGTTTCTTTTTAAATCTTTTATCACTGAGGCGCTACCACCGTTTGTAACTGGCCCAGCCTTGGCCAGCAGCAGGTCCATCCTTGAAGCCATCAGGGATTGGCTGTGCCAGACACGGTGGAAGCTTCCAGCAGCTTCTCACGGGAGCCATCCCTGTGCCCCACCACTGCCAAAAACTAGGCCATGGTACCAAGGGGCTGTTGTGACTCTGGGGGGCCACATGGAACCAAGGGGCAAGGGTGGCACTGTGGGGCCTCATGGAACCAAGGAGCCACGGTGACACTGTGGGGCCTCATGGAACCAAGGAGCCACGGTGACACTGTGGGGCCGCATGGAACCAAGGAGCCACGGTGACACTGTGGGGCCACTGGAACCAAGGGGCAAGGGTGACACCACAGGGCTTGGTGGAACCCAGGTTCGATGTGACACTGTGTGGCTTCATGGAGCCAAGGAGAGCACTGTGACACTATGGAACCTAATGGAATTATCAGAAACGATACAACTTCTGGTTTCTTTTAACGTAACTTCAGTCAGGGGCTTGTTTGCCCAGGTAGAGGGGAATTGAAGTTTCTCTTCAAAAGACTCTGTTCACCAAGGCTGGGTGAGGCCTGATGAGCTTAACATCTACAGATTGGGAGTGGCCAGAAGATGCACAGGAGGTAAATGAACATTAATGAACATCACCCCCAGTGTGCAGAGACACCTGGTCTGGGAAAAGATTGAGAAGGGAATCAAAGAATGAGGACTTAATTGACATCAAAGGCGAACGGATCAATCAGCAATAGCAGATGGAATACTAAGAATTGGATAATTTAAGAGCAAAGAACATTAATTTCTTTGGGTTTTTTCTGTATAAATATGTGAGAAGTGTAGTAAAGAACAATGTGTGATGGAATGATTTTCACTGTGGAATCCGGACACGTGTGGATGGAATAATTTCTATTGCATGTGATGGCCGCAATGACATCCTGGCAAGAATAAAGTAATGCCTAAATTCTGTAAGGTGTTGTTGGAGTTTCTGTTTTTCATGCAGTTTCAGTGTCAGTCCAGTGAGGTCCATCACCAACACAGGCTCTTTCTGGACTCTTTAGAGAAGAGAACCGGAGGCCACGATTGCACAAACCTCTCAGAGACTCCCAGGCAAAAGCAAAACCCAAAGTCCCTGGGAGCATTAAGGAGCCCCCAGGGCCATTCCTGAGCAAGGCTCCCCAGGGACTCCTTCCAGCAGATCCCTGAGGCCACTGGGATGTGGGGCAGGGGGGGATGCTGAGGGCAGGACAAGGGGCTGACAGTGCCCAGCCTGGCTGGGGCTGTGCCAGGAGGCCCCAGTGCCTCAGGACAAGGTGTCTCCTCCCAGCCCTTGGTGGCACAGACCCTGCTGTGCCCAGGGCACCAAGATGTGGCTTCTCCTGGGCACTGCAAGCCCTGCCAGGGCCCTTGGCCATGTCCAGCACAGCTTGTCCTGCGCTGTCCCACAGCTGCTGCTGTGTCCCTGCAGGCTGCACACTCCCATCTCGCTGCCCCCTGGCTCTGCCCTGCCACTGCCAGCCCTGCCCTGACCTCTGCCCACCCTCACCCTCTGTGTCTGGGGACACACACACATGCACTGAGCTCATCCCCCTCCTTCTGGGTGCTGCTCCTGCCACAGCACTGCCCTGGGAGGGTTCATTCCTCACAGGAGCTGCTGTGTTTGTACTGGAGCATTTTATAGCTCTGCTTCTGCCTCTCTGGCAATTGTCTCTTCAAAGAGCTCTCCAAGGAAAAGATTCATTCAATTGTGGAATAGCAGAGGTGGGAAGAGCCCCCTGAGCCCCCTTGGCCTGGGTGTGGCTGGGATGGAGTTCCCTTTGCCCAGAGCACCCCTGTCCTGCTGTGCTTGGCTCTTGTGGCTGCAGCAGGGCTGGTCCCAGCCCAAGGCTTTGGCTGTCCCTGAGCAGGGCTCGCCCCACATGAGGCTTTTCTGCAACCCGCTCCCCCAATGGGCTGGGGGTGGGCAGGTGTTCCTGGGGGCACAGGGATGGGACAGCTTGGCTGGACTGACCCAAGGGCTCTTCCATTCCATGTGATGTCCAGATCAGCAAGGAAATGAGGGGGACAAGAAGGTCTCTGGATTTTCTGTATTAATACATTTGTCTTCCAAAGCAACCACTACAGGTGCTGAACTCTTGTTTTCCCATGGTTTTCTTTGCTTCTGCATTTGGCCTTTGCTTTTTGGTCCCTCCAGTATTAATCTCTCTTTATGATGACCCCCAATGTTTTCACCTTATTTTCTCCTGTCTTCTGATGAAGGAGGGACAGTGACAGAGACACCTGGTTGTCACTTGATGGCCAGAGGGGTTTAACCACAGTCACCCTGCCCAACTCTTCTCTTATGGGCACAGCCAGAAATGTCAGGGCTCTGCCAGGTGCCCACCCCTGAGCTGGGCTCATGCCCTCCTCCCAGCCCCAGGGCTGCCCAGGGACACGAGTCCTTCCCTTGCACACACACACAGAGTTCATTGCAGCACGGGCAGGGGCTCCCTGGGCTCTGCTGCCACTGCCAGAGCCTGGCAGGGTCCTCAGCCCTGCGGGTGTCACCCTGCCCTGCTCTGCCCTGCCTGAGGTGTCCCACAGCCAGAGGGATGGACACAGGGAGCTCTGTGCTCAGGAGCTCGTCCCAGCCCTGCACTCAGGGGTTCCCAGGGGATGTTACTCTCTGGAAAGTCCAGGGGCAGCTGAAGGAGTTTGTGCTCACTGGGTTTATGTCCCCTCACACACACAGGATGTTCAGGGCTGTGGAGTGTCTGTGCACTGCAGACACAGACTCCTGACCCGGGCACTTGATGTCCCTCCATGGAGAGAAGAAGAACCTCTGTGACCTGGGGTGAGAGGCCACTGCTGTAGCAGTGCTGGCTTTGCACTGCTGGGACAGCCCCCACCCTGATCACTGCCACACTTCTGCTGGGCACTGCTGGTTTCCTCTCCAGGGCACTGTGCTGGGCACATCCCTGAGAGTAACTGGGAAGGAGATTGAAGCTTTCAGGCCCTGCACTGGGGAGATGCCCTTGCATGATGGAAATGCTGCTGCAGAGCCCAGCTCTGTCCCAGCAGTGCCCACAGCCTGTCCCTGCCTGCAGTCCCTGGACAGGCACACAGCAGGACAGGGACTGAGCTGGCAGAGCCCTGAGGCCCTAAACCAGCACAGGGGTTCTGAAGGGGAGTGTGGCAGTGAAGGAAGGGGAGATTATGGAGGAGAAGCCCTGGGGCTCCCTGGAAGTGAGGAACACTGGGGTTCCATTTTCTCCTCCAGCTCTGCCCAGAAGCACCAACTCTACAGCTCCAGAAAAGCCAGGGAAGAAAGATGTCAGGCACACATGGCAATACACAGTTCTTCAATGTAGTAGTAGAAGTACAGCTCCTGGTTTATACAGTCACTGGGTGCCACTGGAAAAACAAACACTGAATTTAAAATGTATAATCAAAGATTTTGGTGTGAACAAATTCTCAAAAGTATAACAACTGTGCCAGCAGTAAAAAATGCATGGCACAGAACGAGCATAAATATGTAACATCATAACAGCTATGCAGGAGAATGACTATTTATTGCTACTGAAAACCATCTGTGATCATTTTCCTCAAGGCAGCCTTGAGCTCCTGGTTCCTCAGGCTGTAGATGAGGGGGTTCAGGGCTGGAGGCACCACCGAGTACAGAACTGATACTGCCAGATCCAGGGATGGGGAGGAGATGGAGGGGGGATTCAGGTAGGCAAAGGCTGCAGTGCTGAGGAACAGGGAGACCACAGCCAGGTGAGGGAGGCAGGTGGAAAAGGCTTTGTGCCGTCCCTGCTCAGAGAGGATCCTCAGCACAGCCCTGAAAATCTGCACATAGGAGTAAACCATGAACACAAAACAACCAAAGGCTAAAGAGGCAACAACTACAATAATTCCATGTTCCCTGAGTTTGGAGTGTGAGCAGGAGAGCTTGAGGATGTGTGGGATTTCACAGAAGAACTGGCCCAGGGCATTGCCATGGCACAGGGGCAGGGAAAATGTATTGGCTGTGTGCAGCAGAGCATTGAGAAAGGCACTGGCCCAGGCAGCTGCTGCCATGTGGGCACAAGCTCTGCTGCCCAGGAGGGTCCCGTAGTGCAGGGGTTTGCAGATGGACACATAGCGGTCATAGCTCATGACTGTGAGCAAGGAAAATTTTGCTGTGGGGAAGAAGAAAACTAGAAACACCTGTGCAGCATATCCTGAGTAGGAGATGTCCCTGGTGTCCCAGAGGGAATTGTGCATGGTTTTGGGCACAGTGGTGCAGATGGAGCCCAGGTCAGTGAGGGCCAGGTTGAGCAGGAAGAAGAACATGGGCGTGTGCAGGTGGTGGCCGCAGGCTACGGCGCTGATGATGAGGCCGTTGCCCAGGAGGGCAGCCAGGGAGATGGCCAGCAAGAGGCAGAAGTGCAGGAGCTGCAGCTGCCGCGTGTCTGCCAGTGCCAGCAGGAGGAAGTGGCTGATGGAGCTGCTGTTGGACATTTGCTCTGTCTTGGCATGGGGGTCTGTAGAATAAGTAATCATGCAATACTTCAGTTTGTGGAGAATTTCAAATATCCCAGCACAGCCTGGGGGCACTTTCCCTCCACTGCCTGCCCAGGGCTCTGCTACCTGGAGCTGTCCCTGCCAGCAGCTGCTCCCTGTGCCCAGGACTGGGCCATGTCAGTGCTGCCTGAGCGCAGCTCAGCCCTGGGGGCTCAGCTCTGCCCTGCAGACCCCTCCCAGCTCTGGCACTGCCCAAGGGCAGCTCTGGCTCTGCAGGCTCTGATGGGAATGTCAGAGCAATCCTGAAAAGGACTGGAAAAGCGATGCTGATGCTGCCCTAAGGAACCCTGTGCTGATTTCTGGCACTGCCTGGTATATTCAGATCTCAGAGAATTATTTTTTTTTTTAATAATTTTTCTCTGTCTAAAGTGAGACAGGAATATCTAAGTGCATTTTTCTATCCAGGCATCCCAGAGAAATGGATTAATAAAGCAGGATTTTTTTGTTTTATGCAGACCCTGCCTTGCTGTGCTTATCATTTAATCTACCAGGAAATACCCTGGAGATCAGTGTCATGCTGGGAGCATCCCTTAACAATGCAGCATCCTCACCACACAACAGAAACTCTTCCAAGCCTTACCAGCTGTCTCCTCCCACCCAGATCTGGTCCCACAGTGCTTGGAGCAGCTGCCAGGGCTGTCCCGGGCAGGCAGCAGAGTCCCTGCCCCAGCAAAGTGCCCTGGGCTGCAGGACCCTGCTCTGCAGGACAGCCCTGGGCACCCCTGGCTGCTCTGCACAAGAGACAATCAGAGAATGTACTCACAGCGTCTGGAGGCATTGGGATGTTCCAGCTTTAGGAGATGGCTCCAGGAGCTGCAGCTGCCTTGTCCTGCAGCCAGAGGTTCCTGTGCCAAGGGCTGGCAGTGATTCTCCCCCAGTCACTTCTCAGCATCTTCACAGCCCTGACTGATTGAAAATCTCTCTGTCTCTGTGCTGTGCCCGGGGTGGCCGCAGGCAGTGCCCTCAGCCCTGCTGGGTTGGGAGAGGAGCTGCTTTGAGGAGATATGTTATTTTGAAGCTCTTCTTGATTGCCAGGAGTTCCTTCTGTTCCAGGAGCCCAGCCCAGCTCAGCAGAACAGACACAGCACAAGGACTTCTCTTGTGGGTTGGGTGCTCAGGCCCTGAACATCACTCCCTGAGAGGGAGTTGAAGAAATCTCTCAAGAATTCAAAGTCACAATCAATCTCCAACGTTTCTTCAAGTTTTAATGGGTCCCACTGAGGGACAAGACTGAGAAAGTGTCCCCAGGTTCCAGTTAGAGCAGAACACTGGAGGCAGTGATGACAGCTGGGGAAAAACAAGGCAAAGGTGTCTTTGGGGCTGAGCAAAGCTGGATGTGTTTCAGGAATGCAAAGGGCCAAGGCCTGAGCCCCAGCCCCTGGCCAGGCAGATCCTGTCCCTCCCTCCTTGCTCAGGGCTCTTCCCGGGATGGGCACTGACATGTGCGGATGTGCAGTGCCAAGGGCAGGAGCATGGGGCGGCCCCTGCCAGGCTGCTGAGCAGGGACAAGGAGGCCATGAGGCCCCAGGCCTGCAAGGGTCACTTGTCTCCTGCTCCTGGCTCAGGCCCAGGCCCAGCAGCCATGGCCAAAGTGCTGCCCAAGTTGGCTCTGTCAGGGCCTGGCAGCTGCTGCCCATGCCTGTGCCCTGTGCAGCCCAGGCTGTGCTACGGTGTCCCTGCCCTGCGCCTCTGTCCCTGCAGGCTGTGCTCATCCCCCGGCTGCCCCACCTGGCTGGCCCCTTCCTTTGCTGACAGCTCTGCCTCCTGCCTGCCTCTGCCTGCCCACACAAAGCCTTGGGCTGACCCAGGCTCCTTCTGAGGGATGTGTTGCACCACAGCCCTGCCATGGCAGGGAAATTCCTTGTTCTTTTTTCCCAGTCTGGGCCTCCCAAGCTGCCCTTTGCATTAACACTTTCTTTCTCTGGCTGTACTCTACGATGTCAAAAGGATCCACCATCTCTGAATCCACCCTTCAGTCCCTCCCAGGGCTCTCCCCTTCTGTCCTCAGTCTGCACCCCACTGAGCACAGAGCTCCTCTGTCCCTATACAGTGCTCATGTGCTTGAGGACATGGGCACCTGGACAAGAATGACGGTTCTTTTCTACAGGAAGGAAACCACAGAGCCCCAGGGTTTTGAAGGCAGATGAGAGGCAGGCACTGGAGGCCAAGGTAAGCCAGACCTGTCTGTCCTTGCAGCTTTTGTCTGAAAGCAACCCTTGGATATTTGGGGAGTTTTGGAGGTGCAATTCCATTTCAGCCATATGTAGCAGTGTATTTCTATAGCCATGGGTGCCTGGACCAGAATGACAGCTCTTCTGCACAGGAAGGAAAGGGCAGAGCCCCAGTGTTTCACAGGCAGATGAGAGCTGGTCTTCAGGAATCCAAGGGAACCTAGACAGTCCTGGCAGCTTTTATCTGGGAGCTCTCTTGGATATAAGGAATTTTGGAGGCAGATTCCCAGTTTTGGCTATGGATGCCTGCACATGAGAGATGTTTCTTTCCATGGAAAGAAAAGCACAGCCCCCCCAGTGTTTTGACGGCAGATGAGAGGTTGCCCCCCCAGATGCCAAGGCCATCTAGAGCTGTCTGTTCTGGCAGATTTCATATAGGAACAATGCTTTGATATAATCAAATATGGAGGTAGAATCCCAATTTCAGCCCTGAACCCCTGGAGGAGAAGGAGAGTTCTTTCCCAGAGGAAGGAAAACATGGAGCTCCATGGCTTCAGGGCCAGATGAATAGCAACCCTCAACATGCCAAGGTCAGCCGGACCAGTCAGGCTAAGCCGCAAGACTTGTTCCATGTTCTTGGACCCTGGGGGCCCTGCAGCAGAACGTTGTTTCCAGAAGGCCCAGCGATACCACAGTGGTCTCCTTGGCTCTGCAGTGGCACAATGGCCCCTTGGTTCTATTGAGCTCCCCAAAATCACAATGGACCCTTGGTTCCACAGGCATGGCTGTGTCACACTGGCCCCTTGCTTCCATGGGGACCCATAATGTCACACTGGCCCCTTGCTTCCATGGGGACCCATAGTGTCACACTGGCCCCTTGGTGCCATGGGGACTCAGAGTGCCAGAATGGTCTCATTGCTTCCATGAGTCCCTGCAGTGTCACAAAGAGCTCCTTGGTTCCATAAGGCCCTGCAGAGCCCCTTGATTCAACAAGGCCTCAAAGTGCCAGAATGGTCTCCAGGACTCCATGATGACCCACAGTGTCACAAGGACACCTTGGCTCCATGAAACCCTGAAATGGGGAAAGGCCCCTTGATTCCATTGGGCTCCTCCCTGTCACACGAGTTCTTAGTTCCACCGCACCCTGTAGTGTCACAATGGTCTCCTTGGTTCCACAGAGTCAGAATCTCTCTGTGGTCTCATGGAGCACCACTAAGATCCCCTTGATTCCATGAGGCCCTGCCGTGCTACAATGACCCTTAGGTTAAATGGCCCCTTGGTTCCAGTGAGTCCTGAAGTGTCATAATGGTCTCCATGGTTCCACGAGGCCCCAGAATGTCACAATGGACTTTTGGTTCCATGAGCTTTCGTACAGCCAACAGCAGTGTCCTTGGCTCCACAGTGTCACAAGGGACTCTTTGTTCCATGAGGTTCAGTAGAGTGAGATGGACACCTTGATTCCATGAGGTTCTGTAATGTCCCAATGGACTCCTTGGTTCCATGGCCCTGCTGTCCAGAATTGGCCCTTGGTTCCATGAGGTTCTGAACTGTCAGCAGGAATCACCTTGGTTCTGCAGTGTCATACCCGACCCTTGGTTCCATGAGGTGCCAAGCCTCCCACAGCCTCTCAGAGACCCTTCTCCCCCTCACGGCCCCTCTCAGCCCCAGGCCTGGGGCTCCTCCCAAAGGAGAAGGGGTCGGGCCCTGCTTGTTCTCCTTTTATTTCAGTCCCTTCACAGCCACGAGTGAAGAAAGGCTGAAATGGAGCCTTTTCCCAGCGTTTCCCTCGGGGTTCGTTGCGGGCTGAAGCTCTGTGCTGGCGCTTGACCAAGTGCCACCATCCCTGCAGCCGCCAGGCCTTTGCTGTCCCCCCGTGTCCGTTCCCTGTCCCCGAGTCCCGCCCGGCTCTGGCAGCAGCAGCAGCCGCAGCGCAGGGGGCGCCGGCCCGGCCCAGCCGGGGCTCCCGGCCAGGAGCAGCAGCAGCGCCGGCCCCTTCCCGCCTGCTCCTGCCTCGGCTCCCGAGGGCTTTTTCCAGCTCAGTTCTGGAGTAGAGCAGCAATCACCCACACCCAGCCCTGACTGCGCAGGGCCCGCCTGTGCTGCCCTGACCCAGCCCGCAGAGAAAGAAAGGATCGGGTTCCAGCGCTGTTTTCAGCACTGCTTTACTCACCCTGAGGTGACAGCAGGAGGCTGCTGCTGCCTTTGCCTTGGCAATTGGAGATCATGGCTGCTCTTGCCACTTGAAATTTATCTGTAAAACTGCAATTGCCTTTTTTGATCAGTGCTACCCAGAGTGCTTTTTTCGTGATGGTGAATGTGGGAATCCTTAAAATCAGAGGGCTTTGGGAAAGCTGCAAAAGGCAGGCCTCAGAGACAGCAGAACTGTGATTAGAGCTAAGCTGTAACCATGAGATAGGGCAGCAGAAAAGTTAAATAAGAAGTAGGAAAGTAAGGACAAATAGAACAATAGTTTGTGTACTAACGCTTGGCTAGAAAAACTCCCTAAGCTGCAGAAAAGTATATCTAGCCTGATATTAGGAAGTACTGAGCTTAATAAATGAGCTCTGAACATTGTGGCTCACAAGCAGGTATTGTATTCAAAATTATCAGGCATTGTTTTAACCGAAGGTACGTGTGCTTATAATGGTTGGATAGAACTACTGTCAATATGTTTTTGCTTTGTTTGATTGGTCAAAAAACTTATAAAGAAAGTTGTAACATTGAGTTCTTTGTCTGCTGCCGAGGACACAAACTGCCGGCATCTTCCCACTGTCATAACCATGTAATGAGACTGATGCTGGAAAATAAACACCTCAAGACACATTCCTCAGCAGTCCGGTCCTGTTTGTGATTTTGTACATAGACCCCCGGCCGGCAATAGGTGAACTCAGGCTTTTGGTCACAGGCATCATGATTAGCAGATCTTGAAATCCTCTAAAGTCCCTGAGCACTAAGTCAAGGAGAATTAAAGCCACACAGACCACATTTGCAGCGCTCAAACACGGCCCTGTTGCTGCTGCTGCTGAAATGAAATCACAGAAATTGCCTCTCAAGTGTCAAATCAAATGAAAAAATCCACCAGGAGGAAGAGAAACCAGAACTTCTTGACCCGCTCCATTTTTCTTCTGAGCAGCAGCAGCAGCGAGTGGAGATGCGCAGAGGTATTTCCAGCTGCTGCTGATCCCAGCTGGAGCCCAGCCTGCTGCCCAGTCCCAGCGGGAAGCTGAGCCCAGCCCGGGGAGCTCCCGCAGTGTCGGGAGCTCAGCGCACGCGGGGCCAGGCCCAGAGCCCCGGGCACGGCCGCCCATTGCGGGGCAGCGGCGCAGACGGAATGTCCTGCGGCCCAAACCTCCTGCTCCTGCCACACAGCGCCAGCGCTCTCCCCCTCCTCCTCCTCTCCCAGCACGGCACAAATTCCAGCTCGGAGGAGGCTTCCCCAGAGAGGGCTCAGGCTCCTGCTTCAGCCTCAGGGTCCCTGCAGAGGAACAGGGCATCTTTCAGGCACTTCCACAAGCTCAGGGCTGCCATTTCATGGGCAATCTGGGATGAAAACGGACTTGTTAGGAAGCACAAAAGCAGAGGGAATTGATCAGAAATTATTAGGAAAAAATGACCCTTCTTATACACAAAGTTTGCCAAGTCATTCCCTGCATTTTTCCTTTTCAAATTCTTCCAGTCATCTCCTGACAGGTCCAGCATGTTCTGGTACTTTTCATGAACTGACTGTACTCTTGATTCATATCAATGCATGAGACGGAGAAGCATCTGAACTGAACACTGAGACAAACTCCCTCTGTCAGCCCATTTTCATCTTCTACCTCACTTTCAGTATGTCCACGGGCATGTTGGAATGATTATCCCACAGCTCTCCATTTCAGGCTGCAGGCTCTGGAGATTCTTTCTCTGCATTCAGTCAGGTTTGCATTCCCTAACAATTCCTGGTAGCCCATCATGTTTTCTGAGGGTAGAACAGTAACATTGAAAACCTCACCAATGGCATAACTGCCCAGCCCACAAGGAAAAGAAAGAAGAAGCTGTCAAGTTCTTCAAATATTTGTCCTGCTTTGCTGCAAGAGTCGTGCTGCACGCACGGTGTGGAAAGCCAAGAGGAGCTGCAGTTGGTGGCACATCCTGTGACAGAAGCTGTACCTCATTCTCCAGGAAAGATTCTTGGAAAGAGCAAAGAGGACGGAGGAGCAGATGATGGGAAAACTGAAAGAGCTTTTAAGAAATTCAAAGAAAACAGAAAGAAACCATCTGAAATGTTTTACTCGATTTATTTTTATGCTCCCCTTTTCCATCTTGCACTACTTTTCCTTCCCATTAATTCCAAATGGATCTCACTTCTAAGATCCATGACTTGGCAAGTTGTAGACACTGTCAAATACCATGAGCTACACCCAGTTTGCCTTCCCCTGGTTTTCTTTGGAAAGCAATGCTGGAGAGGTAAGTGCAGTGCCTGGGTCACGTACAAATTCAGCATTCAGGGAATGCGCTCCGATAGTGTTTGACCCTCAGCAGGGACAATGCACAGCAGGGACTGAGGGGATTCCTGTGCTGCTGTGCAGGAGTGCAGACTCTGGGTCTTGGCTGAACAAGGCCAAGTTCCCGTGTTTGGACAGGCTCAGGGGCTGCCCCCGGGGAGCGTGGGGCTCGGCGCGGGGGCGAGTGGGCAACGGGCAAACGGATACGGGGACAAACGGCCCCGGCGCTTCAGTTGCAGCAGCAGCGAAAGCAGCAGCGAAAGCAGCAGCGAAAGCAGCAGCGAAAGCAGCGACTTTGCCGAGCCCCTCTTGCTTGTCCTCTCCCTCTCCTGCAGTCCCGCTTGTCCCGCAGTCCCGCTTGTCTCTCCCTCTCCCGGTCTCCCTTTCCCGAGGTCCCCTCCTCTCCCAGTCTCTCTCCCCTTGCCCGGTCGGGCCATGCCCCCGGCCCGCCCCCGGCCCCGGGCGGGGCTGCCCCGTCCCCGGCACCAGGCGTCCCACTGCGGTCTCGCCTCCGGCCGGCTCTGGTCGTACGGGCGGTGGCGCTGCTGGGCGGGCATCAGTGCCTGGGGCTGGGGCGGCATCGCCTCCCTTTGGCTCCGCCTGGCCCGAGCCCGGCCCCGGCCCCGGCCCCGGCCCCGGCCCCGGCCCCTCCCGGGGCCCGCGGAGGACACAGGCGGCGCGGCCGCTCCCGCCGCCTCCGCTGCCGCTTGCCCGGCCCGAGCTCCGCCGCTCGGCAGCGCGGCCGCCGGCCCCGAGCCGCCGCTGTCCCGCTGCAGGGAGCGAACGCCTGGGGATGGCCGGCCTGGGGCGCTTGAGGGGCGCTCGGGGGCCGTTGCCAGCCTCGGGCCGAGCGCTGACAGCCGCGTCCCGCCGGCAGGGAAGGCGCAGCAGGGCCTGAAGGAGCAGTACCGGCTGGGCTCGCTGCTGGGGCGCGGCGGCTTCGGCAGCGTCTTCGCGGCTACGCGGCTCTCGGACGGCGCCCCGGTGAGCGGCGGGCACAGGAGGAGGAGGAGGAGGAGGGGGCGGAGGAGGAGGAGGGCGGAGGATGGGGCTGAGCAAGGCGGACGGCGAACTCAGCCCGCTGCTTCCCTTGGATTGCAGGTGGCCATCAAAAGGGTGCCACGGGAGCGCGTCCGGCACTGGGGCGAGCTGGTGAGTGAGCGGGGCCAGCGGGAGCAGCCGGGCCGTGGCGGGCGGGGATGAGCCGAGGCCCGGCAGGGTGGAAGCCGCCAGGACGCCTCGAGGGAGAGCGGGCGTGGGGCCAGCGCAGGGCACAGAGCATCCCAGGCTGGCTGAGGGCTTCCCGAGCCCCGGAACGGCATCAGCCCCACTGACGGCATCGTGCTCCTCCCGCAGCCCGACGGCACCAGCGCACCCCTGGAGATCGTGCTGCTGGCCAAGGTGTCCACTGGCTTCCCTGGTGTGGTCCAGCTGCTGGAGTGGCTTGAGCTCCCCATCGACGTCTTGATGGTGCTGGAGCGCCCGGAGCGGTGTCAGGACCTGCAGCGTTTCATTCGGGCACGGGGCTTTCTGCCCGAGGAGGTGGCGCGGGAGCTGTTCCGCCAGGTGCTGGAGGCCGTGCGGCACTGCACCAGCTGCGGGGTCCTGCACAGGGACATCAAACCAGAGAACATCCTGGTTAGCCTGGCCACCGGGCAGGCCAAATTGATTGACTTTTGCTGTGGCACCTACCTGCAGGACACAGCCTACACTCACTTTGCAGGTGAGCCCACACAGGGTGTGCTCCTGGTCCCAGCATCTCATGGCCCAACATCTCAGAGCCCAAGCTGGGTGTGGCAGTGGGGATTCTCCCTTCTGCAGCCCTTCATGGCGCTGAGACTTCAGCCAAGTTGCTTTTGAGCAGGGCTGGGTGTGGACCCAGCTTCCAGCCCTGCAGGCAGCCTTTGCCCACCACTCTGTCCAGGAATGGGGCTGGGGCTGCCAGCCCAGCAAAAACACCCGTGGGTGGGGGTAGCCGAGAGGGGGGGGTTTGGAACCAGTGCCCCAGCCAGTTTGGTGTGCAGGTGAGAAAGGGCTTGGACTGCTCCACTGCCTGGTTTGTTTTGGGTTCATAATGTTTTTTGGAGCAATGAAGGCAGGGAGGATGCAGGCATGGATTTTCCCCCAGCACTGAGTGGTTTCTTCCTTGTTATGGTGGGGCCTTGCCAGGGCTTCCACTGCCCTCTTCCAACCCCAGTGGCTTCTTTTCCAACCCCAAGTCTGTACACAAGTCCCAGGTGCTGGTGAGAGGGCAGTGCGTCACACCCCCTGTGCCACTGGAGCAGGGATGCTGGGGCCAGGCTCTGGGAGCAGCAGCATCCCCCTGATGAACTCCATCTGTATTCCATAGGAACACGGTCATACAGCCCCCCGGAATGGACCCACTTTGGCTGGTACTATGGCAGGCCAGCTACCATCTGGTCCCTGGGCATCCTGCTGCACCAGATGGTCTGTGGGGAGCACCCTTTCAGGAGGGGCCAGAACATCAGCTGGGACCATCAGCTCTCGCTGCCACAAGGGCTCTCTCAAGGTGGATCCTCATCTCTGGGCACGGGGGAATACCAGTGCTGGGAGACAGCAGCGGGCTCGTGAGCATCCTGCTCTGGCAGCTGCTGAGGAGGTGGCACATGTCCTGCTCTCCTGCTCTCCTCCAAACCAGGGAATGGATGGGAAAGCTTAGGCCCAGCTCTGAGCACATCCAGCATGGCCTGGGCACGGGAATAGTGGGGCAAAGCCAACAGGAGCCTTCTCCAACTGACCAGCGGTTTGTGGTTTCTCTGCCCAGAGTGCCAAGATCTGATCAGGCGGTGTTTATCCATGCTGGACTTGGAAAGGCCCTCATTAGAAGAGCTGCTCTGTCATCCTTGGATGCAGGATATTCATCTGCCCTAGAAGAAGGGAGAGAGCCACAGGCACACTGTGATGCAGGGCCCTGGTAAGTTACAGCTCCACACATGCCTTGGCAGTCAGAAGCAAAGGAAGCCAGACTTTTTTGTCCTGCCCGTGTCACTGCCTAGGGCTCATCAGATGGGAACACACAGCCCTTGTTGTTGAGCTGAGCTGCTCTGCCCAGCACTGGTGGCCACCATCTGAGCTGGTTTTGCTTGTCCTGGTTCCCTGACAGCTGGGGCCTTGGGCAGAACCTGAGAGCCTGGTCTCACCCCAGGGAAGGAGAAGGAGCCCCTGGAGAAGCTGTACCAGGTGGGACTGCTGCTGCTGGAGACATCAAGGATGACATCAAGGATGGCAACCTCTTCCTGGACCTGGCCACTGGCCAGCTGAAGATGATGGACTTTGATTGTGGCACCTTCTCCAAAGCCAGGCTCCACAGCAAATTTACAGATGAGTCCACACGCAGGGGGATGCTCCCAGATTTGGGCATTGCACAGCCTGGCTGGGAACCAAAGGTTTCCCCTTTTGCTGGGGCAGATGCAGCTGCTCCTTCAGTCGCCTGCCCAGCTGGTTTTGGCAGGGCTGGGGGGATGGGCTGGGTATGAAATGGGAGTGGGCTCCTGGCCCTGCCAACAGCCTCCAGCCCCCACCGTGCCCCGGGCTGGGGCTGGGGCAGCCAGCCTGACACAAACAAACCCCATGGTGGGAGCAGAGGTGGGACTCCAGAACCTGTGCTGCGGCTGCTTTGCTGTGCAGGCAAGGAAGGGCTTGGGCTGCTCCACTGCCCTTGTTTGCTTTGGGATCAGCGTTATTGTGGGGGGCAGTGCAGGGGGGAAGGGAGAAAGCCTGGGCTTCCCTCACCCGTGTGTGGGTTTTTCCTTGCATGCAGGGGGTGGGCCTTCCTCAAGGCCCTGGCAGAGATAAGATTTTTGTACCTTTTTTCTTGTTTCCCCTTTTTGTCTGTAATCTATTTTCAATAATTTGTTGTTTGTTTTTCTAGATGAAGCCTTATAGGTTGGGTCCAGTCTGGATCAGGAAGTGCTTGGGACCAGCTGCAGTGTGGATGGGCCGTGCCCTTGGAGAAGGCTGAGGACATCGTTTGGGACCAGCTTTTCTTCCAGCAGGGGAGGGCGTGAGGTGGGTCCCTGTCTGCCTGGCATGGTGGGATCAGAGCTTCTGGGAGATGGCAGCGAGCACAGGAGCCTCCTGCTCTGGGCAGCTGCTGAGGAGGTGGATGTGCCCTGGCTGGCTGCAGGCTGGGCACACGTCCTGCCCTCCTGCCCTGCTGCCAAAAGCAGCAGTGATGGGCAGCTCTGGGCACCGCTCTGAGCACGGCCAGCATGGCCTGGGCACCGTGGGCAGCTGGGACAAGGGCACAGGAGCCTTCAGCTGACGGGCGGTTTCTGCTTTCTCTCCTTGCAGCCGGGCTCTGCGGGTGCTGAGGCTGCTCTGGGCTCTGCCAGGGCTCTGCTGGAGCTCAGCACCAGGCTGGAATCAGCCAAAGAAGAAATGGTGTGACCTGCAGCACAGACTTGCTTGAGCATTTTGGCAGCACAGCTCAAGTTTGCAGAGTGTACACCTCCAAGGGAAAACGTGACACCCCCCAAAAAATAAATTTGTTCAATAACTTCTGAAATGAAATCCATCTGGGATGCCCCTCAAATGACATTTCTCAGCTTGCTCAAGTTGTAGCTCAGCCCTTCTCTGAACAGTTCTCTCCCCATCTGCCTTTTACTACTGCTCCCTCTTTTCCCTCGGTGAGTTCCCAGCCCATTGCAGCCTGTATCACACTGTTGCCTTCCTTGGTGCCCCTCACCACGAGGAAGGCTGAGCCCCAGGCTTAGGGATGCATCCTGTCACTGGCTGAGGAGCAGCAATGTCTCAGAGGTCCCATGGGATTTTGGTGTCATTGAGAGCCACTCTCCAGCCCTCAGCTCTGCTCACTGCTGAGCTCCCACTCCCTTTCCCTTGTCCTTCCTGCAGGATGAGCTCTCTGAATCCCCTTGAGCCTCTCCACCCTTCCCAGCCCACACACCCACCTCAGTAAGGCTGAAGCTGAAGCTGCTCTGTCTCCTCTGGTGTACAGGGTGATCTTGTCCCCAATGAGTTGCAGCTGGACCAGTTGCTGAAGATTGGAGGTGGGCCTGATCTTGACAGGCCACACCTGCAACCAACAAGCACTAGTGATATATAGGAGTAAGGGAAGAGGAGTGAGAGGAGTCAGATTCCTCCTGCAAGGATCTGGAACAGTCAGTGTGTAGAGGAACTGCCTGTGAGGAACATCAAGAAGGTGTGAAGCTCTGACAATACGAAATCCTTGTGCTATGATGACGCTAGAATTTGTGTTATCTAAGACAACACTCTGGCACACCATCCAGTCCCCTGTGCAGGGAGCCCCAGCCCCAGAGCACAGCACACAACAGTGCAGTCCGGGCTGGAGCAGCTGCCCTGCAGGCCTGGCTTGGCTCTTTGTGGTAAGGGAATGCTCCCTGTTTCCAGCTGTCCCTGCAGGATGGCCCCAGGGCAGAGCCCAGCTGGGCTCCCACTGCAGCCCCTGGAGCTTGGGGCAGACAGTGCTCCCAGAGCTGAGGTTCCTGGGGAGCACCCGGAGCTGTGCCTTGCACTCTGCTGCCATGTGTCACAGTGCAGGCTGGCTAGTGCTGTGTGAATGCACCAGCCCCTGGTTTGACTGACAGGGGCCTTGCCCAGTCACATCTCTGCCAAGGCTGCAGCATTTCACTGGGCAGAACCTGACAAGGCATAGAGAGCAGAGCAATGAAATTACCCAGACTGGGTTTTTCAAAGGCCCTTTAGAAGGAAGTGCTTGAGAATAAATGCTCTCTGTTTGCCACATGAACATTGGGGAGAGTTAGTGTCTTTGTCTTCTACCCACTCCCCCTCGAGCCAACGTTACAGCCACCCACTCCCTCACACATCCCCCTCATGCCTTCCCACTGCTGTGTCCTGTCAGGGCTTCTGCAGCCCCTCATCCCTTCATGGCCCCGTCCCCTCAGGGTCTCCCCCATCCCAGCCAACCTGCCCGGCAGCAGCGCCGCAGCCCCACAGCAGCTGCAGAGGAGCCCCATCCAGAGGCATCTCGGAGCCCTCAGCAATCCAGCCAGCAGCACACGGGCAGGAGGACACAGATGGCGCTTCCTGCCTGGGACAGGGCTTGTGGCCATCTCCAGGCACTGCTCTCACAGGGATCTCTGTAGCTCCAGCCCCTGCCCACCCGCTCTGTTGGCAGCACAAAGGCTTCAGCAGAACTACCAAATGCCAAGGGGCTTCTGGCCATTTTCCCTGCAACACAGCATGCTGGGACAGCTTGCTGAGCCCAAGCACCCTTTTTCCCCTCTTCCCCTATGCCCTGCAGACCCTGGGAAGCAAAAGAAAGTTCCCGGGAGTCTGTGTATTATAACACATTCTATATTCATATACTAAAGAAAAAACAAAAATAAAAGAACAATCATGAAGAAAGAGAATATTCCCGCTGGCTTAGGTGGCCCCAGCAGACAGAGCCTCTGGGCTCAGCTCTCTGCAGATCTCCAGCAGCGCAGCCAGCCAAGCCCCGACAGACGAGGCCGTGTCCTCCATGCCCTGTGGAGCTGATCCTGCAGCCTCTGGAAGACGGAAGATCGCTCACTCTGGAGTGACTGGAGGACATTCAGTGTATGAAGTGCCATGTGTGACGTGGCACTGCTGGTGTCCTCTGTCAGGTGTTCAAGGGCTGAAAGAGAGAGGAACAGAGCCACGGTCAGATCCCGAACCTGAGAGAACCCGAGGAGAGTCCCCTGCCAGGGCCATTCCAGCCGGCTCTAGCCATGGCCAGGAGGCAGCAGGGACCAATGGGACCAGCCTGAAGCTCCTGGCCACGAATCCCCCATGTGGCCCTGAAATCTTTGTGTGCTCTGCCCACGCCGCCCCTCGTCCGCAAAGGGAGCAGAGCCCTCCGCAGCCGGGGCAGGGCTTGCAGCTCCCCCCGCCAGGCCCTGCTGTCCGCACGCTGCCCTCACTCACCACTGCAGATGAGCTGGAGCTCTTCCTTCTTCCCCCTCAGGTGCCGCTCGGCCATCCCTGGGAACACAGAGCCTGTCACAGCCCCAGCGGCACAGCTCCCTGCCAGCGGCGCTGCTGGGGCTGTGGCCACACGGCCTGCTGGCCCGGCAGGGCTCAGCCCAGCCTTTGCTTCACGCTGCCGCCCCAGGGCACGGCTGCGAGAGGGTGGCAGCAGTGCCGGGGCCAGGCGGGGCTCGATGGTGCCGGGCCCGGGTGGCGCTGCTGGGGCAGCAGGTGGGGCTGGGGCCGAGCTGTGGCAGGGCCGGGAGGGAGCCCGGGCTCGTGGCTCACCAATGAACCTGATGGCCACCACTTGCAGGGACTCCTGTGGGCTCTGCAGGTAGGGCAGGGCCCGGCGCAGGTGCTCAGCTGCTCTGCTCCCGTGGTCTGCCAGCTGGAGAGAGCGGCAGGAGGGAAGGGTTGGCGCGAGCTCAGCCTCTCAGCCGGGCGATGCCAGCGCCCAGCCCCAGCCTCCCCTGCCTGCACAGCCCTGAGGCGCGGCCAGCAGCTGCTGGTGCCGGGCTCTGGAGGGGCAGAGGGCCGGCTGCTGCCCGGGGAGCCGCGGTGCCGGCCCGCCCCACAGCTCCGCTGGGCCAGGGCTCCATCGGAGCCCAGCTCAGGCCCACAGGAGCCTGGAGAAGAGCCCACACAGCCTCTGGGTGCAGCAGCGGGCAGGGGCACAGCTGCCAGCCCCGCACTCTGAGCACCGCACTCAGGGGCCTTCTCCAGGCTGAGGCTGGGGCTTGCAGGCCGTCCTTACCAGGCACTTGGTGAACTTCCACGGCTTCTGGTTCTTCACCAGTCTTTCAAGATCCCTCCTCTTCAGGAACTTGACCACACAAAGCAGCGTTTCCTGAGAAGCCTGGAGAGCAGCAGAGATGCAGAGATGGCCCCACAGCCCAGGGCGCAGGACTCACGTCCCTGTGCCAAGGCCTGGAGGAGGCTGCAGCCCGGCAGGCGCCAGGGCAGGAGGCAGCCGAGCCCCCTGCCAGGGCGACAGCAGCAACCCATGAGTCCTCACCTGTGCCACACGCCGATTCTCATCATGGCAGTGGAAGAAGAGTGGCAGCAGGCTCTGGCGCAGGGGTGTCTTCAGGGCCTTTTTTTTCTTTTCCAGTGGAAGAGTCACCAAGGTTCTGAAGAGCAGTATGGAGAGCAGCTGCACCTGGCTATTATTCTGTATTGAAGGAAGAAAAGAAGACCTTAGCATTGGTTGCATGGGGCTCAGCTTGGCCCAGGCCTGCAAATCCACAAGGCACAGTGCCAGGGAAGCACCCAGTGGCCATGGCTGGGGGCAGCGAGCCTTACGTGGTCAAAGAGTGGCAGGAGTGCCTCAAGCAGCTGCAGTGTGATGGGGCTGGGCATCAGCATGTCATTGTCCAAGATGATAAAGCTGAGAAGCATGACTGTCATGCTAACTATCTCTCCATCTGCGTCCCACAGGAGCTCCACAAGACTTTCAGTCAGGCTCCACATTTTTTCGGTCTGTGCGGAACACAAGTTTGTGAAATGCCATCCTGCTGCTGCAGGGCCCAGAGGCCAAAGGCCTGTCCTGAAGCACTCGGGCAGCTGAACTGGGAGGCAGGAGAGCTGGGAGCAACTGCCCCAGCACCCAAAGCTCAGCCAAGCCCAAGGGACTGCATTCCCCAGCTCAGCCTCTGCTGCTGCCCCCTTCTCACCATTGAGGGCTCCTCAATGAGCTCCAGAAGGGCCCTGAGCGCCAGGCAATGCCTCTCCCTGCACTCGCTCTGCAGCTGCCTTGACAAGATTTCCAGGACTCTGTTAGCACCGCGTTCACTCAGGTCCAGGAACTCGAGGACCTGAAAGGCACAGGGCAGTGACAGGGGACCCGGCCGGCAGGAGCCCAGAACCGCACAGGGCTGGGCCCAGGCAGCAGCACAGGGTGCGGGCACCGTCCCAGGCAGCTGTGGCTCCGAGAGGGCAGAGAGCTGGGAGGCAGCTGAGTGAGGCAGTGCTGGCCATCAGGCTCACCTCCACAAGGAATGCCAGGGCGGGCAGATCCCAGCGTGGCTCCCGTGTGCTGAGCAGCCGGAGCAGGTAGCGAGCGATCCGGGAACACAAGGGGATGGAGACACAGCACATCTCCCTGGCAGGAGAAAAAGGAACCAAGACTGTGAGCCAGGGGGACAAATGTTTCCCAGGACTGACTCACAGAGGTCTGGTCTTTCCCCAGCATCCTACAAGTGCACCTGGGATATTTCGGAGGTGGCCCCTTTTGTCCACCCTCCTCTCCCAGCCTTTTCCAGTCTGCTTGGCCGTCCCTCAGTGACAAGGCCCTCTGGGCTACAACCAGGGGGACTGTGTTGGAAACCCAGGGAACAGAGCACAAATGTCAGAGGCAGTGGGGAGAAGGAGGTCTCACCTGGCCAGCAGACCCACGGCATAGTGGTGGGTGTCAGCACACAGCAGCGTGTCCCAGCCACCCCTGCGTTCCACTGCCACCACCACATCCTCCTGCTGCATTCGGCAGAGCAGGGACTTCAGGGTCTGCACTGCAAACCTGCGTGCAGAGCAAAGCCCACGTCACGCTGGGAGCACTGGCTCCTGCCCATGGTCATGGCAGGGACAGGAGGACTGGGATGAGCACCTGCTGGGGCTGGTGGCAAGGCCATGTTGCTCCTGGCATCCTTTCCAGAAGGTATCGACCTCCTCTGGCACATCCAGAGTGCTGAAGAACACTTGGAAGAGCAGATGCACAAGGAGGCGGGGGAAATACACCGTCACCATATGTGGGACACAGGGCACCTGGAGGATCTTCCACATCACCACAGCTGCCTGCAAAGGACAAAGCCCCCCAAGACAGCCCTCAGTGCTGAGGTGTCCGTGTGGCAGGGCCTGAGCAGGGGAGGGAGAGGCCAGGAGAGAGGCAGGGGGAGCACGGGGCCTGGTGCCCCTGAAGCTGCCCCTGGGCCAGGTTTCAGCCCAGTCCCTGAGGCAGGGAGATGCAGTGGGGCAAGGAAGATGGAGAGCTGCTGGAGAGGTGGCCGTGGGGCCAGCAAAGGCCAGTTGCAGAAACTCACAGCCAGGGCAAAGACACCCGTTTTGTCCCCATCCGAGGTGCACATGCTGTGCTCTGGCCAGCTCCCCAGCACATCCAGGAGTATCAGCAGCACCGGCTCCGCAGTCCTGGGCGAGCACATGATGCTCTTCCACATGGTCAAAGCAGCTCTGTGGGGTTAGAGCTCTGTCTCAGGGGGCTCTCAGACACAGCATCAGGGCCTGGGCAGCAGTGGGGATCTGAGCTGGCTTCCAGCTCTGCCTCTGCCCACTGGCCCTCACCAGCAGCACCCAGGCAGCCCAGCCCTATGGGGACAGTCCCCTGAGGGGTGGCAAGGGAGCGTGGCAGCAGGCTCGGGGGCTGACGTGCAAGGGCTGGCAAAGAGAACAGCCAGAGGGCCCTGGAACTCTCTGTTGGTCAGACACTTTGGCCAGGCTGTACAGGCTGATGGGCTGGGGAGCCCTGAGCCCTCTGGGCAGGTGGGCCCCATACCTGTCGCAGGATGGGGACACACGCAGGAGCGTCATGACTACGTCAGCGGGCTGTGCTTCAGTGAGATCCAGCAGGGTCCTGTTCAGCCTGTGCTCAGCAAACTGATTGGCCAGGAGCCACTGGTGGATGTACCTGACCAGGGCGGGCACCTGGAAAGGGCACAGGGTGACTTGGAAAGCTGCCAGAGGGAGGAATGTCCCCAGCTTCCCCAGAGAAGTGCTGCCCTTCCCAACACACTGCCATGTGGCCTCAAAGGTTTCCAGTGACCAGAAGGCGTGGCTTGGGAGGCCAAGCAATTCCTGGGAGGATCAAACCCTGGCTACAGGCTGCTTACTTGCTTTGGACTGGAAAAGCCCTCCTCTACGAGCATATCCAGCAGGGCAGCACTGGTCTTGGTTTTGAAGATGTGCGAATATGCTCTGAGCCCAGTGCCCATGGGGCTGGTCTCTTCTTCCCGAATTCTCTTCAGGAATTTGCAAACCAGCTGTAGGAGAAGGGCAGGAAGCCAGGGATTTTGCACGGAATGCTCCAAGCACTGTGACAGCAGGCCCAGCCCAGGTGGGGATGGCTGCAGGTACCTGTGCTGTTCTGTGGAAGAGGCCACGGGCGGGGTCCTGCTCTTGTGTGCGCTCCAGGGCTGCACCTGGCAAAGAGGGAGCACAGCCAGAGCTGAGGGGCTGCGGGAGAGGCAGGAGAACACAGCCCAGCCCTGTGCTTCCCAGGCAGGGACAGCCCTGGGATGCCCCAGGGGATGGAGCACAGCCCTGCGGGGTGTCTGCCTGGCCCCTATTCCGTCCTGTCCATGTGCATGGCCCAGGGGATGGGATGGGATGGGATGGGATGGGATGGGATGGGATGGGATGGGATGGGATGGGATGGGATGGGATGGGATGGGATGGGATGGGATGGGATGGCGCAGTGCCCAGCTGGCTGCAGGCACCAACTCTGTGGCCCAGCTCCACCACTCACCACCACTCAACGGCTCCAGCTCTTCAGTCTCCTGTGCGGGGGCAGGTCCAGGACCTTCTTCCTCTTCTTCCCCCCAGGCCAGCTTGGGCCCTCTTGTGGCTCTCTGCTCCATGTCTTGCAGGAGAGATGGCTTGGAAAAGCTCCGAGTCAGCAAGTCCTACAGTCCTGCCTGGAAGGCACCTTCGAGAGAGAAGCCTCGGGAAGGCTACAGGACAGCAAGTCCTGCACTCTGGTCTCGAGGGCTCCTGCCACAAGGACAGGAGACTCCTGTCAAGGATTGTGGTGTGGCCTCAAGGGCACTGGCAGCAGGGATTGGAGATGCCTCCGGGGCACCAAGTCCCACGCTCTGCCCTCAAGGGCACCTGCAGAAGAGGAGCCTCGGGAAGGCCACAGGTCAGCAAGTCCTGCGGTCTGGCCTCGAGGTCAGCTGCAGGAACAATGCCTCGGAAAGGCTCTGGGTCAGACACGATCGAAGGCGCTGTGCGGGGGCTCCTCACGGCACCGCTCTGTGCTGTCCTGTCGTTGCCTGCTCTGAGCACTGTGGCCTGCTCTTGTCACCACCAGCTCCTATGTCACCATGTGTCACAAAGGGCCCTTGGACACCCGTTCTGTGCCATGGTTACCATGCTGCACCGTGTCACAAAGGGCCCCTGCACACACTGCCCCCTGCCATGGGGCTGCCCCCAGCTGAACCAAAGTGGCCCAGGCTGGAAGGAATCTCTCACCCCAAGTGTTTAAGGCAGCCCGACAGGGTCTTTAGGAACAGCTCAGACCATCAGCAAACGGTGCCCTGCTCTCTGGGCTCAGGGCAGCAGAAGGAGACCCCAGGGCTGCCGAGGCAGCCGCTCTGGGAAGGGCACGGGGCCTTCCACAGAAGCTGGCACGGCCTCCTTGGGACATGTCCCAGCGGGTGGCCATCCTAAACCTGTGGGTGTGACATGGACAGGGAACGTGTGGGCCAGGGCACGAATGCTGCTCTGACCCCTGGGCCTGGGGAGCACTGACATCAGCAGGTGTGGCAGAGTCCCTGCCCAAGCAGACCTGCCACTCCCCGAGCCCTGGCAGTGCTGGTGCCCATCTCCTGTCCCAGAGACCTGTGCCCCCGGGGGGCTTCTGTGCCAGAGGGAGCCAAAGCCCACGTGCATTGGGGGCTGTGCTCCTTCCTGCAGGGGCTGTTGGCAGGAGCACCTGGAGCAAATGCTGGCAACACTTGGTCTCGGTCAGAAGCTCTCACTCCATGCTGAAATTATTTTCTATTGAAGTAATTTCCTTTAGCACAGAAACACCTTAGTGGTGAAGGCACAGAAGAATCTGGCGTTTAAGACTCCTCACTTCAGGAAAGCTTTACTTCCCATTGCTCAACTCAAGGAGTTCCAAAAAGTTGCAAACTTCCCAAATTCATTGGGATGGCCTGAGAAGGTGAAGAGTTGGAATTTTGCTTCCCATCTCAAAGCAGCAACTCATTTGCCCTAATGTGACCCACTGAGAGTCACTTTACAGAACATAACACTACACAGAGGCAAAAAAAAAGGCCATTCTTTGGTTTGCAAATGGTTTTCTATGAAGAGATGATAATATCCTAATTCTCTTAAGGAATAAAAGCTGTCCAGAAATGAAAGTCCACTCAGTGTTGCAAAAGTAGACCAAACAAATGAGTAGATGGCAAAAGGGCTAATCCTCCCCCTGGCACAGATATCTAAGTGGCCAGTAAAGTACAGCTCTCCCTTCTTGTTCCCTGCAGGAGAATCAGGACCATGAACAGGAAGAGTCACAGATATTCTTTCTGCCCTCTGTAAGCAAAGCTATGCCAAACCACAGATGCTGCCTTCAAACTGACTCAAATTCCAGCCTAGACCTCTCACCTTCCAGACAACTCCTTCCCCAACACTTCACCAACACCAACCCTCCCAAACTCCCACCCAGAAGCTCTCAACACCCCACCAGGACCCCCAGCTGTCCCCGTCCCTCCACAGAGCTTTCCCACCCCCCAGCAGACCCCCTGGTTCCCTGCAGGAGCCGTGGGATGGCACTCAGTAGGATCTGCCCCAAGGCCTTCCCCGGTGGCAAGCTCAGGCTGCCAGGCCTGGGGTTCCTGGATCACCCTTCCCAGCGAGCCTTCCTGTGCACGGCTGTTCCATTTGCGCCTTTGTGCCCAGCTCGGACTTCTTCACTCAACCAGGGCTGCTGGGAAAGGATCCAGAGCAGCCTGACAAGCTCTTTTCTCCAGCTCCCTCCTAACTCTCTGGGGAGGTAGAACATCCCACAGGAAAGCAACTGGTGCCACAAGGAGCAGGCGGCCTCAGGCACCTTTGGCAATGAAACAAGGATTTGTTTGACATAAGTAAGCACAGGCAATTCACATTAGTCAACAAGTACTTAGCACAGACAGACATAAGTACTTAGCACCAGTTAGCATAAGAAAAACCTAACTTGACATGAGAGTGACTTGACAAAAAGCTTTAGACATAGTCTGCCAGAAGAACTAAGGGCAAGTATGGAATCAGCCCTGTGCAGGGAAGCCATGAGGAAGACTTTGTGCTGCTTTGGGGCATCGAGATTGCTCCTGGCCAGTGACTGGACATCAGCTTCAAGTCTAGGAATCTGACACAATGTATTTCTAACCCCCTGCCTATCGAATCACCTCAGCAGTGTAAAGAAGGATGGTACGTTTGATACAATTCCTACATACTGAAATTTCCACAGAAATTTCTAAGTGGCAGAGAAATATTTTAGTGGGGTGCAGACTCCTGCCCTCCTGCCAGGTCAGTAAAAGGGCTTTTGGCAGACAATGCATTTGTCTGCTGATTTCTCTGAATTAGGGAAAGCCCTCAGGACTGCTATATCCTGAGGGAACACCCTTGGCCTTGACCTGTAGGCACCTGCACAAGATTAAAATCAGCTGTCTCAGCTCCCAGGAGCTCTCTTGGCCAGCATCCTGACATCGATGCGGGGCTGCTGCGAGGCACTGCTGGGACCCAGCAGGACAGGACCGGCTGTCTCATGTCCACGTAGCACCCCTGACACAGACAGCGTCATCCCAAAACCCGACAAACGCTCACGTGTCAGCAGAGGGGAGCAAGGAGCACTGGGCTCCTCTCCAGGTATCTCAGCTGGGCTGGCTCCACAACACACCCCCATTTGAAGGCCTGCTGATGCCCAGCTGCCAGAAATGCCTACCTTGTTCTCTCCAAGATGCACAGGGAGAGCCAATGAGCAGGACGCCTGGAGAGGCAAACCTTCCAAGCCTTTTCTGAGGCCAGGGACACACCAAGATCAGCCAAGGCTCTCCACACTGCCTGGCCCACCCAGCCCAGCTCTGTGCTGGCCCTGGGCCACAGCAGCTTCCACCAAGTAGGAGGCAAATGCATATTGCTAAGAGTTGAAACACAGCAGACAGGGAAGATGTGAAAAGTGTGTCTGTAAAGGCCTTTTAATTCCCAGCTCTCAAAGAGAGCTCTGGGGCTCGTGGCTGGACAGAGATGCCCCTGCTCACACCTCTGTCCAAAGAGGGGGAACACACCCTGCTGCAGGTGTTTGGGTTGGTCTCTGCAGGTCCAGGTGGATGCCAAACCTGCTCCTCACAGCCTTCTCCCTTGCCCTGCCCCTCTGCCAAGTGCAACGGGCCTCAAGGACTGCAAGGAGCACAGAGAGCCAAAGTAGGACACTTGCACCTACCTCACTGGGAGCTCCCTGGGAAGCACTTTCCTTGAGAAGCAAGCCCCTTTCCTCCAAAGGCATTTCCCCAAATGTGTAGCTTTTCTGGGGAACACCAAAACACTCTTAAGAAAAGCTGGCAAGGCTGAATGACTTCAGGTCCTTTCAGGACAGGCACTCCACCTCTAGCTCCTATTCCCCCAAGTGTGTTTCCAGGTGGAGGTTCAGAGGTGCAGCCCCAGGCCCCTACAAACACAAGGTGCCTGCTGCCTCTTCACCTGCCTCAACTCCTGCCTGCGCTCACGGCAGGAAAACCAGGCTCTTCCCAGCCAGAGCCCAGAGCCCTGTCCCCACAGGACGCTCTTGCCAGAACCTTCCAGAACTCTCTGCTGTGCACGCAGCGCTTTTCATGCCCGCTCCCAACAGGCTTTGGAATGCAGAGCACACCCTGGCTGGCTCTGCCACCAGCACGCCCCAAACACAGGTGGAGGAAGAAGCAGCAGGGGTTGTTTTGCGGCCATGCCCAAGAGAAACTGGAAAGGTGCCCTCGCTCTGGTCTCACTTGGTTGGCTTTCTGACTGGGTCTGAGCCTGGGGCTGCCATTCCTCGGTTCTGGGGACCAGAACCACACCTGGGATCCCAGCACTGCCAGGCAGCGCTCTGGGCACTGGCACGGTCATGTGTCTGAGTCTCGGGCACCGTGCTGCTGCTTCATTTGCTCTTAGGCACACCCAAAGCTCTCTGTCGAGCCCAGATGGCCTCTGGTTCTGCTCTCTTCCTGATCCTGTGCAGGGATGGAGCAGTGCTGTGCTTTTAGGAAGCTGTTCTTGAAACCTTCCAGCATTCCAAGCTCCTTTGCCCTCTCTGGATGCTTGCCATGGAATGCCTCACAGCTGGGTTCAGAGCATCCTCAGCTTGGCTCTTCCAAAGTCCAGGGGCTCCAGGGAGCTCAGCAAGGTCTGTACCTCCACAACGTCGTGGAAATGGATCTTCAGCACAGGGAACTTTCCAGCCTGATCTGCCCTCATTCCTCTGTGTCTGTGCACAAAACACGGCGTGAAAGAGAATGGCAGGAGGGGCTTGTGTGTCCCAGGGCCCCAGATTAGCATCACTCCAGTTCCACAGAGATGCAGGTAAAGCAAAGAAGCCAAACAGTTTATTAATGGAAGGTGAAGCAAAGGGATGAGCTGGGAGGGAAGAAAGGGGATGTGCAGGTGTGGAAGCGCTCTGCAGCCACGGGATGGAGGTTTGCTGGCCAGCACACCCTTGGTGGCTGAGGGCACACACGAGAGTGGCCGCCCCCTGATCTCTGCTGAGACCGTCTAGGGTGGCGGTAATTGCTACGGCGTGGGTGACAGCAGGAGCACAACATGAGAAATCAGAGGCGAAGGAAACAAGGAAGGATCACTCGTCTGAGTTTCTGAGGAATGTTTATTTCTGAAAGGGGTCCAGTGCAAGTGACAAAGAAAATGGGTCTGACTAGCATTTTTAAAGAGGGGATGGTACAAGGGGTGGCTACAACTCTCACCCAATGAGGGGATCTTAGGGGAGGAACAGGTCACTTAGCAACTCCAATAAGGATCATTCAGGGGAGGGAAGAAGCCTCACAAACCAATCAACCATCGAGACATAGCAAACTGACACAGAACATTTGAGACTACAAGGGGAGTGACTACGGAGACTGACAAGAGTAAGGGGTAGTACAACTGAGATTGACAAGGGCTTCTAAGGGAAAGAGGGGGGAGCAGGGAGACTGACACTGATGGGCAGACAAGTGGTGGGAAAACTTTGTGGTAAACAACTTAGGACTGAACCATTAGGGGGAACAAAATGAGGTACATGGGAGAAACCATTATAGCTGACTAACATAGGAAATCTAACTTTTATATTAAAACTACTGTAAAACACCAACTACCATGTTAGCGTTCAGGAACACATAATCACGAGAAATGATTATATGCAGGTGCTTTTGTTGAAGAGCTCTGGGTGTCAGGGGTAAAGACCCAAATCTGACTCCGACATAGGTTCGGGATGGATATGCTTTTTTATTCTATCGTTATATAACTTTAATGTTAATTATTAAACTTACATTGTTCTATAGTATACATAGATTTCAGCCAAGCATGGCCACCTTAGACTAGGAACATACAGTTTCTCAGTGTTCTTCTTATGATTATACAATAACTATTTTACCACTAAACAATCATTTAAGCTAGCAATTATACTACTTACACAGGTAAAAAAAAAAGGCTTAACATTTCAGAGTTTATCTTAGCATTTTCCAGGGCGCCACTATCACATGGAATCTCATGGAACCAGGTGTCCATGTTGACAGAACCAGGCCTCATGGAACACAGGAGACTATTGTTACCCAAGGGAATCCCATGGAACCAGGTGTCCATCGTGACAGAGCCAGGCCTGATGGAACGCAGGAGAAAATTGTTACCGAAGGGAATCCCATGAAACCAGGTGTCCATGGTGACAGAGCCAGGCCTCATGGAACACTGGAGAACATTGTTACCCAAGGAAATCCCATGGAACCAGGTGTCCATGGCGACATAGACAGGCTAATGGAACCTAATGGAACACTGGAGAATTTTGTTACCGCATAGAATGTCATGGAACCAGGTGTCCATGGTGACAGGGCCAGGCCTGATGGAACACTGGAGAACATTGTTACCCCATGGAATCTCATGGAACCAGGTATCCATGGGGACAGAGCCAGGGCTGATAGAACCTAATGAAACACTGGAGAACATTGTTACCCCATGGAATCTCATGGAACCAGGTGTCCATGGTGACAGAGCCAGGGCTCATGGAACACTGGAGAACATTGTTACCCCAGGGAATCTCATGGAACAAGGTGTCCATGGTGACAGAGCCAGGCCTCATGGAACACTGGAGAACATTGTTACCCCACAGAATCTCATGGAACCAGGTGTCCATGGTGACAGAGCCAGGCCACATGGAACACTGGAGAACATTGATACCTCATGGAATCTCATAAAACCAGGTGTCCTTGGTGACAGAGCCAGGCTTGATGGAACGCTGGAGAGCAATGTTAACCAAGGAAATCTCATGGAACCAGGTGTCCATGGTGACAGAGCCAGGCCTGATGGAACACTGGAGAACATTGTTACCCAATGGAATCTCATGGAACCAGGTGTCCATGGTGACAGAGCCAGGCCTTATTGAACACAGGAGAACATTGCTAGCCCATGGAATCTCATGGAACCAGGTGTCCATGGTGAAAGAGCCAAATTAAATGAACCTAAGGAAACACAGGAGAACATTGTTACCCCATGGAATCTCATGGAACCAGGTGTCCATGGTGTGCGATCCGGGCCGCATGGAACACTGGAGAACATTGTTACCCAATGGAATCTCATGGAACCAGGTGTCCATGGTGACAGAGCCAGGCCTGATGGAACACTGGAGAACATTCTTACCCCATGGAATCTTATGGAAACCGGTGTCCATGGTGACAGAGCCATGCCTGATGGAACACTGAAGACTATTGTTACCCAATGGAATCTCATGGAACCAGGTGTGCATGGTGACTGAGTCAGGCCTCATAGAAAACTGTAGAACATTGTTACCCCATGGAATCTCATTGAACCAGTTGTCCATGTTGACAAAGCCAGGTTAATGGATCCTAATGGAACACAGAAGAACATTGTTACCCCAGGGAATTTCATGGAACCATGTGTCCATGGTGACAGAGCCAGGCCTCATGTTACACTGGAGAACATTGTTAACATAGGGAATCTCATGGAACCAGGTGTCCATGGTGACAGAGCCAGGCCTGATGGAACACTGGAGAACATTGTTACCCCAATGGTGGTATCTCATGGAACCATGTGTTCATCCTGATATAGCCAGGCTAAAGGAACCTAATGGAACCCAGGAGAACATTGTTAGCCCATGGAATCTCATGGAACCATGTGTCCATGGTAACAGTGCCAGGCCTCATGGAACACGGGAGACTATTGTTACCGAAGGGAATCCTAAGGAACCAGGTGTCGATGGTGACAGAGCAAGGCTAATGGAAACTAATGGAACACAGGAGAACATTGTTACCCCATGGTATCTCGTGGAACCAGGTGTGCATGGTGACTGAGTCAGGCCTGATGGAACACTGGAGAACATTGTTACACCATGGAATCGCACGGAACCAGGTGTCCATGGTGACAGAGCCAGGCCTCATGGAACACAGGAGACTATTGTTACCCAAGGGAATCCCATGGAACCAGGTGTCCATGGTGACAGAGCCAGGCCTGATGGAACACTGGAGAACATTGTTACCCCAGAGAATCTCATGGAACCAGGTGTCCATGGTGACAGAGCCAGGCCACATGGAACACTGGAGAACATTGATACCTCATGGAATCTCATGGAACCAGGTGTCCTTGGTGACAGAGCCAGGCCTGATGGAACGCTGGAGAGCAATGTTAACCAAGGAAATCTCATGGAACCAGGTGTCCATGGTGACAGAGCCAGGCCTGATGGAACACTGGAGAACATTGTTACCCCATGGAATCTCATGGAACCAAGTGTCCATGGTAACAGAGCCAGGCCTGATGGAACTCTGGCGATCATTGTTACCCAATGGAATCTCATGGAACCAGGTGTCCATGGTGACAGAGCCAGGCCTGATTGAACACAGGAGAACATTGCTAGCCCATGGAATCTCATGGAACCAGGTGTCCATGGTGAAAGAGCCAAATTAAATGAACCTAAGGAAACACAGGAGAACATTGTTACCCCAGGGAATCTCATGGAACCAGGTGTCCATGGTGTGCGATCCGGGCCGCATGGAACACTGGCGAACATTGTTACCCAATGGAATCTCATGGAACCAGGTGTCCTTCGTGACAGAGCCATGCCTCATGTAACACAGGAAAACATTGTTACCCAATGGAATCCCATGGAAACAGGTGTACATGGTGTCATCACCAGGCTAATGGAACCAAATGGAACACAGGAGAACATTGTTACTCCATGGAATCTCATGGAACCAGGCGTCCATGGTGACAGAGCCAGGCCTCATGAGACACTGGAGATTATTATTACCCAAGGGAATTCCATGGAACCAGGTGTCCATGGTGACAGAGCCAGGCCTTATGGAACACTGGAGAGTATTGTTACCCAAGGGAATCCCACGTAACCAGGTGTCCATGGTTACAGAGCCAGTCTAATATAACCTAATTGAACACAGGAGAACATTGTTAGCCCATGGAATCTCATGGAACCTGGTGTCCATGGTGACAGAGCCAGGCCTGATGGAACCCAGAGAACACTGTTACCCAAGGGATTCTCATGAAAACAGGGGTCCATGGTGACAGAGCCATGCTAATTTAACCTAATGGAACACAGGAGAACATTGTTACCCCATGGAATCTCATGGAACCAGGTGTCCATGGTGACAGAGCCAGGCCTGATGGAACCCAGAGAACATTGTTACCCAATGGAATCCCATGGAACCAGGTGTCTATGGCGACAGTGCCAGGCCACATGGAACACTGGAGAACATTGTTACTCCATGTGTTAGCTTTCAGGAACACGTAATCACGAGAAATGATTATATGCAGGCGCTTTTATTGAAGAGCTCTGGGTGTCAGGGGTAAAGACCCAAATCTGACTCCGACATAGGTTCGGGATGGATATGCTTTTATATTCTATCGTTATATAACTTTGATATTAATTATTAAACTTAAATTGTTCTATAGTATACATAGATTTCAGCCAAGCATGGCCACCTTAGACTAGGAACATACAGTTTCTCAGTGTTCTTCTTATGATTATACAGTAATTATTTTAACCACTAAACAATCATTTCAGCTAGCAATTATACTACTTACACAGGTAAAACACAAGGCTTAACATTTCAGAGTTTATCTTAGCATTTTCCAGGGCGCCACTATCATTATTCCCCCTTTGAAAGCATTTTCACTTCACTATAGGTGTAAATGTTTTCACTTGATACAGTCCTTTACTTCTCAATTTATGTTTGATGTTCTTCAAATCCAGGGTTGATGTAAAAGTTGTCGTGGATTCTATCATGGGCTGGAGAACTAGAAGATAGTGGATGTGGATCTCGTGTCAGTGCCTTTATTATTTTCTGGTTCCAGGACGTTTTCTTCTGTATTTCTCTCCTTAAAATGCTGTAAACTAACCAAATTGCTAAGAATGCAATTAGTAAGATTATCACACTCTCAATGATAGATTTAATCCATGAACTCACATTCCACCCTAACCCTTTAAAGATTTTTCCTAACTAGCTTGTAGTCAAATCTTTCTTCTCTTCTTGTGCCTCATGCTCTATTTGTTTCAACTGATTGATGTCATATTCTACATCTGCAGTTACATTTGGGATGTGAATGCAGCAATGATCAACTCGTCCCTTTAAAAATCCACATACTCCATGCTCCTTCAGGAGTAACAAATCTAAGGCTAATCGATTTTGCAAAGTCATTTTTGTGGTGGTTTGTAATTGTACGTTTAATTCTTTAAATCTTTCTCTGGTGATTTTTGCTAGTCTATCTACTTGGCCTGTAAGTTTGTACAGCATCTCTCTATTCTGGTAGTTTGCTATAGGACCGAGTAAAGACTCTAGGGCTCACCCAAGTTTCATTCCACTAGAGGGTTCTTGCCAAGTGTCATCTGGATTTTTGTTGTCTAGAACTTCTTGTCTTGCTCTTATCTGCAGAAGTTCATGTTTTCTATTAAATGGGAACTTTTTCCAAGTTGGACAAAAGGTTGGGAGACCCAAAGTAATTTCTTTTACTTTCCCATCTACAGGCAGATATGTTGTCCAGGTACCATCGCTTGTTGCCCATACAAATTGTCCTAGACTTTTAATTGTACTCCTGGTACATCTTATAATCACTTTATAATTCATTTTGCCTTGTTTATGTTTGATCCCTCTGCAAGCACAACCAATCTGTAGGGCTATTGCCAGGGGTGGTATCTGTTTTATCTCTGCATCATCAGAAGTGCAGTCATAAGTTTTATTGCATGCCCACCAACTTACTTTGTCTGCCCACGTTCTGGTACTAGTTGCAGTGTATGTTACTGCTGGATCTGTTTCACTCTCAGAACCTTCCCACTTAATACACCAAGGGGTGTTTGCCATATATTGGAATTTTTGAAGTATACTCACAGACCACGCACAATCCCAAGGCTCTATCTGATCTTTCTGATCCTCGGCCTCACACTTCCATACCAGAGTAGTTTCTGTAACATTTTCTATGATCTTTTTATAGCGTGGCAAATAGCATTGCCATTGTGTGGTGCCTCCTGACTGTCCCATAGAGGTTCCTAGTATGCCATCACTTAGAATACAGTCTTTCTGGCTCATAGGTCTCATCCATGTTCCTACTTTCTCCCAAGTTTCCTTGACTACCTGTCTCGGTTCAAGTACCTGTTTGCATGCAATTGTTTTGTTCTTTTGTATTTCAGGTAGTTTTGATGTTATGATTCCCCAATTTACTGGATCTCCTGCTGCCTTAGGTATTGGCAGACAGGCAGTTATTCTACTGGTGTTTTGTATTTTGGCAAAATCTTTAACTAATCCAATCATTACATTCTCAGCTTGAACTGCATTAGAAATTTTTATCACTTGTGTTTCTGCCTCTCTCTTCATTCTAGAATGAAGAGTGGTTAGTTGATCTTTTTGCATCCCACATCCTAAAGACAATAATGACCATAACATTAGCACAATTACTAATAACATTCTCAAAGTAATTAAACACATCTTATCTGCAGTCTTGGTTCCACAGTTTACACAGTCTGTGATCCAGGATGGACTTTCTTCACTCGTGTATAGTGAATCCAGGGGTCTACACCGGCTACTTTCACTGCTGTAAAGGTGGTCAGCAGTACCTGATAGGGTCCATTCCACTTTTCTTTCAGCGGTTCTTTGTTCCAGTTTTTAATGTACACCTCGTCTCCTGGAAGTATGTTATGAACTGGGTTCTCGAGAGTTATTGGTCTATTCCACACGAGGATGCTCCGGAGCTGAGCTAAAGTTTTCCCAAGAGACAGAACATAATTATACACTTCCTGTTTTCCTGTAACGTGTACATTAGGGTTAGGCTCAGGAGATTCATATGGTTTCCCATACAATATCTCATACGGACTGACTGACATCCCGCCCCTAGGTTTTATCCTAATCCTCAACAGTGCTATTGGCCAAGCCTGGGGCCACTGCAGCTTGGCTTCTTGGCATATTTTACTGATTTGCCTTTTTAGTGTCTGATTCATCCTCTCTACCTGTCCACTTGACTGGGGTCTCCACGGTGTGTGGAGGTCCTAAGTTATCTCCAGCAATCTACTTACTTCTTTTACTACTGTAGCTATGAAATGGGGCCCCCTATCTGATGATGCCCCTAGGGGTACCCCGAACCTGGGAATAATTTCCTGTAGTAACCACTTAACTGTTTCCTTTGCTTGGTTTGTGCAACAGGGAAGGGCTTCTGGCCATCCAGAAAATGTGTCAACCCCTACTAACAGGTATTTGTATCCTTGAGTTCTTGGCAATTCTACGAAATCTACCTGCCAATAATCTCCTGGCTCTATTCCTATCCGAATCCTTCCTAGCTGTGCCTGTCGCCTAGCCACTGGGTTGTTTTTCAAACAGATATCGCATTTTGACATGACTGATTTTGCCATTGTTAACATCCGTACCGAAATTAAATTCTGCTTTAGCAATTTTACCAATGCCTCTGCACCCCAATGACATTTGTTATGTTTAATTTGTAGAACTTCTCTCATTATCAAGGGGGGTACCACTATTTGTCCTTGTGCAGTTAAATACCATCTTTCTGAGTTCTTTTGTGCATTTAGTAAACATGCCAGTCTCTCATCTTCTACTGAATATCTTGGTTTTGGAGGCAGATTAAATTGGGATATATTGAGCTTTGAAGGTATCAATGCCATTGTTGTTTGCATCTCTCGAGCAACCTGTCAGGCTGCCTAGTCTGCCTTTTGATTTCCTTCACAGATTTTGGAGTTTCCTGATTGGTGTGCTTCACAGTGTATAATTGCCACTTGCTCAGGTTTTTGTACTGCTTTTGTCAATTGCAGGACTGCATCTTGGTGTTTAATGTGTGTACCTCGAGAAGACAATAATCTCCTTTCTTTCCACAGTGCTCCATGTACATGCACCACCCCAAAGGCATATTTTGAGTAAGTCAGTCCACCTTTTTCCCTTCACTTAATTCTAGTGCTCTGGTTAGAGCAACCAGTTCTGCCTTCTGGGCAGATGTATTTGGTGGTAATGTTTTTGCCTCCACTACTGTGCTGACTGTTGTTACCACATATCCAGCGTATCTGGTTCCATTTTCCATGAAGCTGCTCTCATCTGTAAACAGCTCCCACTCTGGCTGCTCTAGTGGGATGACTTTCAAGTCTTCTCTTGTTGAATAGGTGTACTCTATTACCTCTACACAGTCATGTTCCAATGGGCCTTCTTCAGTTGTGGTACCTAGGAACAAAGCTGGATTCAAAAGGTTAGTTGTTTTATATGTGACATCATCCTGCTCAGTCAGGACTACCTGGAATTTTATCATCCTGCTTGGAGATAGCCAATGGCCCCCCTTCTGTTCTAAGACAGTGGTTACCATGTGTGGCACATAGACATCTATGTGTCTTCCCATAGTAAGCTTCCTGGCTTCTTGTATCAGCATCACGGTGGCTGCGACCGCCCGCAGACATGGAGGCCACCCCGCACTTATGTTGTCAAGTTGTTTGGAAAAGTAGCCCACCGGCCTTTTCCAACTTCCCAGACGTTGGGTCAGGACTCCTAGTGCTAGGCGTAGCCTTTCATGTACAAACAGCTGAAAATCTTTAGACAGATCAGGTAACCCTAATGCTGGAGCAGTCGTCAGTGCCTCTTTTAGTTTTAGGAAGGCTTCCTTCTGTGGCTTGCCCCAGGTGAATGGCTGCATCCTCTGAGCTTCGTACAGGGGTTTCGCAATCAGTCCATAGTCCATGATCCACAAGCGACACCATCCTGCCATCTCGAGGAAGACTCGCAGCTCATGTAAGTTCTGGGGCTCTGGAATAGCACAGATAGCTTGGGTACCTTGGTTAGTACCTAGTTTTCGTTGCCCTTGTGAAATTTCACATCCCAGGTAAATCACAGTCTGTTGGGCAATTTGTGCCTTTCCTCTGGATACTTTGTAACCTCCCATTCCCAGTGAATTTAAAATCTCAATGGTTACCTTTATACTGGTTGTTTTTCTTCTGTAGCTATTAGTATATCATTAACATACTGCAACAATAGGTATTGGTCTCTTGGTACTTGCCCATTTTCATTCTAAATCTCCAGTTCCTTTGCCAGTTGGTTTCTGAATACGGTTGGTGAGTTCCTGTCCCTTGTCGTGTCCAGGTGAGTTGGGTCTTTCTTCCGTTCCCTGGGTTTTCCACTCAAAGGCAAACTGTTTTTTACTTTCTTTGTCAAGGGGGATGCAGAAAAAGGCATCTTTTAAATCAATTACACTAAACTATTTATATATCTCTTTTTTTACGGATGTTAGCAATGTGTAGGGATTTGTTACCACTGGCTAAATGTCTTTTGTTATTTTATTTATTGCTCTCAAATCTTGCACTAATCTATATTCACTATTTGGTTCTTTTACTGGAAATATTATGTCCTAACCTATTTTACAAATTCTATGTCTAATCAGTTGCTATATTCTCTCAATACCATCGCCTTGGTAACGTTTTCTTGCCGTAACTGATTGCCCTGGTGAAACCTGTCTGGGCATTCTCGTTTCCAATGCTCTTCTCGCTTGCAATACACACATTGATTTTGGCTTAACCCTTGCATAACTGGTCCTCTACCACGACTACCTCCGCCACGTCCCCCCAAACTTGGGTTCTCTTTTCCTTCTACCACTGCCAAAGATTTTGCTGCTGCCCCCCACCAGCTTCTCTTTCGCGATTATTATACACTCTCCAGGCCACCCCCAGGATTCTGAGTTTTCATAACTATTTTCACTACTCCTGCCACCTTACCAGGACCTTCTCTACAAGTTCTAGCTGACCGCCTCTAAATAATCAAATCTGCAGGGAAAAAAAGGCACTTCTACAAACACTGACCCCTCCACTCTCACACCTTGTCGCAAGGGAGCAATCACAGTCCGTTTTTGTCTGCTTGTGTCTTTTCCTTCCACAACCAGGGCAAGCCCCAACCGGCTTCGGGTTCCGCGGGCCACTGGGGTCGCTGATTCATTACTACCACCATTTTTTTCACTTGCATCCTTCTCTCTCCTTTCTATCATAGCCAGGCTTTGCCCAGCTTTCGAGGAAGAGGAATCAGGTGACTGTGGGAGAGGAGGATAAAGAGAGAAAGGTGTACTAGATGAAACAGGTTTAAGATCAGGTGAGGTAGGGGCAGGCAGTGGGACAAGGACAGATGAAGCAGGTGGATAGGGTTAGGTTCTCTTAGTCTTAGTCACCTGAGGGTTCATCAATCGAGCTGGTCCTGCCCAGTCTGAACCCCTGCACACAGTGGATGGAGATAAAGTCCCTGTGGTACATATGAAAGGTATTTTAGGAAAGACTGTTTGGATTAATCCCACCTCAGGCAAAGACAAACCCATCCATGGGATTGGTTTTGCCCAAGGACCTGGTTACACTTGGTGGGTAATGCAGAAAGATGGAGAAAGCCGTTGTGTTCCACAGGGAAACCCAGTCTTCAGTGAGAACTGTGTGTAAGGTTTCATTGTGATGCAGATGGAAATAGAATAAAGGGTGGATAATGTCCTGGATTGCAAGGTAATTAATGTGTATATTCTATTTTCCATCTGTTAGAGGTGTGGCAGTTATCTTCTGTTAATTGGGCAGTTTTCTTTATCTCTTCCACAAACCAATCCTTCCTCTGGGAAATATCTTCTGTCCATGGGCCATTGAGTGTCACTGCATAAAATTACTGATAACATTACATCATCCCATTGGGAGATGCTCCACCCAGGGGGAGGAGCCAAGCATTCCTACCTGGACATAATCTGAGATTTTAGGACACCCAACCAGCCTTTTCCCACTGGATTCCCACAGGAGCAGCTCTTTCCCACTGGATTCCCAGAGGAAGACCAGGCCCATCTACAGCACCCGTGGACCTTCAGAGGAAAACTCCACCCTTCTACAGGATCACTGCTCCAACAGAACCCCATCTGTCACTGCAGCCACCATTTAATGGGACTGCTGCCAACACCCTGACACAAAGGGTGTCAGGTTGTTTTCTGAGTCTGTCTATGGTTTTTTTTTGTTGTCTGTATGATTGCATTTGTGTTTTTAGTTTTCCTAGTAACGAACTGTTATTCCTATTCCCATATCTTTGCCTTTTAATTTCAAAATTGTAAGAATTTGGACGGAGGAGGTTTCCATTTTCCGTTTCAGGGGAGGTTCCTGCCTTTTTTAGCAGACACCTGTCTTGTCAAACCAAGACAGTTGGATACACAGAATTTTAGAGGCAGAATATCAATTTCGGCCATGGACACCTGGAGGTGAAGGACGGTTCTTTTCCATAGGAAGGAAAACACAGAACACTTGTGTTTCAGGGCCAGATGAAAGGCATCAATCAGAGGCTAAGGCCAGGCAGATCTCTCTGTCCTGGCAGCTTTTGTCTGAATGCAGCCCTTGGATATCGGGAGTTCTGGAGGTGGAATCCCAATTTCAGCCATTTCAGCATAGATATAAAGGATGGTTCTATCCCACAGGAAGGAGAGCACGGAGCCCAAGTGTTTCAAAGGCAGAAGAGGAGACAGGTGGCTCCTGGGAGGCCAAGCCAGCCAGACCTGTTTGTCCAGGCAGTTTTCGTCACCGAGAAATCCTTGGATATACAGAATTTGGGGGGCTGAGTCTCAATTTCAGCCCTGGACATCCTGATGAAAAGGATGGTTCTTTTCCATTGGAAGGAAAGCACCGAGCCCCAGTGTTTCAAAAGCAGGTGAGAGGAAGCCCCCAAGAGGCCAAGGGCAGCCAGACCTGTCTGTCCTGGCAGCTTTCTCCTGGGAGCAATCCTTGGATGGATGGAGTTTTGGAGGTGGAATCCCACTTTGGCCATGAGCACCTGGTCGAGGTGGATGGTTTTTCCTTAGGAAAGAAAAGCACAAACTCCAAGAGTTTATGAAGAAGATGAGAGGTGGCCTCCCATGGGCCAAGGCAGCCAGAGCTGTCTCTCCTGGCACCTTTCATCTGTGGGAAGTCTTTGGACATAGGGATTTTTGGAAGTGGAATCTCAGTTTTGGTTGTGGGTGCCTGGAATGGAAGAAGAGTTCTTTTCATGAGGAAAGCTCAGAGCCCCAGTGTTTCAAAGGCAGATGAGAAACAGCCCTCAGGAAACCAAGGCCAGCCAGACTTGTATCTTCTAGCCAGTTTTGTCTGGGAGAAATTCTTGGATATGGGAATTCTGGAGGTGGATTCCCAACATTGGCCATGGGGACCTAGACATGAAAAGTGCTTTTTTTCCCATAGGATAGAAAAGCACATGGTCCCAGTGTTTCAAAGGCAGAATAGAGGTGGCCTCAGGGTGGTCAAGCCAGCCAGGTCTGTCTGTCCCGGCAGATTTCATCTGGGAACAATCTGTGCATACAAGGAAATATGGAGAAGGAATCCCAGTTTTGGCAATGGACACCTGGAAAGAGAGACAGTTCTTTCCATAGGAAGGAGAGCACAGAGCCCCAGTGCTTCAGGGGCTGATGAGAAGCAGGCCTCGACATGCCAAGGTCAGCCAGACCTGTCAGGTGGCCCCGAGAAGGCCAAGCCAGTCAAACAGTCAAGACCTGTTCCATGTTCCCTGGGTTCCATGGGGCCCCACAGTATCACAATGGTCTCCTTGGTTCCATGAATCCCTGTAGTGTGACAATATTCTCCTTGTCACAATGTTCCCCTTGCTTCTGTAGAGTCACAATGGATCTTTGCTTCCATGAGGTCTTGCAATGTCACAATGGCTCCTTGGTTCTATGGCCCCACATCTTCATCCTTGACCCTTGGTTCCATAGGGTCCCTGAGTTTCACAACTGTCTTCTTGATTCCATGAGGCACCAGAGTGTCACAATGGTCTCTGATTCCATGAGGTTCCATAGTGTCACTATGGTGTCCTTGGATCTGCATTGCCTCCATGGCCCCTTGGTTCCATGAGTTCTGTACTGTCAGCAATGGATTCTTTGTTCCAAGGGGGCCTTGATGTGTCCCAAGAGCTCCTTGGTTCCGTGACATTCCAAAGTGTCATGTACGGAAAATCACACAATGGAAAGCCAGTGTCCATAAAGGAGACAGAGGAGTCCTGTAACTTTATTCCAATAAATGGAAAGGGTCCACCAGGGCACACACCCACGGGGTTTTCTCTCTCGAGGTTCCAGAGGGTGCAGCCTCCTTTTATCCAAACTCCCGGCCACATGTTGCCTTCTTCCTGTCCCCATTGGCCGAGGTACTGGGAAGGTTCAGCCTTCCCAAACCATCTGTCACATTTTCCCCTCTTGAACCTGTCATTTTACCCCAAAGTTCATAAACTCAAGCTTGTGCAGACCCACGTGTCTGTTTCAGGAGCCAAGCTGTCTGGGCTCTGTAATAAAGTTAATGGAGACATTAAGACCATTTCAAAGATGTTAACACCAAAACCTTCACCCATCGAACTGTCTGTAAAGAATCTTCCCTATCAGTCACAATGGACTCCTCATTTCCATGGGGCCCCACTCTGTCACAAGGGCCCCTTGGCTCCATGAGGTTCCCCAGTGTCACCCTGGTGTCCTTGGATCCGCATTGTCACAACTGACCCACAGTTCCATGAGGTTCCCCAGTGTCACCATGGTCGCTGTCTGAGGCTGGATGAGATCAATGTCCTCAGACACCTTGGGATGAGCTGTCAGTCTGTCACACAGTGGGGACAGCGCTGAGCCAGCCCTGACTGCCTGAGCAATCCCAAATCCCACCTGAGGGGAGCCCCACAAAGGCCCAGGGGCTTAAAAACACAGAGCACAAGGTCAGCCCCTGGTATGGACCCTGCCTTCTCCTGGGGTTTGGGTCTCACCCACACTGGAACCCCAGGAACTTGGAGCCATATGCGTGTCCTTCTAGAGCTTCTGTCTTTCTGTCTCTCTCTTTCCTCTCCTTCTAATGTTGTTTCTATGGAACATTTTTGGGTACCTCAACAACCTAATTGTTTAAAGGTTTCCAGGTTCAATGGGCCAAGTTAACGAAGTTCCTGCTATGATAAGTGTTTTATGTTGAACTGGATGTGACATTGAATCATTTTCCAAAGTTTCTTGGATTTTTGTACTTTGCCAGTAAAATTTTGTGTCATTTTGACCTCTTGAGAATATCTGGTTGGTGTTTCTCCTGTACACAAAACTTGACTAAAGAAGCCTTTGGTCACCCCCAGCATTTGAGTGTTCTGGGGTGTCAGAGTCCCGCAGGCTCCCAACGGCCTCTTGTTTCCATGAGGCCCCGCTGTGTCACTCTGGCCCTCGGTTCCCTGAGGATCTGGAGTGTCACACGGGTTGATGGCGTTTGTCCTTGCTGCCCCTCACATCCCCCTGCCCCACAAAGAGCCCCGAGCCAGCCGTGAGGGACAGGCCCTGCTGGCCCAGGCTGGGCTCAGGGCTTGGCCTTTCTGCTTCCTGCAGCCAAGCCAGGCCTTGCTCAGCATTGCAGTTCCCTGCCCAGAGCCTTGGGCTCCCTGCACTCCTGCCCTCAAGGATCTGCTCTCAGCACTCCCTGGGCAGCCTTTGGCATTCCCTGCCCTCCCTGGGGCCCAGCCATGCTCCAAGGCACGTGGAGTTTTGCTGCTGACTCCTTGAGCGGCTTCTTCATCCTTCTCTCAGTGCCTGAGGCTCCTGGACCCAGCCCCAAATCCACCGTGGGGCTGATTAAAATACAGAAAGCCCTCAGGACCTCTTTGTCTCCCTTCCATTGTCTTTGAGTCTCTGTTATAAATAAGAAGCTTGACTATGCCAATATTCAAGCAGCAATAAATTTATTAATTAATATGGTAAAGAATGAGCAACACAGCGCTGGGTACAGTGGGGGCAGTTTCCCTCCAACTCTACGCCAATAGTTGGGGCTTACAGGTATTTATAGGGGTACTCATAAGCTTTCTCAGCAGTTTCTATTCCAATTTTTTCTCATCAGCAGTTTCTATTTTCCAATTTTTACATCACAATTCTATACACTATTGTGATTTATTTTTTCTCAGGATACGTCCCAAAAAGGAGGATCTCCAGGTGGTGGTGGTAGTTTCCGAGATGTTGGTCCTGGTTTCCGCAAGAATGAAGACGAATCCCATCTGGTGAAGTCCAGCTCCCCAGATGTGGCTCCACCTTTTTAATTGCAATGACTATAAATCTCATAACAGTGATGTCCAGCTTCCCTTGGTCGAAATTATAAATCCTTGTGATGATGCTCATCTTCCTTTCTCAAGCTGTTTTTCTCTGTTTTGTTAAGGCATGAGATAAGCATATTTCCTTTATGTAGATTCCAAAACTCTAGTTTCAAGGATACAAGCAATATTCCAAAATTATACTTCAAAAGGGTTATTTTTGCAGCACTCTTTAAGGCCTAACTACAAGCAAAGAGCAACATCCTTAATGCTTTAATTCAAATGCTCCTAAATCAACCAAGGTTAATTGCAAAGAATAGAGAGGTTCAAAGGCCTTCTTCCCTGCTTTACTTTCCTCAGTTATTATTAGAATTCACAGCTGTCCCATTGTTGGCCTCCACACATACACAATCACTAATACACACATTGCCTGTATGTACCTGACACGAAACACAGCTTTGTATTTCACACTGAGGAGCACTCGGGAAATGTCACTGCAAGGGCAATGTTGATCAGCCTGGTGCTTCCCCTGTGCTGTGCCTTACACCGCTGTTTTGTTTTATTCGGCTTTTAGAGCCTGCCTGTGAAGAGAAGCCTCCCAGGAGAGCAGAGGCTGCTGAAGGATCTGACATCCTCGCCCTAAGCAAGGGTTGGAACAGCACAGACTGCGGAAAAGATTCCACCTGGTCTCAGGGCAGAGAGAAAGCCAAAACAGTTTAACTTGGTATTTGGTGGTCCATGTCTGTATAAAAGAATGCTCTAAAATGTCAGCTTCCAATAAAATGTCCTAGGTTGAGGTTTCCTGTGCTGGTGAGAGTCTTTTAGACCCCGCCTTCTCCTGACCTCTCTGCTGTTGCAGTTCCATGGACAGAAGCTGTTGTCTCTTACCCCCTGCCATGGGCAGGCTGGTGTTCAGCCATCTCCAGGACAGCAGGGCCCCATCCCACGTCACTGTGACCTGGGAAGGCAAAATCCATCACTCCAAATGTTCCCCCTTGCTCCTTCTTGCCAGACATTTGACCCTGGCACGGGGGTTTGCTGCTGGTTGCTGCAGGAAAAGGGAAAACCCTGTGACATTTTGGGGCACATGGAACCAAGGAAACCCCTGTGGCACTGTGGGGCCTGATGGAACCAAGGGTCCTTTGTGACACAGAGGGGCCAACATGGAGCCAAATATCCCTTGTGACAGTTTGGGATCTCATGGAACCCATTGTTCATTGCAACAATGTGGACCCAAGGAGACCATGGTGTTGTTCATTGTTTATGGAAAGCTTTTGCATCAATCATGGAATCATGGAGCCCATTGTGACACAGTGGGCCCCATGGAACCAAGGGGCCATGGTGACACTTGGAACTAAGGATACCACTGTGGAGTACAGAACCTCATGGAACCAAAAGTCCATTGTCAAAGAGCAAGGCCCTTGGAACCATGGAGTCCAAAGGTCTAAGACATTTCCTGCACAGTTCTGCCTTGGGTAAGGGGAACATTATTGGTGGCAGCTTGGTCTTGGCACACACCTGAGGAGTGTGCCTGTTTTCAGTGGGGAAACTCAGGAGTTTTAGATTGCTTCAAAAACTACAAAAAATGAAAACCCCTCTTAGCCTGGGTGCAGCCAGCTCTCCAAGCACAGCAGGTTCCAGGGGAGTGAGGACAGACAGGATGTGCTGGGGAATGTGGAGCAAGGTTGTCCACACTGGGTCAGAGCTCAAGGTACAGCTTCTGTGAGCAGGCCAGAGCTGCTGAGGGGAGCAGCTGATCCTGATCCTGGGTCAATATCAATCACAGAATGCTGCAATGGTCTCTGCTCCAAAGAGAAGAGTAATAAAATACACCTTTTAAAACAGGAGCACATATTTTTTAGAAGCTCTTTGAAATATTTCTCCATAACTGGAGTAGGAAACCTAGAAACCTGGGAGAGCCAAGGACACTGTGGCAACTTCAGGCCCAAAAAGTGCAAACAGGAAACAGAGGAGAGCAGACCAGGAGGATGGGACTTCATAACCTGAAGCTGTAATTGGACAACTTACCCCAATATGTAAATGGACCAAAACTTATAAAAGTGTGAAAATGTGTGACCCATCATCCATCTTGGGTGTACCCTCAGCTGGGCTCTTGTACTGCCCCAGGTGTACCCTTTGAAGGCCTTTTTAATAAATCCCTACTTTATTCCTGTAACACTGCCCAACCTCTGTTCTAGGCAGCCTCTCAAGGCATCAAGGCCTGGCTGGCTGGGCCACCTGGGGCCACTTGACAGGTCTAGCTGAGCCTGGCATGTCAAGGGCTGCTGCTCATCAGCCCCTGGAACACTGGGGCTCTGGGCTCTCCTTGTGGTAAGAACTGTACTTCTCCTCCAGGTGTCCATGGCCAAAATCAAGATCCTTCCTCCAAATTTCCATATCTGCAAAGATTGTTCCCAGATGAAATCTGCAAGAACAGACAGATCTGGCTGGCTTGGCCACCCAGGGGCCACCTCTCATCTGCCTTTGAAACACTGGGACCAAATGCTTCTCTTTCTTATGGGGAAAAAGCACCTTTCACATCCAGGCACTCATGGCCAAAGTTGGGAATCCACCTCCAGAATTCCCTATATCCAGGAATTTCTCCCAGACAAAAGCTGCCAGGAGAGACGGGTCTGGCTGGCCTTGGTTTCTGAAGAGCTGGCTCTTGTCTGCCTTTGAAACACTGGGGCTCTGTGCTTTCCTTCCTAATGAAAAGAACTCTCTTTCCTGGCCAGGTGCCCACAACAAAAACTGAGATTCCACCTCCAAAATTCCCTATGTCCAAAAATTTCCCCCAGATGAAAGCTGCCAGGAGACACAGGTCTGGCTCTCTTAGACCGTGGGTGGTCACCTCTCATATTTTTCCAAGAAACTTGGACTTTGCACTTTTCTTTCCTATGGGAAAAACCATCCAGCTCGACCAGGTGCCCATGGTCAAAACTGAGATTCCACCTCCCAAATTCCATATGTCCAAGGATTCCTCCGTGACAAAAGCTGCCAGGACAAGCAGGTCTGGCTGGTTTGGCCTCTCAGGAGCCTTCTCTCACCGCTTCAGCCCCTGAAACTCTTGGGCTCTGTGCTTTGCTACCTATGGAAAAGAATTGTCCTTGTCAAGGCAGAAATGGCCAAAATTTGGATTCCATCTGCAAAATTCCCTGTATCCAAGGGCTGCTTTCAGACAAAAACTGCCAGGACAGAGAGGTTTGGCTGCCCTTGGCCTGTGGTAGCTGCCTTTCATCTGGCCCTGAAACACTGGTGTTCCATGCTTTCCTTATTATGGAAAAGAACCGTCCTTCTCCTCCAGGCATCCATGGCTGAAACTGGTGTTCCATCTCTAAAATTCCCTATATCCAGAAATTGCCCCCAGACAAAATCTTCTGTCTAATCTGGCTGCCCATGGCCTCTGGTGCATGCTGCTCATCTGCCCCTGGAACACTGGTGCTTGGTTGTTTCCTTCCTCTGGAGACCACTGTGACACTGTGGGGCCTCGTGGAACCATGGACACCATTGTGACACTTTGGGACCATGGTGACACCGTGGGGCTTCTTGGAACCAAGAGACCACTGTGACACTGTGAGGACCACGTGGAACCATGGACACCATTGTGACACTTTGGGACCATGGTGACACCGTGGGGCTTCTTGGAACCAAGAGACCACCGTGACACTGTGGGGCCTCGTGGAACCATGGAGACCATTAAGACCCTTCAGGGCCTTGTGTCACCAAGGGGCCACTGTGACACCTCAGGGCCTCATGGAAGCAAGGGCACCACTGGGACATTGTGGGGCCCTGTGGAATCAGGGGAACATGGAACAGCTCTGGCTGATTTGGCCTCCCAGGGGTGACCTGACAGGTCTGGCTGATCTTGGAATGTCAAGGGCTGCCTCTCATCTGCCCATGAACCACTGGGGTTCCATGCTTTCCTTCCTGTGTAAAAGAACTTCCTCTCTTCTCAGACACCCATGGAGAAAATTGGTACTCGCCCTAAAAAATTTCCTGTATGCAAGGGTATGTTGCAGACAAAAACCTGCCACCTCTGCCTGGCCTTGGCCTCTGGTGGTCACATCTCATCTGCCTCCGAAGCAACAGGGCTCTGTGCCTTCCTTCCTATGGAAAAGAACCAGCCTTCTTGTCCTGGGGCCATGGCAGAAATTGGAATTTGGTTGCCAAAATTCCATCTATCCCAGGATTGCTCCCAGACAAAAGCTGCCAAGACAGACACCTCTGCCTGGCCTCGGCCTCTGGTGCTGTTCTTAGACTATGAGAAGAAGACTATGAGTGTTTTTATTTGCAAACACCTTGGAGAGGGCCCAAAGATCTCCCAAGCTGGGGCTTGCAGGCCTCAAGAACATAACCCATGGAGGTTGATGTGCCTGGTCCCAGTTGAGAAGAGACTGAGGAGAGAACAGGAGTGGCCTGGCAGGGCTTGAAGGGTGGATTCAGAAGTGGTGGAGCTTTTTCTCCATAGTGGGAAAGAGCCAAATAGAGAAATGATACCACAAATGCAGAGGGGGAGGCCCAGAGTGGACACAAGAGGAGAACCAGGCACCAGAGCAGGGCTGTGGTGCAGCACATCCCCCAGAAGGAGCCTGGGTCAGCCCAAGGCTTTGTGTGGGCAGGCAAAAGCAGGCAGGAGGCAGAGCTGTCAGCAAAGGAAGGGGCCAGCCAGGTGGGGCAGCCGGGGGATGAGCACAGCCTGCAGGGACAGAGGTGCAGGGCAGGGACACCGTAGCACAGCCTGGGCTGCACAGGGCACAGGCATGGGCAGCAGCTGCCAGGCCCTGACAGAGCCAACTTGGGCAGCACTTTGGCCATGGCTGCTGGGCCTGGGCCTGAGCCAGGAGCAGGAGACAAGTGACCCTTGCAGGCCTGGGGCCTCATGGCCTTCTTGTCCCTGCTCAGCAGCCTGGCAGGGGCCGCCCCATGCTCCTGCCCTTGGCACTGCACATCCCCACATGCCAGTGCCCATCCCGGGAAGAGCCCTGAGCAAGGAGGGAGGGACAGGATCTGCCTGGCCAGGGGCTGGGGCTCAGGCCTTTGCATTCCTGAAACACATCCAGCTTTGCTCAGCCCCAGAGACACCTTGGCCTTGTTTGTCCCCAGCTGGCATCACTGCCTCCAGTGTTCTGCTCTAACTGGAACCTGGGGACGCTTTCTCAGTCGTGTCCCTCAGTGGGACCCATTAAAACTTCAAGAAACTTCAGAGTTTCAGTTTAACTTTGAGTTGTTGAGTAGCTTTTTGAACACTCTCTCAGGGACTGAGTCTGTTGTAAACAACACCAAAGACATGAGAGGGTCATTAAAGTTTTCCTCGTCTAGTTATGGAGAAAGATCTCAAAGACCTTGTAAGAAATACACATTCCTATTTTAAAGGATGTATTTAATTTATTTCTCTTTAGAGCAGAGGTGATCCCAGCATTCTGTGACTGATATTGACCCAGGGTCTCTCCTCAGGAGCTCTGGCCTGATCACAGAAGCTGTGCCTTGAGCTGTGGGTGACACTGGGACATAGTGGGAGTGACGCTGGGGAGGACAGGGACAAACTGGGGACAATGGGAACACTGTGGGGAAGACTGGGGACACTGGGGCATCCTGTGGATGACACTGGGGGGGAACTGGAAGGGACTGGGAATAAACTCAGGTGTATTGGGAGGGACTGGAGGGGCACTGGGGTTGTATTGGGTTCTGCTTGGGACGAACAGGTCTGTAAGGGGGTTGTACTGGGAGGGACTGGAGGGGGTGAATGGGCTGCTCCTGCCTCCCCCGCTTCCCATTTACCGAGGCTCCCGCCTATCAGCGAACTGAGCCAATCAGCGCCGGAGATCGGTGCCTCGGGGGCGGTGCCTAGCATGGCCGCCGTCTTCTATTTCTGACTACAAATCCCGTCATGCCCCGCGGCCCAATTGAGCCCCATTGGAGCTGGGACTACAACGGCCGTCATGCCCCGCGCTCCACAGACATACCACCCCCCCCCGGGGTCCGCCCCCATCTGTCCCATAAGTGTCCCCCAGACACTCCAGGATCTCTCCGTGCCCCCTGAGTGCCCCCTGAGCGCCCATTCGGGACCCCCCTAAAGCGTCCCCGGAACCCCTGAGTGCACCCGCACCCACAGCTGCCCGGCATAGCCATTTCTGGGAATTCATCTCATCTCATCTCCCGCGGCCCCAGAGCCCCTCAGAACACAGTCCCCCGCCTAAAATTCCTGCCGCGCCCAGCGCCCATAAAAGCACGGATAGAGCTCCCTGAGCTCCCCCCCAAGGGGTCCCGAGCCGCTTAAGCTCCCCCGTGGACCTCAAGTCGCGGCTTGGACGCAAAAGTATCCCCCAACATCGTGTTCGAGCCACTTCCGGGACTACAGCTCCCATCATGCTCCGCTATTCCAGCAGGGACTTTATCTCCCGTCATGCACCGTGCCCCGGCGAGAGCCATTGCAGCTGCGTCTCGAACTCCCGTGATGCTCCGCGGCCCTGTTAAACCGAATGATACCCGCTCCTACAACTCCCATCACCCCCCGCGCCCCAGAGAGCCCCGTTCGAGCACCCCAAGGGCCCGCCCGGACCCCGAAGGGCCCCAAATTCTCCTCCCTGACCTCCAAGGGCTCCCCTGGACCCCCAAGTGCTGCCCCGGACCCCGAACTGTCCCTCAGAATCCCTGAGTGCCCCTCCAAGTTCTCACCCGGCTCCCCCAAGTGTCCTCCAGACCCTCAAGTTCTCTCTGAATTCCCTCCCCAGACCTAAAACAGCCCCAAATGTGCCCCAGAAATGTCTCCAGGCACCCCAAAGTTCCTCCCCTTGACACTATCGGAGAAAAAGATGATAAAAATGATGCCAAAAGGACTACAAATATTACTAGTTTCCATAAAGCGGGAGAAATATATAGCCAATAGACATGAATTAATTAAGGAAATTGTGTTACTTATAAACAATTGTTATGAATTGAAGCAAACTCCAATAAGCTTAGTCCAATTGGAATTTATTAATTACAGAAAGCAAGGCATAAGCAAAATCAGCGCTGGGCGACAGGGGAGCCTCCGCTGGCCAAGGACTGCCGCACCCACTGTTCGATACAGTCTAACTTTTATACTGTATCTCTTCTCGTTGGGGACGTGTCCAGAAAGTTCTCTGCGCACGTGTCTTCTTGCTGCTAAGGGGTCCTCCTCTGCTGGTCGTTGTCTGATGAAGGCTGCTAGTCTTCCTCGGTCGTCCTCCGGTCGACTCCTCCTCATCTAGTGGTCATACCTAAAATTCTAGAAGTTATGGTTTATTGAGCATTTATTAAGCAAAAAATATTTTAAGCAAGCATTTATTAAGCAAAAATATACTTGTGATTGTATGCGGTTTTGGTTACACGTGGTTTTAGGTCTAAGTGTTTTTTCCCTCTATCTTTAGCACTTTAGTGAACAGAACATGAACAAAACACACCAGGTTCCACCACACAATGACCAATAAATTTTTGGTTGCTAAAAATGTATGGATTTTTAAATATAAATATTGAAATTTGGTAATAGAGACATAGAATAATACTAATATAAATAAAAAATAATTATAATTTTAGTAATTCAATGCATTTTTTTTTAAGGCAAAATGTATAATTTTTTTATGCTTTGGGATGTCAGTCTGTAAGAGAGTCCAAAGATCCCTCATTTGCCTCACAACCACCATCGAGGACGGAGATTGAAGTCCTTCCCAAGGACTGAGACTGAGATCCTTAAAATTCTAACAGGGGGGCTGGGCTGACTGAAGCGGGATGTCTGCCATTGGGAGCGGGATGTTTCCCATAGGAACCAGTCCTGAAACAACGGGCCCCGCTCACTGCTGGCACCGGTTTGTCCTGTTCAGAACTGGACTGTCTGTACCTGTGAGAGAGTCTGTCTGAAATATCCTCCAATCTGCCTCACAACTGTCACTGAAAGATCGCTCAGAAGACCCCCTTTGTCCCATTCCTGGCCCAACAGTGGAAAGTTACCCGCCAAGCCAGGGGCTCTAAGACCTGAAGGAATTGCTAAGTTACTGTTTCCACAGGTGCATTTTTCTGCATGCTACACTGAGCCCAATGAGAAGAAGGGGGCACTGAGCCCTTTTTGCAACAATAGCCTTGGAAGCTGTCCCACCTCTTGGCCTGGCTGAACTTCTCCTGAGCTTTTGAGTGGTCTCCCACAGAAGACCCCTCTCGTTCATCTGCAAGCACTGTGACAGACAAGCTGAGATGACAGAAGCCTCTCCACCAGAGAAAAACCTGAGAAATCCCCACGTGAGAAAGGCCGCTCCTACACTCCCCAAGGACTGGGACTGAAGCCCCCAGCCCGGGGAGGTGCGCGGGGGAGGCGAGCTGACCAAAGCAAGATGGATGTTGCAGGTGTGGGCATTGGACCACGAAAACAATAGCCCTTGCCCACTGATATAAACTGTGTGTACCCCTTTTCCAAATACCATTATTTTACCAGATGATACAATAGATTCAGTTTTGAAATAATCCCCCTCCCCCCTCAACAAAAAGTGTATAATTGGAGTCCAGATGGACTGCATCTCGGAGATCTCCCCAATGTAACAGGCAGATCCTCAACTGGACTGGACCTAAGGAGTTTGTCTCTACGTTTGGTAGCTATATTCCCCTTTTTCTTTCTCTCTCTCTCTCTCTGTCTTTCTCTCCCTTAATCCCTCCATCGCATTTTGCTGTGGTCATTCAATAAAGGTGCATTTGTTTGGATTATTGCTGCAACACCCCCCTGTACCGTGTTGGTTCTTTTTGCACCCTGAGATCCCTTACGAACCATCATGAAACCCATTCATAGGGACGGATCGCGACAACCTGTTCTCAAGGGACTCATTCTCCACTGTCCTGTACCTGTTCCCTCGATGTGCCGTCCTGCTCCCCTCCCGGCGGTAGATTATAAAAGACCCCAAGTTAACCAAAGACTTTGAGATTCTCCCCGAGGTTTCAAGATGGATCTGTTGGCCGGACCACGAGGATTTCGTGTCTATGTTGGTAGCTATTCACCTCCCCCCCCTTTCTCTCTCTCTCTGTCCTTTATCTCCTTTCTAATCCTTCTATCACATCTGCTCTGGGCACTCAATAAAAGGTGCATTTGTTTTGGTTAATACTGAAAGTCCCCTGCTGTGTGTGTTTGCACTCTGAGATCGGTAAAACGAACCATCAGGACCCCCCTTGTCCCAGCGGATCGTGACACGGCCTGATGGGGTTGCTGCCCACAGCACGTGAACGTGATCTTCTTGGTGGTGGCTACAGTGGTTCATCTGGTCTTGCTTTCCGATCTCCCTATCCTAGAATTACCTATGCCACCTGCTTTTCTCATACTGTGGTTCTCTGTAATTCCTTAATTAGTCAGCCCTTATTAAGTTCACTCTTGGAATAGAGGAATATCAGCTCCCCATCATATCGAGTGCATTTGAATGCACTTGAATGCATTTTGCCTGCATTCAAAATATGGTCCCTGTTTTTGATTTACTGTGGAATCTCTGTTTGTATTTTCTGCCTCTGTTGAGGTTGGGATTGAAGGTACTTGAGATGATATTTCAGACTCAGGTATTCATTGTTTCTTATCAGTGAAACAGCCTCACAACCATGAGTTCTGCAGCCTTTCATTAGCAAGGCACAAAATGGCTCACTGTCTCTTGTTACAAGGCCTGGATGGTACCAAGGAGACCACGGTGATACTGGGGATCCAAGAGACCGTGGTGACACCATGGAAACTCATGGAACCGTGGGCATTGTGACACAGCAAGGCTTCATGGAACCAAGAGTCAACTGCGACTCTACCAAACCTCATGGAACCAAGGGCCCATTGTGACACTGAAGAACTTCAGGGAACCAAGAGTCGCTTGTGACACGGGGGGTACTCATGAAACCATGGAGACCATTTTGAAACTTCAAGGCCTGATGGAAGCAAAGGGTCATTCTGGCACTTCTGAGCCTTGGAACCAAAGGGACCATAGTGACACAGTGGGGCTCTGTGGAACCAAGGGGCCACGGTGACATTGGGGAGCGTCATTGAACCAACTGTCCATGGTGACACTGCAGGGCCTGATGGAATCATGGACACCATTGTGACACTACAAGGCATCATGGAAGCAAGGGGCCACTGTCACACTATGGGGCCTCTTGGGGCCCAGGGGCAGTTGTGATACCATGGAAATTATGGCAATAAGTGGCACCATGAAACCAAGGAGACCCTTGTGACACTACAGGAACCCATGGCACTAAGGATCCATGGAACAGTGCAGGACACATGGAATCGAGGGGACATTGTGATGCTGTAGAACCAAAAGGCCCCATTGTGACACTGTGGGCCCCCATGGATCCAAAGGTCCAGTTTGACATTGCAGGGCCTCATGGAATCCTGGAGACCACTGTGAAACTTTGAGGCCTTGTTGAATTAAGTGGCCCTGCAGGGCCTCATGGAACCAGTGAGACCCCTTAGAACCAAGGGTCCATTGTGACCCTGTGGTACCAAGGTGTCGTGGGTTGACCCAGGCCAGATGCCAGGCATCCATGAGAGCTGCTCGCTCACTCCCCTCTGCAGGACAGAGAAAATTTAATAAAGGGCTCATGGGTTGAGATAAGGACTGGGAGAGATCACTCATCAAATACTGTCCTGGGAAAAACAGGCTTAGCTTAGAGATATGAAATTAATTTATTACTAACAAACTCAGAGCAGGAAAAGGGGAAATAAAATAAGCCCCTCTCCTCCCTCCTTCCAGCTCTACCTCCTACCCCAGCAGTGCAGGGAGACAGGGAAAGGGGGTTATGGTCAGTTCATCACCCATGGCTTCTGCCCTTGCTCACGGAGAGGGGTGGTTCCCCTGCTGCACCGTGGGTCCCTCCCGAGGGAGGCAGTTCTGCAGGAACTTCTCCAATGTGAGTCCATTTCAGGGGCAACAGCCCTCTGCAAACTGCTGCAGTGTGAGTCCATCCCAGGGACAGCAGTCCTTCCCAAACTGCTGCAGCATGGGTCACTCTTCCATGGGGTGCATTCCTCCAAGGACAGGCTGCTCCAGCCTGGGAGCAGGGGCCCTCTCTCCATGGCTCTCCTACAGGGTGTCTGGGTCTCCAGTGCCTGAAACACCTCCTCCCCCTCCTTCTGCACTGACCTTGATGTCTGCAGAGTTGTTCTTCTCACATGTCTTCCCTCTGCTCTTTTCTGACTGGAATTAAAACTGCACAACAATCTCTATTTTAGTTTCTTTTTAAATCTTTTATCACGGAGGCGCTACCACCGTTTGTAACTGGCCCAGCCTTGGCCAGCAGCAGGTTCATCCTTGAAGCCATCAGGGATTGGCTGTGCCAGGCACGGTGGAAGCTTCCAGCAGCTTCTCACAGGAGCCATCCCTGTGCCCCACCACTGCCAAAAACTAGGCCATGGTACCAAGGGGCTGTTGTGACTCTGGGGGCCCACATGGAACCAAGGGGCAAGGGTGGCACTGTGGGGCCTCATGGAACCAAGGAGCCACGGTGACACTGTGGGACCTCATGGAACCAAGGAGCCACGGTGACACTGTGGGGCCTCATGGAACCAAGGAGCCATGGTGACACTGTGGGGCCACTGGAACCAAGGAGCCATTGTGACACTGTGGGGCCTCATGGAACCAAGGGGCAAGGGTGACACTGTGGGGCCTCATGGAACCAAGGAGCCACGGTGACACTGTGGGGCCTCATGGAACCAAGGAGCCACGGTGACACTGTGGGGCCTCATGGAACCAAGGAGCCACAGTGACACTGTGGGGCCACATGGAACCACGGGGCAAGGGTGGCACTGTGGGGCCTCATGGAACCAAGGAGCCACGGTGACACTGTGGGACCACTGGAACCAAGGAGCCACGGTGACACTGTGGGGCCACATGGAACCAAGGAGCCACGGTGACACTGTGGGGCCACTGGAACCAAGGAGCCATTGTGACACTGTGGGGCCTCATGGAACCAAGGGGCAAGGGTGGCACTGTGGGGCCTCATGGAACCAAGGAGCCACGGTGACACTGTGGGACCACTGGAACCAAGGAGCCACGGTGACACTGTGGGGCCTCATGGAACCAAGGAGCCACGGTGACACTGTGGGGCCACTGGAACCAAGGAGCCATTGTGACACTGTGGGGCCTCATGGAACCAAGGAGCCATTGTGACACTGTGGGGCCTCATGGAACCAAGGAGCCACGGTGACACTGTGGGGCCTCATGGAACCAAGGAGCCATGGTGACACTGTGGGGCCGCATGGAACCAAGGAGCCACGGTGACACTGTGGGGCCTCATGGAACCAAGGGTCAAGGGTGACACCACAGGGCTTGGTGGAACCCAGGTTCAATGTGACACTGCGTGGCTTCATGGAGCCAAGGAGAGCACTGTGACACTATGGAACCTAATGGAATTATCAGAAACGATACAACTTCTGGTTTCTTTTAACGTAACTTCAGTCAGGGGTTTGTTTGCCCAGGTAGAGGGGAATTGAAGTTTCTCTTCAAAAGACTCTGCTCACCAAGGCTGGGTGAGGCCTGATGAGCTTAACATCTACAGATTGGGAGTGGCCAGAAGATGAACAGGAGGTAAATGAACATTAATGAACATCACCCCCAGTGTGCAGAGACACCTGGTCTGGGAAAAGATTGAGAAGGGAATCAAAGAATGAGGACTTAATTGACATCAAAGGCGAACGGATCAATCAGCAATAGCAGATGGAATACTAAGAATTGGATAATTTAAGAGCAAAGAACATTAATTTCTTTGGGTTTTTTCTGTATAAATATGTGAGAAGTGTAGTAAAGAACAATGTGTGATGGAATGATTTTCACTGTGGAATCCGGACACGTGTGGATGGAATAATTTCTATTGCATGTGATGGCCGCAATGACATCCTGGCAAGAATAAAGTAATGCCTAAATTCTGTAAGGTGTTGTTGGAGTTTCTGTTTTTCATGCAGTTTCAGTGTCAGTCCAGTGAGGTCCATCACCAACACAGGCTCTTTCTGGACTCTTTAGAGAAGAGAACCGGAGGCCACGATTGCACAAACCTCTCAGAGACTCCCAGGCAAAAGCAAAACCCAAAGTCCCTGGGAGCATTCAGGAGCCCCCAGGGCCATTCCTGAGCAAGGCTCCCCAGGGACTCCTTCCAGCAGATCCCTGAGGCCACTGGGATGTGGGGCAGGGGGGATGCTGAGGGCAGGACAAGGGGCTGACAGTGCCCAGCCTGGCTGGGGCTGTGCCAGGAGGCCCCAGTGCCTCAGGACAAGGTGTCTCCTCCCAGCCCTTGGTGGCACAGACCCTGCTGTGCCCAGGGCACCAAGACTTGGCTTCTCCTGGGCACTGCAAGCCCTGCCAGGGCCCTTGGCCATGTCCAGCACAGCTTGTCCTGTGTTGCTGTCCCACAGCTGCTGCTGTGTCCCTGCAGGCTGCACACTCCCATCTCGCTGCCCCCTGGCTCTGCCCTGCCACTGCCAGCCCTGCTCTGACCTCTGCCCACCCTCATCCTCTGTGTCTGGGGACACACATACATGCACTGAGCTCATCCCCCTCCTTCTGGGTGCTGCTCCTGCCACAGCACTGCCCTGGGAGGGTTCATTCCTCACAGGAGCTGCTGTGTTTGTACTGGAGCATTTTATAGCTCTGCTTCTGCCTCTCTGGCAATTGTCTCTTCAAAGAGCTCTCCAAGGAAAAGATTCATTCAATTGTGGAATAGCAGAGGTGGGAAGAGCCCCCTGAGCCCCCTTGGCCTGGGTGTGGCTGGGATGGAGTTCCCTTTGCCCAGAGCACCCCTGTCCTGCTGTGCTTGGCTCTTGTGGCTGCAGCAGGGCTGGTCCCAGCCCAAGGCTTTGGCTGTCCCTGAGCAGGGCTCGCCCCACATGAGGCTTTTCTGCAACCTGCTCCCCCAGTGGGCTGGGGGTGGGCAGGTGTTCCTGGGGGCGCAGGGATGGGACAGCTTGGCTGGACTGACCCAAGGGCTCTTCCATTCCCTGTGATGTCCAGATCAGCAAGGAAATGAGGGGGACAAGAAGGTCTCTGGATTTTCTGTATTAATACATTTGTCTTCCAAAGCAACCACTACAGGTGCTGAACTCTTGTTTTCCCATGGTTTTCTTTGCTTCTGCATTTGGCCTTTGCTTTTTGGTCCCTCCAGTATTAATCTCTCTTTATGATGACCCCCAATGTTTTCACCTTATTTTCTCCTGTCTTCTGATGAAGGAGGGACAGTGACAGAGACACCTGGTTGTCACTTGATGGCCAGAGGGGTTTAACCACAGTCACCCTGCCCAACTCTTCTCTTATGGGCACAGCCAGAAATGTCAGGGCTCTGCCAGGTGCCCACCCCTGAGCTGGGCTCATGCCCTCCTCCCAGCCCCAGGGCTGCCCAGGGACACGAGTCCTTCCCTTGCACACACACACAGAGTTCATTGCAGCACGGGCAGGGGCTCCCTGGGCTCTGCTGCCACTGCCAGAGCCTGGCAGGGACCTCAGCCCTGCGGGTGTCACCCTGCCCTGCTCTGCCCTGCCTGAGGTGCCCCACGGCCAGAGGGATGGACACAGGGAGCTCTGTGCTCAGGAGCTCGTCCCAGCCCTGCACTCAGGGGTTCCCAGGGGATGTTACTCTCTGGAAAGTCCAGGAGCAGCTGAAGGAGTTTGTGCTCACTGGGTTTATGTCCCCTCACACACACAGGATGTTCAGGGCTGTGGAGTGTCCATGCACTGCAAACACAGACTCCTGACCCGGTCACTTGATGTCCCTCCATGGAGAGAAGAAGAACCTCTGTGACCTGGGGTGAGAGGCCACTGCTGTAGCAGTGCTGGCTTTGCACTGCTGGGACAGCCCCCACCCTGATCACTGCCACACTTCTGCTGGGCACTGCTGGTTTCCTCTCCAGGGCACTGTGCTGGGCACATCCCTGAGAGTAACTGGGAAGGAGATTGAAGCTTTCAGGCCCTGCACTGGGGAGATGCCCTTGCATGATGGAAATGCTGCTGCAGAGCCCAGCTCTGTCCCAGCAGTGCCCACAACCTGTCCCTGCCTGCAGTCCCTGGACAGGCACACAGCAGGACAGGGACTGAGCTGGCAGAGCCCTGAGGCCCTAAACCAGCACAGGGGTTCTGAAGGGGAGTGTGGCAGTGAAGGAAGGGGAGATTATGGAGGAGAAGCCCTGGGGCTCCCTGGCAGTGAGGAGCACTGGGGTTCCATTTTCTCCTCCAGCTCTGCCCAGAAGCACCAACTCTACAGCTCCAGAAAAGCCAGGGAAGAAAGATGTCAGGCACACATGGCAATACACAATTCTTCAATGTAGTAGTAGAAGTACAGCTCCTGGTTTATACAGTCACTGGGTGCCACTGGAAAAACAAACACTGAATTTAAAATGTATAATCAAAGATTTTGGTGTGAACAAATTCTCAAAAGTATAACAACTGTGCCAGCAGTAAAAAATGCATGGCACAGAACGAGCATAAATATGTAACATCATAACAGCTATGCAGGAGAATGACTATTTATTGCTACTGAAAACCATCTGTGATCATTTTCCTCAAGGCAGCCTTGAGCTCCTGGTTCCTCAGGCTGTAGATGAGGGGGTTCAGGGCTGGAGGCACCACCGAGTACAGAACTGACACTGCCAGATCCAGGGATGGGGAGGAGATGGAGGGAGGCTTCAGGTGAGCAAATGTGCCAGTGCTGAGGAACAGGGAGACCACAGCCAGGTGAGGGAGGCAGGTGGAAAAGGCTTTGTGCCGTCCCTGCTCAGAGAGGATCCTCAGCACAGCCCTGAAGATCTGCACATAGGAGTAAACCATGAACACAAAACAACCAAAGGCTAAAGAGGCAACAACTACAATAATTCCATGTTCCCTGAGTTTGGAGTGTGAGCAGGAGAGCTTGAGGATGTGTGGGATTTCACAGAAGAACTGGCCCAGGGCATTGCCATGGCACAGGGGCAGGGAAAATGTATTGGCTGTGTGCAGCAGAGCATTGAGAAAGGCACTGGCCCAGGCAGCTGCTGCCATGTGGGCACAAGCTCTGCTGCCCAGGAGGGTCCCGTAGAGCAGGGGTTTGCAGATGGACACGTAGCGGTCATAGCTCATGACTGTGAGCAAGGAAAATTTTGCTGTGGGGAAGAAGAAAACTAGAAATAGCTGTGCAGAACATCCTTTGTAGGAGATGTTCCTGGTGTCCCAGAGGGAATTGTGCATGGCTTTGGGCACAGTGGTGCAGATGGAGCCCAGGTCAGTGAGGGCCAGGTTGAGCAGGAAGAAGAACATGGGCGTGTGCAGGTGGTGGCCGCAGGCTACGGCGCTGATGATGAGGCCGTTGCCCAGGAGGGCAGCCAGGGAGATGCCCAGCAAGAGGCAGAAGTGCAGGAGCTGCAGCTGCCGCGTGTCTGCCAGTGCCAGCAGGAGGAAGTGGCTGATGGAGCTGCTGTTGGACATTTGCTCTGTCTTGGCATGGGGGTCTGTAGAATAAGTAATCATGCAATACTTCAGTTTGTGGAGAATTTCAAATATCCCAGCACAGCCTGGGGGCACTTTCCCTCCACTGCCTGCCCAGGGCTCTGCTACCTGGAGCTGTCCCTGCCAGCAGCTGCTCCCTGTGCCCAGGACTGGGCCATGTCAGTGCTGCCTGAGCGCAGCTCAGCCCTGGGGGCTCAGCTCTGCCCTGCAGACCCCTCCCAGCTCTGGCACTGCCCAAGGGCAGCTCTGGCTCTGCAGGCTCTGATGGGAATGTCAGAGCAATCCTGAAAAGGACTGGAAAAGCGATGCTGATGCTGCCCTAAGGAACCCTGTGCTGATTTCTGGCACTGCCTGGTATATTCAGATCTCAGAGAATTTTTTTTTTTTTTAATAATTTTTCTCTGTCGAAAGTGAGTCAGGAATATCTAAGTGCATTTTTCTATCCAGGCATCCCAGAGAAATGGATTAATAAAGCAGGATTTTTTTGTTTTATGCAGACCCTGCCTTGCTGTGCTTATCATTTAATCTACCAGGAAATACCCTGGAGATCAGTGTCATGCTGGGAGCATCCCTTAACAATGTAGCATCCTCACCACACAACAGAAACTCTTCCAAGCCTTACCAGCTGTCTCCTCCCACCCAGATCTGGTCCCACAGTGCTTGGAGCAGCTGCCAGGGCTGGCTGAGAGCTGTCCCGGGCAGGCAGCAGAGTCCCTGCCCCAGCAAAGTGCCCTGGGCTGCAGGACCCTGCTCTGCAGGACAGCCCTGGGCACCCCTGGCTGCTCTGCACAAGAGACAATCAGAGAATGTACTCACAGCGTCTGGAGGCGTTGGGATGTTCCAGCTTTAGGAGATGGCTCCAGGAGCTGCAGCTGCCTTGTCCTGCAGCCAGAGGTTCCTGTGCCAAGGGCTGGCAGTGATTCTCCCCCAGTCACTTCTCAGCATCTTCACAGCCCTGACTGATTGAAAATCTCTCTGTCTCTGTGCTGTGCCCGGGGTGGCCGCAGGCAGTGCCCTCAGCCCTGCTGGGTTGGGAGAGGAGCTGCTCCTGAGGAGATATGTTATTTTGAAGCTCTTCTTGATTGCCAGGAGTTCCTTCTGTTCCAGGAGCCCAGCCCAGCTCAGCAGAACAGACACAGCACAAGGACTTCTCTTGTGGGTTGGGTGCTCAGGCCCTGAACATCACTGCCTGAGAGGGAGTTGAAGAAATCTCTCAAGAATTCAAAGTCACAATCAATCTCCAACGTTTCTTCAAGTTTTAATGGGTCCCACTGAGGGACAAGACTGAGAAAGTGTCCCCAGGTTCCAGTTAGAGCAGAACACTGGAGGCAGTGATGACAGCTGGGGAAAAACAAGGCAAAGGTGTCTTTGGGGCTGAGCAAATCTGGATGTGTTTCAGGAATGCAAAGGGCCAAGGCCTGAGCCCCAGCCCCTGGCCAGGCAGATCCTGTCCCTCCCTCCTTGCTCAGGGCTCTTCCCGGGATGGGCACTGACATGTGGGGATGTGCAGTGCCAAGGGCAGGAGCATGGGGCGGCCCCCGCCAGGCTGCTGAGCAGGGACAAGGAGGCCGTGAGCCCCCAGGCCTGCAAGGGTCACTTGTCTCCTGCTCCTGGCTCAGGCCCAGGCCCAGCAGCCATGGCCAAAGTGCTGCCCAAGTTGGCTCTGTCAGGGCCTGGCAGCTGCTGCCCATGCCTGTGCCCTGTGCAGCCCAGGCTGTGCTACGGTGTCCCTGCCCTGCACCTCTGTCCCTGCAGGCTGTGCTCATCCCCCGGCTGCCCCACCTGGCTGGCCCCTTCCTTTGCTGACAGCTCTGCCTCCTGCCTGCCTCTGCCTGCCCACACAAAGCCTTGGGCTGACCCAGGCTCCTTCTGAGGGATGTGTTGCACCACAGCCCTGCCCTGGCAGGGAAATTCCTTGTTCTTTTTTCCCAGTCTGGGCCTCCCAAGCTGCCCTTTGCATTAACACTTTCTTTCTCTGGCTGTACTCTACTATGTCAAAAGGATCCACCATCTCTGAATCCATCCTTCAGTCCCTCCCAGGGCTCTCCCCTTCTGTCCTCAGTCTGCACCCCACTGAGCACAGAGCTCCTCTGTCCCTATACAGTGCTCATGTGCTTGAGGACATGGGCGCCTGGACAAGAAGGACGGTTCTTTTCTACAGGAAGGAAACCACAGAGCCCCAGGGTTTTGAAGGCAGATGAGAGGCAGGCACTGGAGGCCAAGGTAAGCCAGACCTGTCTGTCCTTGCAGCTTTTGTCTGAAAGCAACCCTTGGATATTTGGGGAGTTTTGGAGGTGCAATTCCATTTCAGCCATATGTAGCAGTGTATTTCTATAGCCATGGGTGCCTGGAGCAGAATGACAGCTCTTCTGCACAGGAAGGAAAGGGCAGAGCCCCAGTGTTTCACAGGCAGATGAGAGCTGGTCTTCAGGAATCCAAGGGAACCTAGACAGTCCTGGCAGCTTTTATCTGGGAGCTCTCTTGGATATAAGGAATTTTGGAGGCAGATTCCCAGTTTTGGCTATGGATGCCTGCACATGAGAGATGTTTCTTTCCATGGAAAGAAAAGCACAGCCCCCCCAGTGTTTTGACGGCAGATGAGAGGTTGCCCCCCCAGATGCCAAGGCCATCTAGAGCTGTCTGTTCTGGCAGATTTCCTATAGGAACAATGCTTTGATATAATCAAATATGGAGGTAGAATCCCAATTTCAGCTATGAACCCCTGGAGGAGAAGGAGAGTTCTTTCCCAGAGGGAGGAAAACATGGAGCTCCATGGCTTCAGGGCCAGATGAATAGCAACCCTCAACATGCCAAGGTCAGCCGGACCAGCCAGGCTAAGCCAGCAAGACTTGTTCCATGTTCTTGGATCCTGGGGGCCCTGCAGCAGAACGTTGTTTCCAGAAGGCCCAGCGATACCACAGTGGTCTCCTTGGCTCTGCAGTGTCACACTGGCCCCTTGCTTCCATGGGGACCCATAGTGTCACACTGGCCCCTTGCTTCCATGGGGACCCATAGTGTCACACTGGCCCCTTGGTGCCATGGGGACTCAGAGTGCCAGAATGGTCTAATTAGTTCCATGAGTCCCTGCAGTGTCACAAAGAGCTCCTTGGTTCCACAAGGCCCTGCAGAGCCCCTTGATTCAACAAGGCCTCAAAGTGCCAGAATGGTCTCCAGGACTCCATGATGCCCCACAGTGTCACAAGGACACCTTGGCTCCATGAAACCCTGAAATGGGGAAAGGCCCCTTGATTCCATTGGGCTCCTCCCTGTCACACGAGTTCTTAGTTCCACCGCACCCTGTAGTGCCACAATGGTCTCCTTGGTTCCAAAGAGTCAGAATCTCTCGGTGGTCTCACGGAGCCCCACTATGATCCCCTTGATTCCATGAGGCCCCGCCGTGCTACAATGACCCTTAGGTTAAATGGCCCCTTGGTTCCAGTGAGTCCTGAAGTGTCATAATGGTCTCCATGGTTCCACGAGGCCCCAGAATGTCACAATGGACTTTTGGTTCCACAAGCTTTCGTACAGCCAACAGCAGTGTCCTTGGCTCCACAGTGTCACAAGGGACCCTTTGTTCCATGAGGTTCAGTAGAGTGAGATGGACACCTTGATTCCATGAGGTTCTGTAATGTCCCAATGGACTCCTTGGTTCCATGGCCCTGCTGTCCAGAATTGCCCCTTGGTTCCATGAGGTTCTGAACTGTCAGCAGGAATCACCTTGGTTCTGCAGTGTCATAACCGACCCTTGGTTCCATGAGGTGCCAGGCCTCCCACAGCCTCTCAGAGACCCTTCTCCCCCTCACGGCCCCTCACAGCCCCAGGCCTGGGGCTCCTCCCAAAGGAGAAGGGGTCGGGCCCTGCTTGTTCTCCTTTTATTTCAGTCCCTTCACAGCCACGAGTGAAGAAAGGCTGAAATGGAGCCTTTCCCCAGCATTTCCCTCGGGGTTCATTGCGGGCTGAAGCTCTGTGCTGGCGCTGGCCCGAGCGCCACCATCCCTGCAGCCGCCAGGCCTTTGCTGTCCCCCCGTGTCCGTTCCCTGTCCCCGAGTCCCGCCCGGCTCTGGCAGCAGCAGCAGCCGCAGCGCAGGGGGTGCCGGCCCGGCCCAGCCGGGGCTCCCGGCCAGGAGCAGCAGCAGCGCCGGCCCCTTCCCGCCTGCTCCTGCCTCGGCTCCCGAGGGCTTTTTCCAGCTCAGTTCTGGAGTAGAGCAGCAATCACCCACACACAGCCCTGACTGCGCAGGGCCCGCCTGTGCTGCCCTGACCCAGCCCGCAGAGAAAGAAAGGATTGGGTTCCAGCGCTGTTTTCAGCACTGCTTTACTCACCCTGAGGTGACAGCAGGAGGCTGCTGCTGCCTTTGCCTTGGCAATTGGAGATCATGGCTGCTCTTGCCGCTTGAAATTTATCTGTAAAACTGCAATCGCCTTTTTTGATCAGTGCTACCCAGAGTGCTTTTTTCGTGATGGTGAATGTGGGAATTCTTAAAATCAGAGGATTTTGGGAAAGCTGAAAAAGGCAGGCTTCAGAGACAGCAGAACTGTGATTAGAGCTGAGCTGTAACCATGAGATAGGGCAGCAGAAAAGTTAAATAAGAAGTGGGAAAGTATGGACAAATAGAACAATAGTTTGTGTATTAACGCTTGGCTAGAAAAACTCCCTAAGCTGCAGAAAAGTATATCTAGCCTGATATTAGGAAGTACTGAGCTTAATAAATGAGCTCTGAGCATTTTGTTTTAAGGCTTAGAAGCAGGTATTGTATTCGAAATAATCAGGTATTGTTTTAACCGAAGGTACGTGTGCTTATAATGGTTGGATAGAACTACTGTCAATATGCTTCTGCTTTGTGTGATTGGTCAAAAAACTTTTAAAGTAAGTTGTAACATTGAGTTCTTTGTCTGCTGCTGAGGAGACAAACTGCCGGCATCTTCCCATTGTCATAACCATGTAATGAGACTGATGCTGGAAAATAAACACCTCAAGACACATTCCTCAGCAGTCCCGTCCTCTTTGTGATTTTGTACATAGACCCCCGGCCGGCAATAGGTGAACTCAGGCTTTTGGTCACAGGCATCATGATTAGCAGATCTTGAAATCCCCTAAAGTCCCTGAGCACTAAGTCAAGGAGAATTAAAGCCACACAGACCACATTTGCAGTGCTCAAACACGGCCCTGTTGCTGCTGCTGCTGAAATAAAATCATCTGATAGAGGCCATCACAGAAATTGCCTCTCAAGTGTCAAATCAAATGAAAAAATCCACCAGGAGAAAGAGAAACCAGAACTTCTCGACTCACTTCATTGTTTCTCCTTCTGAGCAGCAGCAGCAGCAAGTGGAGATGCGCAGAGGTATTTCCAGCTGCTGCTGATCCCAGCTGGAGCCCAGCCTGCTGCCCAGTCCCAGCGGGAAGCTGAGCCCAGCCCGGGGAGCTCCCGCAGTGTCGGGAGCTCAGCGCACGCGGGGCCAGGCCCAGAGCCCCGGGCACGGCCGCCCATTGCGGGGCAGCGGCGCAGACGGAATGTCCTGCGGCCCAAACCTCCTGCTCCTGCCACACAGCGCCAGCGCTCTCCCCCTCCTCCTCCTCTCCCAGCACGGCACAAATTCCAGCTCGGAGGAGGCTTCCCCAGAGAGGGCTCAGGCTCCTGCTTCAGCCTCAGGGTCCCTGCAGAGGAACAGGGCATCTTTCAGGCACTTCCACAAGCTCAAGGCTGCCATTTCATGGGCAATCTGGGATGAAAATGGACTTGTTAGGAAGCACAAAAGCAGAGGGAATTGATCAGAAATTATTAGGAAAAAAATGACCCTTCTTAGAGACAAAGTTCGCAAAGTCATTCCATGCATTTCTCCTTTTCAAATTCTTCCAGTCATCTCCTGACAGGTCCAGCATGTTCTGGTACTTTTCATGAACTGACTGTACTCTTGATTCATATCAATGCATGAGATGTAGAAGCATCTGAACTGAACACTGAGACAAACTCCCTCTGTCAGCCCATTTCCATCTTCTAGCTCACTTTCCGTATGTCCACAGGCATCTTGGAATGATTATCCCACAGCTCTCCATTTCTGGCTGCAGGCTCTGGAGATTCTTTCTCTGCATTCAGTCAGGTTTGCATTCCCTAACAATTCCTGGTAGCCCATCATGTTTTCTTAAGGTAGAACAGTAACATTGAAAACCTCACCAATGGCACAACTGCCCAGCCCACAAGGAAAAGAAAGAAGAAGCTGTCAAGTTCTTCAAATATTTGTCCTGCTTTGCTGCAAGAGTCGTGCTGCACGCACAGTGTGGAAAGCCAAGAGGAGCTGCAGTTGGTGGCACATCTTGTGACAGAAGCTGCACCTCGTTCTCCAGGAAAGATTCTTGGAAAGAGCAAAGAGGACTGAGGAGCAGATGATGGGAAAACTGAAAGAGCTTTTAAGAAATTCAAAGAAAACAGAAAGAAACCATCTGAGATGTTTTACTCGATTTATTTTTATGCTCCTCTTTTCCATCTTGCACTACTTCTCCATCCATTAATTCCAAATGGATCTCACTTCTAAGCTCAATGACTTGGCAAGTTGTAGACACTGTCAAATACCATGAGCTACACCCAGTTTGCCTTCCCCTGGATTTCTCTGGAAAGCAATGCTGGAGAGGTAAGTGCAGTGCCTGGGTCACGTACAAATTCAGCATTCAGGGAATGTGCTCCGATAGTGTTTGACCCTCAGCAGGGACAATGCACAGCAGGGACCGAGGGGATTCCTGTGCTGCTGTGCAGGAGTGCAGACTCTGGGTCTTGGCTGAACACGGCCAAGTTCCCGTGTTTGGACAGGCTCAGGGGCTGCCCCCGGGGAACGCGGGGCTCGGCGCGGGGGCCAGTGGGCAACGGACAAACGGACACGGGGACAAACGGCCCCGGCGCTTCAGTTGCAGCGGCAGCAGCAGCAGCGAAAGCAGCAGCAAAAGCAGCGACTTTGCCGAGCCCCTCTTGCTTGTCCTCTCCCTCTCCCGCAGTCCAGCTTGTCCCGCAGTCCCGCTTGTCTCTCCCTCTCCCGGTCTCCCTTTCCCGAGGTCCCCTCCTCTCCCAGTCTCTCTCCCCTTGCCCGGTCGGGCCATGCCCCCGGCCCGCCCCCGGCCCCGGGCGGGGCTGCCCCGTCCCCGGCCCCGGGCGTCCCGCCGCGGTCTCGCCTCCGGCCGGCTCTGGCCGTACTGGCGGTGGCGCTGCTGGGCGGGCATCAGTGCCTGGGACAGGGGCGGCATCGCCTCCCTTTGGCTCCGCCTGGCCCGAGCCTGGCCCCGGCCCCGGCCCCGGCCCCGGCCCCGGCCCCGGCCCCGGCCCCGGCCCCTCCCGGGGCCCGCGGAGGACACAGGCGGCGCGGCCGCTCCCGCCGCCTCCGCTGCCGCTTGCCCGGCCCGAGCTCCGCCGCTCGGCAGCGCGGCCGCCGGCCCCGAGCCGCCGCTGTCCCGCTGCAGGGAGCGAACGCCTGGGGATGGCCGGCCTGGGGCGCTTGAGGGGCGCTCGGGGGCCGTTGCCGGCCCCGGGCCGAGCGCTGACAGCCGCGTCCCGCCGGCAGGGAAGGCGCAGCAGGGCCTGAAGGAGCAGTACCGGCTGGGCTCGCTGCTGGGGCGCGGCGGCTTCGGCAGCGTCTTCGCGGCCACGCGGCTCTCGGACGGTGCCCCGGTGAGCGGCGGGCGCAGGAGGAGGAGGAGGAGGAGGGGGCGGAGGAGGAGGAGGGCGGAGGATGGGGCAGAGCAAGGCGGGCGGCGAACTCAGCCCGCTGCTTCCCTTGGCTTGCAGGTGGCCATCAAAAGGGTGCCACGGGAGCGCGTCCGGCACTGGGGCGAGCTGGTGAGTGAGCGGGGCCAGCGGGAGCAGCCGGGCCATGCCGAGCGGGGATGAGCCGAGGCCCGACAGGGTGGAAGCCTCCAGGACGCCTCGAGGGAGAGCGGGCGTGGGGCCAGCGCAGGGCACAGAGCATCCCAGGCTGGCTGAGGGCTTCCTGAGCCCCGGCACGGCATCAGCCCCACTGACGGCATCGTGCTCCTCCCGCAGCCCGACGGCACCAGCGCACCCCTGGAGATCGTGCTGCTGGCCAAGGTGTCCACTGGCTTCCCTGGTGTGGTCCAGCTGCTGGAGTGGCTTGAGCTCCCCAACGATGTCTTGATGGTGCTGGAGCGCCCGGAGCGGTGTCAGGACCTGCAGCATTTCATTCGGGCACGGGGCTTCCTGCCCGAGGAGGTGGCGCGGGAGCTGTTCCGCCAGGTGCTGGAGGCTGTGCGACACTGCACCAGCTGCGGGGTCCTGCACAGGGACATCAAACCAGAGAACATCCTGGTTGACCTGGCCACCGGGCAGGCCAAATTGATTGACTTTGGCTGTGGCACCTACCTGCAGGACACAGCCTACACTCACTTTGCAGGTGAGCCCACACAGGGTGTGCTCCTGGTCCCAGCATCTCATGGCCCAACATCTCACAGCCCAAGCTGGGTGTGGCAGTGGGGATTCTCCCTTCTGCAGCCCTTCATGGCACTGAGACTTCAGCCAAGTTGCTTTTGAGCAGGGCTGGGTGTGGAGCCAGCTTCCAGCCCTGCAGGCAGCCTTTGCCCACCACTCTGCCCAGGACTGGGGCTAGGGCAGCCAGCCCAACAAAAACACCCGTGGGTGGGGGTAGCCGAGAGGGGGGGTCGGAACCAGGGCCCCAGCCAGTTTGGTGTGCTGGTGAGAAAGGGCTTGGACTGTTCCACTCGCCTGCTTTGTTTTGGGTTCATAATGTTTTTTGGAGCAATGCAGGCAGGGAGGATGCAGGCATGGTTTTTCCCCCAGCACTGAGTGGTTTCTTCCTTGTTATGGTGGGGCCTTGCCAGGGCTTCCACTGCCCTCTTCCAACCCCAAGTCTGTACACAAGTCTCAGGTGCTGGTGAGAGGGCAGTGCGTCACACCCCCTGTGCCACTGGAGCAGGGATGCTGGGGCCAGGCTCTGGGAGCAGCAGCATCCCCCTGATGAACTCCATCTGTATTCCATAGGAACACGGTCATACAGCCCCCCGGAATGGACCCACTTTGGCTGGTACTATGGCAGGCCAGCTACCATCTGGTCCCTGGGCATCCTGCTGCACCAGATGGTCTGTGGGGAGCATCCTTTCAGGAGGGGCCAGAACATCAGCTGGGACCATCAACTCTCGCTGCCACAAGGGCTCTCTCAAGGTGGATCCTCATCTCTGGGCACGGGGGAATACCAGTGCTGGGAGACAGCAGCGGGCTTGTGAGCATCCTGCTCTGGCAGCTGCTGAGGAGGTGGCACATGTCCTGCTCTCCTGCTCTCCTCCAAACCAGGGAATGGATGGGAAAGCTTAGGCCCAGCTCTGAGCACATCCAGCATGGCCTGGGCACGGGAATAGTGGGGCAAAGCCAACAGGAGCCTTCTCCAACTGACCGGTGGTTTGTGGTTTCTCTGCCCAGAGTGCCAAGATCTGATCAGGCGGTGTTTATCCATGCTGGACTTGGACAGACCCTCATTAGAAGAGCTGCTCTGTCATCCTTGGATGCAGGATATTCATCTGCACTAGAAGAAGGGAGAGAGCCACAGGCACACTGTGATGCAGGGCCCTGGTAAGTTACAGCTCCACACATGCCTTGGCAGTCAGAAGCAAAGGAAGCCAGACTTTTTTGTCCTGCCCGTGTCACTGCCCAGGGCTCATCAGATGGGAACACAGAGCCCTTGTGCTGGAGCTGAGCTGCTCTGCCCAGCACTGGTGGCCACCATCCGAGCTGGTTTTGCTTGTCCTGGTTCCCTGACAGCTGGGGCCTTGGGCAGAACCTGAGAGCCTGGTCTCACCCCAGGGAAGGAGAAGGAGCCCCTGGAGAAGCTGTACCAGGTGGGACTGCTGCTGCTGGAGACAGCGAGGATGACATCAAGGATGGCAACCTCTTCCTGGACCTGGCCACTGGCCAGCTGAAGATGATGGACCTTGATTGTGGCACCTTCTTCAAAGCCAGGCTCCACAGCAAATTTACAGATGAGTCCACACGCAGGGGGATGCTCCCACATGTGGGCATTGCACAGCCTGGCCGGGAACCAAAGGTTCCCCCTTTGCTGGGGCAGATGCAGCTGATCCTTCAGTCGCCTGCCCAGCTGGTTTTGGCAGGGCTGGGGGGATGGGCTGGGCTGGGTACGAAATGGGAGTGGGCTCCTGGCCCTGCCAACAGCCCCCAGCCCCCACCGTGCCCCGGGCTGGGGCTGGGGCAGCCAGCCCAACACAAACAAACCCCAAGGGGGGAGCAGAGGTGGGACTCCAGAACCTGTGCTGCGGCTGCTTTGCTGTGCAGGCAAGGAAGGGCTTGGGCTGCTCCACTGCCCTTGTTTGCTTTGGGATCAGCGTTATTGTGGGGGGCAGTGCAGGGGGGAAGGGAGAAAGCCTGGGCTTCCCTTCCCCGTGTGTGGGTTTTTCCTTGCATGCAGGGGTTGGGCCTTCCTCAAGGCCCTCGCAGAGATAAGATTTTTTTACCTTTTTTCTTGTTTCCCCTTTTTGTCTGTAATCTATTTTCAATAATTTGTTGTTTGTTTTTCTAGATGAAGCCTTATAGGTTGGGTCCAGTCTGGATCAGGAAGTGCTTGGGACCAGCTGCAGCGTGGATGGGCCGTGCCCTTGGAGAAGGCTGAGGACATCATTTGGGACCAGCTTTTCTTCCAGCAGGGGAGGGCGTGAGGTGGGTCCCTGTCTGCCTGGCATGGTGGGATCAGAGCTTCTGGGAGATGGCAGCGAGCACAGGAGCCTCCTGCTCTGGGCAGCTGCTGAGGAGGTGGATGTGCCCTGGCTGGCTGCAGGCTGGGCACACGTCCTGCCCTCCTGCCCTGCTGCCAAAAGCAGCAGTGATGGGCAGCTCTGGGCACCGCTCTGAGCACGGCCAGCATGGCCTGGGCACCGTGGGCGGCTGGGACAAGGGCACAGGAGCCTTCAGCTGACGGGCGGTTTCTGCTTTCTCTCCTTGCAGCCGGGCTCTGCGGGTGCTGAGGCTGCTCTGGGCTCTGCCAGGGCTCTGCTGGAGCTCAGCACCAGGCTGGAATCAGCCAAAGAAGAAATGGTGTGACCTGCAGCACAGACTTGCTTGAGCATTTTGGCAGCACAGCTCAAGTTTGCAGAGTGTACACCTCCATGGGAAAAGATGACACCCCCCAAAAAATAAATTTGTTCAATAACTTCTGAAATGAAATCAATCTGGAATGCCCCAAAATGACATTTCTCAGCTTGCTCAAGCTGTAGCTCAGCCCTTCTCTGAACAGTTCTCTCCCCATCTGCCTCTTACTACTGCTCCCTCTTTTCCCTCAGTGAGTTCCCAGCCCATTGCAGCCTGTATCACACTGTTGCCTTCCTTGGTGCCCCTCACCACGAGGAAGGCTGAGCCCCAGGCTTAGGGATGCATCCTGTCACTGGCTGAGGAGCAGCAATGTCTCAGAGGTCCCATGGGATTTTGGTGTCATTGAGAGCCACTCTCCAGCCCTCAGCTCTGCTCACTGCTGAGCTCCCACTCCCTTTCCCTTGTCCTTCCTGCAGGATGAGCTCTCTGAATCCCCTTGAGCCTCTCCACCCTTCCCAGCCCACACACCCACCTCAGTAAGGCCAAAGCTGAAGCTGCTCTGTCTCCTCTGGTGTACAGGGTGATCTTGACCCCCAATGAGTTGCAGCTGGACCAGTTGCTGAAGATTGGAGGTGGGCCTGATCTTGACAGGCCACACCTGCAACCAACAAGCACTAGTGATATATAAGAGTAAGGGAAGAGGAGTGAGAGGAGTCAGATTCCTCCTGCAAGGAGCTGGAACAGTCAGTGTGTAGAGGGACTGCCTGTGAGGAACATCAAGAAGGTGTGAAGCTCTGACAATACGAAATCCTTGCGCTATGATGACGCTAGAATTTCTGTTATCTAAGACAACACTCTGGCACATCATCCATTCCCCTGTGCAGGGAGCCCCTACCCCAGAGCACAGCACACAGCAGTGCAGTCCGGGCTTGGCTCTTTATGGCAAGGGAATGCTCCCTGTTTCCAGCTGCCCCTGCAGGATGGCCCCAGGGCAGAGCCCAGCTGGGCTCCCACTGCAGCCCCTGGAGCTTGGGGCAGACAGTGCTCCCAGAGCTGAGGTTCCTGGGGAGCACCCGGAGCTGTGCCTTGCACTCTGCTGCCATGTGTCCCAGTGCAGGCTGGCTAGTGCTGTGTGAATGCACCAGCCCCTGGTTTGACTGACAGGGGCCTTGCCCAGTCACATCTCTGCAAAGGCTGCAGCATTTCACTGGGCAGAACCTGACAAGGCATAGAGAGCTGAGCAATGAAATTATCCAGACTGGGTTTTTCAAAGGCCCTTTAGAAGGAAGGGCTTGAGAATAAATGCTCTCTGTTTGCCACATTGGGGTGAGTTAGTGTCTTTGTCTTCAACCCACTCCCCCTCGAGCCAACGTTACAGCCACCCACTCCCTCACACATCCCCCTCATGCCTTCCCACTGCTGTGTCCTGTCAGGGCTTCTGCAGCCCCTTGTCCCTTCATGGCCCTGTCCCCTCAGGGTCTCCCCCAGCCCAGCCAACCTGCCCGGCAGCAGCGCCGCAGCCCCACAGCAGCTGCAGAGGAGCCCCATCCAGAGGCACCTCGGAGCCCTCAGCAATCCAGCCAGCAGCACACGGACAGGAGGACACAGATGGCGCTTCCTGCCTGGGACAGGGCTTGTGGCCATCTCCAGGCACCGCTCTCACAGGGATCTCTGCAGCTCCAGCCCCTGCCCACCCGCTCTGTTGGCAGCACAAAGGCTTCAGCAGAACCACCAGAGGCCAAGGGGCTTCTGGCCATTTTCCCTGCAACACAGCACGCCGGGACAGCTTGCTGAGCCCAAGCACCCTTTTCCCTCTCTTCCTCTATGCCCTGCAGACCCTGGGAAGCAAAAGAAAGCTCCCGGGAGTCTGTGTTTTAAAACACATTCTATATTCATATACTAAAGAAAAAACAAAAATAAAAGAACAATCTTGAAGAAATAGAATATTCCCGCTGGCTTAGGTGGCCCCAGCAGACAGAGCCTGTGGGCTCAGCTCTCTGCAGATCTCCAGCAGCGCAGCCAGCCGAGCCCCGACAGACGAGGCCGTGTCCTCCATGCCCTGCGGAGCTGATCCTGCAGCCTCTGGAAGACGGAAGATCGCTCACTCTGGAGTGCCTGGAGGACATTCAGTGTATGAAGTGCCATGTCTGACGTGGCACTGCTGGTGTCCTCTGTCAGGTGTTCAAGGGCTGAAAGAGAGAGGAACAGAGCCACGGTCAGAATCTGAGAGAACCCGAGGAGAGTCCCCTGCCAGGGCCATCCCAGCCACCTCTAGCCATGGCCAGGAGGGAGCAGGGACCAATGGGACCAGCCCGAAGCTGCTGGCCTTGAATCCCCCACGTGGCCCTGAAATCTCTGTGTGCTCTGCCCACGCCGCCCCTCGTCCGCACCGGGAGCAGAGCCCTCTGCAGCCGGGGCAAGGCTTGCAGCTGCTTCGTCAGTCCCCGCTGCCAGCCCACTGCCCTCACTCACAGTTGCAGATGAGCCAGAGCTCTTCCTTCTTCACCCTCAGGTGCCGCTCGGCCATCCCTGGGAACACAGAGCCTGTCACAGCCCCAGCGGCACAGCTCCCTGCCAGTGGCGCTGCTGGCACTGTGGCCACACGGCCTGCTGGCCCGGCAGGGCTCAGCCCGGCCCCTGCTGCACGCTGCCGCCCCAGGGCACGGCTGCAAGAGGGCGGCAGCAGCGCCGGGGCCAGGCGGGGCTCGATGGTGCCGGGCCCGGGTGGCGCTGCCGGGGCAGCAGGTGGGGCTGGGGCCGAGCTGTGGCAGGGCCGGGAGGGAACGCGGGCTCGTGGCTCACCAATGAACCTGATGGCCGCCACTTGCAGGGACTCCTGTGGGCTCTGCAGGTAGGGCAGGGCCCGGCGCAGGTGCTCGGCTGCTCTGCTCCCGTGGTCTGCCAGCTGGAGAGAGCGGCAGGAGGGAAGGGTTGGCGCGGGCTCAGCCCCTTGGCCGGGCGCTGCCTGCGCCCAGCCCCAGCCTCCCCTGCCTGCACAGCCCTGAGGCGCGGCCAGCAGCTGCTGGTGCCGGGCTCTGGAGGGGCAGAGGGCCGGCTGCTGCCCGGGGAGCCGCGGTGCTGGCCCGCCCCACAGCTCTGCTGGGCCAGGGCTGCATCGGAGCCCGGCTCAGGCCCACAGGAGCCTGGAGAAGAGCCCGCACAGCCTCTGGGTGCAGCAGCGGGCAGGGGCAGAGCTGCCAGCCCTGCACTCTGAGCACCGCACTCAGGGGCCTTCTCCAGGCTGAGGCTGGGGCTTGCAGGCCGTCCTTACCAGGCACTTGGTGAACTTCCACGGCTTCTGGTTCTTCACCAGTCTTTCAAGATCCCTCCTCTTCAGGAACTTAACCACACAAAGCAGCGTTTCCTGAGAAGCCTGGAGAGCAGCAGAGATGCGGAGATGGCCCCACAGCCCAGGGCGCAGGACTCACGTCCCTGTGCCAAGGCCTGGAGGAGGCTGCAGCCTGGCAGGCGCCAGGGCAGGAGGCAGCCGAGCCCCCTGCCAGGGGGACAGCAGCAGCCCACGAGTCCTCACCTGTGCCACACGCCGATTCTCATCATGGCAGTGGAAGAAGAGTGGCAGCAGGCTCTGGCGCAGGGGTGTCTTCAGGGCCTTTTTTTTCTTTTCCAGTGGAAGAGTCACCAAGGTTCTGAAGAGCAGTATGGAGAGCAGCTGCACCTGGCTATTATTCTGTATTGAAGGAAGAAAAGAAGACCTTAGCATTGGCTGCATGGGGCTCAGCTTGGCCCAGGCCTGCAAATCCACAAGGCACAGTGCCAGGGAAGCACCCAGTGGCCGTGGCTGGGGGCAGCGAGCCTTACGTGGTCAAAGAGTGGCAGGAGTGCCTCAAGCAGCTGCAGTATGATGGGGCTGGGCATCAGCATGTCATTGTCCAAGATGATAAAGCTGAGAAGCATGACTGTCATGCTAACTATCTCTCCATCTGCGTCCCACAGGAGCTCCACAAGACTTTCAGTCAGGCTCCACATTTTTTCGGTCTGTGCGGAACACAAGTTTGTGAAATGCCATCCTGCTACTGCAGGGCCCAGAGGCCAAAGGCCTGTCCTGAAGCACTCGGGCAGCTGAACTGGGAGGCAGGAGAGCTGGGAGCAACTGCCCCAGTGCCCAAAGCTCAGCCAAGCCCAAGGGACTGCATTCCCCAGCTCAGCCTCAGCTGCTGCCCCCTTCTCACCATTGAGGGCTCCTCAATGAGCTCCAGAAGGGCCCTGAGCGCCAGGCGACGCCTCTCCCTGCACTCCCTCTGCAGCTGCCTTGACAAGATTTCCAGGACTCTGTTAGCACCGCGTTCACTCAGGTCCAGGAACTCGAGGATCTGAAAGGCACAGGGCAGTGACAGGGGACCCGGCCGGCAGGAGCCCAGAACCGCACAGGGCTGGGCCCAGGCAGCAGCACAGGGCACGGGCACCGTCCCAGGCAGCTGTGGCTCCGAGAGGGCAGAGAGCTGGGAGGCAGCTGAGCGAGGCAGTGCTGGCCATCAGGCTCACCTCCACAAGGAACGCCAGGGCAGGCAGATCCCAGCGTGGCTCCCGTGTGCTGAGCAGCCGGAGCAGGTAGCGAGCGATCCGGGAACACAAGGGGATGGAGACACAGCACATCTCCCTGGCAGGAAAAAAGGAACCAAGACTTTTGGCCAGGGGAACAAACCTCGGCCAGGACTGACTCACAGAGGTCTGGTCTTTCCCCAGCATCCTGTAAAGGGCCCTGGCCTATGTGGGAGGTGGCTCCTTGTGGGCACCCTCCTCTCCCAGCCTTTTCCAGTCTGCTTGGTCATCCCTCATTGACAAGGCTCTCTGGGTCACAACCACAGGGGCTGTCTTGGGAACCCTGGGAACAGAGCACAAATGTCAGAGGCAGTGGGGAGAAGCGGGTCTCACCTGGCCAGCAGACCCACGGCATAGTGGTGGGTGTCAGCACACAGCAGTGTGTCCCAGCCACACCTGCGTTCCACTGCCACCACCACATCCTCCTGCTGCATTCGGCAGAGCAGGGACTTCAGGGTCTGCACTGCAAACCTGCGTGCAGAGCAAAGCCCAGGTCATGCTGGGAGCACTGGCTCCTGCCCAGGTTCATGGCAAGTACAAGAGGAGTGGGATGAGCACCTGCTGGGGCTGGTGGCAAGGCCATGTTGCTCCTGGCATCCGTTCCAGAAGGTATCGACCTCCTCTGGCACATCCAGAGTGCTGAAGAACACTTGGAAGAGCAGATGCACAAGGAGGCGGGGGAAATACACTGTCACCATATGTGGGACACAGGGCACCTGGAGGACCTTCCACATCACCACAGCTGCCTGCAAAGGACAAAGCCCCCCAAGACAGCCCTCAGTGCTGAGGTGTCCGTGTGGCAGGGCCCGAGCAGGGGAGGGAGAGGCCAGGAGAGAGGCAGGGGGAGCACGGGGCCTGGTGCCCCTGAAGCTGCCCCTGGGCCAGGTTTCAGCCCAGTCCCTGAGGAAGGGAGATGCAGTGGGGCAAGGAAGATGGAGAGCTGCTGGAGAGGTGGCCGTGGGGCCAGCAAAGGCCAGTTGCAGAAACTCACAGCCAGGGCAAAGACACCCGTTTTGTCCCCATCCGAGGTGCACGTGCTGTGCTCTGGCCAGCTCCCCAGCACATCCAGGAGTATCAGCAGCACCGGCTCCGCAGTCCTGGGCGAGCACATGATGCTCTTCCACATGCTCAAAGCAGCTCTGTGGGGTTGGAGCTCTGTCTCAGGGGGCTCTCAGACACAGCACCATGGCCTGGGCAGCAGTGGGGATCTGAGCTGGCTTCCAGCTCTGCCTCTGCCCACTGGCCCTCACCAGCAGCACCCAGGAAGCCCAGCCCTATGGGGACAGTCCCCTGAGGGGTGGCAAGGGAGCATGGCAGCAGGCTCGGGGGCTGACGTGCAAGGGCTGGCAAAGAGAGCAGCCAGAGGGCCCTAGAACTCTCTGTTGGTCAGACACCTTCAACAGGCTGTACAGGCTGATGGGCTGGGGAGCCCTGAGCCCTCTGGGCAGGTGGGCCCCATACCTGTCACAGGAGGGTGACACACGCAGGAGCGTCATGACTACGTCAGCGGGCTGTGCTTCAGTGAGATCACCAAGGGTCCTGTTCAGCCTGTGCTCAGCAAACTGATTGGCCAGGAGCCACTGGTGAATGTACCTGACCAGGGCGGGCACCTGGAGAAGGCACAGGGAGACTTGGAAAGCTGCCAGAGGGAGGAATGTCCCCAGCTTCCCCAGAGAAGTGCTGCCCTTCCCACCACACTGCCATGTGGCCTCAAAGGTTTCCAGTGACCAGAAGGCATGGCTTAAGAGGCCAAGACATTCCTGGGAGGATCAAACCCTGGCCACAGGCTGCTTACTTGCTTTGGATTGGAAAAGCCCTCCTCTACGAGCATATCCAGCAGGGCAGCACTGGTCTTGGTTTGGAAGATGTGCGAATATGCTCTGAGCCCAGTGCCCATGGGGCTGGTCTCTTCTTCCCGAATTCTCTTCAGGAATTTGCAAACCAGCTGTAGGAGAAGGGCAGGAAGCCAGGGATTTTGCACGGAATGCTCCAAGCACTGTGACAGCAGGCCCAGCCCAGGTGGGGATGGCTGCAGGTACCTGCGCTGTTCTGTGGAAGAGGCCACGGGCGGGGTCCTGCTCTTGTGTGCGCTCCAGGGCTGCACCTGGCAAAGAGGGAGCACAGCCAGAGCTGAGGGGCTGCGGGAGAGGCAGGAGAACACAGCCCAGCCCTGTGCTTCCCAGGCAGGGACAGCCCTGGGATGCCCCAGGGGATGGAGCACAGCCCTACAGGGTGTCTTCCTAGCCCCTCTTCCTTCATGTCCATGGGCATGGCCCATGGGATGGGATGGGATGGGATGGGATGGGATGGGATGGGATGGGATGGGATGGGATGGGATGGGATGGGATGGGATGGGATGGGATGGGATGGGATGGGATGGGATGGGATGGGATGGGATGGGATGGGATGGGATGGGATGGGATGGGGCGGTGCCCAGCTGGTTGCAGGCACCAACTCTGTGGCCCAGCTCCACCACTCACCACCACTCAACGGCTCCAGCTCTTCAGTCTCCTGTGCGGGGGCAGGTCCAGGGCCTTCTTCCTCTTCTTCCCCCCAGGCCAGCTTGGGCCCTCTTGTGGCTCTCTGCTCCATGTCTTGCAGGAGAGATGCCTTGGAAAAGCTCTGATTCAGCAAGTCCTACAGTCCTGCCTGGAAGGCACCTTCGAGAGAGAAGCCTCGGGAAGGCTACAGGACAGCAAGTCCTGCACTCTGGTCTCGAGGGCTCCTGCCACAAGGACAGGAGACTCCTGTCAAGGATTGTGGTGTGGCCTCAAGGGCACTGGCAGCAGGGATTGGAGATGCCTCCGGGGCACCAAGTCCCACGCTCTGCCCTCAAGGGCACCTGCAGAAGAGGAGCCTTGGGAAGGCCACAGGTCAGCAAGTCCTGTGGTCTGGCCTCGAGGTCAGCTGCAGGAACAATGCCTCGGAAAGGCTCTGGGTCAGACACGATCGAAGGCGCTGTGCGGGGGCTCCTCACGGCACCGCTCTGTGCTGTCCTGTCCCGTTGCCTGCTCCGAGCACTGTGGCCTGCTCTTGTCACCACCAGCTCCTATGTCACCACGTGTCACAAAGAGCCCTTGGACACCCCTTCTGTGCCATGGTTACCATGCTGCACCGTGTCACAAAGGGCCCCTGCACACACAGCCCCCTGCCATGGGGCCGCCCCCAGCTGAACCAAAGTGGCCCAGGTTGGAAGGAATCTCTCACCCCAAGTGTTTAAGGCAGCCCGACAGGGTCTTTAGGAACAGCTCAGAGCATCAGCAAACGCTGCCCTGCTCTCTGGGCTCAGGGCAGCAGAAGGAGACCCCAGGGCTGCCGAGGCAGCCGCTCTGGGAAGGGCACGGGGCCTTCCACAGAAGCTGGCACGGCCTCCTTGGGACACGTCCCAGCTGGTGGCCATCCTAAACCTGTGGGTGTGACATGGACAGGGAACGTGTGGGCCAGGGCACGAATGCTGCTCTGACCCCTGGGCCTGGGGAGCACTGACATCAGCAGGTGTGGCAGAGTCCCTGCCCAAGCAGACCTGCCACCCCCTGAGCCCTGGCAGCGCTGGTGCCCATCTCCTGCCCCAGAGACCTGTGCCCCCGGGGGGCTTCTGTGCCAGAGGGAGCCAAAGCCCACGTGCATTGGGGGCTGTGCTCCTTCCTGCAGGGGCTGTTGGCAGGAGCACCTGGAGCAAATGCTGGCAACACTTGGTCTCGGTCAGAAGCTCTCACTCCATGCTGAAATTATTTTCTATTGAAGTAGTTTCCTTTAGCACAGAAACACTTTAGTGGTGAAGGCACAGAAGAATCTGGCGTTTCAGACTCCTCACTTCAGGAAAGCTTTACTTCCCATTGCTCAACTCAAGGAGTTCCAAAAAGTTGCAAACTTCCCAAATTCATTGGGATGGCCTGAGAAGGTGAAGAGTTGGAAGTTTGATTCCCATCTCAAAGCAGCAACTCATTAACCCTAACATCATCCACTGAGAGTCACTTTACAGAACATAACACTACACAGAGGCAAAAAAAAAAGGCCGTTCTTTGGTTTGCAAACAGTTTTCTATGAAGGGATGATAATATCCTAATTCTCTTAAGGAATAAAAGCTGTCCAGAAATGAAAGTCCACTCAGTGTTGCAAAAGTAGCCCAAACAAATGAGTAGATGGCAAAAGGGCTAATCCTCCCCCTGGTACAGATATCTAAGTGGCCAGTAAAGTACAGCTCTCCCTTCTTGTTCCCTGCAGGAGAATCAGGACCATGAACAGGAAGAGTCACAGATATTCTTTCTGCCCTCCATAACCAAAGCTGTGCCAAACCACAGATGCTGCCTTCAAACTGACTCAAATTCCAGCCTAGACCTCTCACTTTCCAGACAGCTCCTTCCCTAACACTCCACCAATACCAACCTCCCCAAACTCCCACCCAGAAGCCCTCAACACCCCACCAGGACCCCCAGCTGACCCCGTCCCTCCACAGAGCTTTCCCACCCTCCAGCACACGCCCTGGTTCCCTGCAGGTGCCGTGGGATGGCACTCAGGGGGATCTGCTCCAAGGCCTTCCCCGGTGGCAAGCTCAGGCTGCCAGGCCTGGGGTTCCTGGATCACCCTTCCCACCTCACTGGGAGCTCCCAGGGAAGCACTTTCCTTGAGAAGCAAGCTCCAAAGGCATTTCCCCAAATGTGTAGACTTCCTGGGGAACACCAACACACTCTTAAGAAAAGCTGGCAAGGCTGAATGCTCCAGCTCTAGCTCCTATTCCCCCAAGTGTGTTTCCAGGTGGAGGTTCAGAGGTGCAGCCCCAGGCCCTCTACAAACACAAGGTGCCCGCTGCCTCTTCACCTGCTTCAACTCCTGCCTGCGCTCACGGCAGGAAAACCAGGCTGTTCCCAGCCAGAGCCCAGAGCCCTGTCCCCACAGGACGCTCTTGCCAGAACCTTCCAGAACTCTCTGCTGTGCACGCAGAGCTTTTCATGCCCGCTCCCAACAGGCTTTGGAATGCAGAGCACACCCTGGCTGGCTCTGCCACCAGCACGCCCCAAACACAGGTGGAGGAAGAAGCAGCAGGGGTTGTTTCGCGGCCATGCCCAAGAGAAACTGGAAAGGTGCCCTCGCTCTGGTCTCACTTGGTTGGCTTTCTGACTGGCTCTGAGCCTGGGGCTGCCATTCCTTGGTTGTGGGGACCAGAACCACACCTGGGATCCCAGCACTGCCAGGCAGCACTCCAGGCACTGGCACGGTCATGTGTCTGAGTCTCGGGCACTGTGCTGCTGCTTCATTTGCTCTTAGGCACACCCAAAGCTCTCTGTTGAGCCCAGATGGTCTCTGGTTCTGCCCTCTTCCTGATCCTGTGCAGGGATGGAGCAGTGCAGTGCTTTCAGGAAGCTGTTCTTGAAACCTTCCAGCATTCCAAGCTCCTTTGCCCTCTGTGGATGCTTGCCATGGAATGCCTCACAGCTGGGTTCAGAGCATCCTCAGGATGGCTCTTCCAAAGTCCAGGGGCTCCAGGGTGCTCAGCAAGATCAGTGGTGTGGAAATGGACCTTCAGCACAGGGACCCTTCCAGCCTGATCTGCCCTCGTTCCTCTGTGTCTGTGCACAAAACACGGCGTGGAAGAGAACACCAGGAGGGGCCTGTGTGTCCCAGGGCTCTGGATTTGCATTGCTCCAGCTCCACAGAGATGGGGGTAAAGTGAAGAATCCAAACTCTTTATTAATGGAAAGTGAAGCAAAGGGATGAGCAGGGAGGGAAGAAAGGGGATGGGCAGGGTCTGAGGGCTGGAGGGAGGGAGCTGTCACCAGGGAGGTAGAAGGTGGGAGCTATGGGAGCTTCCCACAGGCTCAGCTGGGCCAGTCATCAGCTGTGCCTGGAGCTCCAGCTGATCTCCTCTGGTCTCCAGGTGATCTCACCTTCCAAGGGATCTGGAGGTCCTAAAGAGACACTGGTTTTTCTGAGCCAGAAGATGAAAGTAGTTCTGCAGCTCTTCCCTCAAACATCATCTGTATAAATGTGCTTAAATGGGAAGGGATGTTGTCTTCACTCAGGCCTTGAAGGGCTGGGAGAGAGAGGAACAGAGCCACAGTCAGAACCTGGATGTGCAGGAATCCAAGGAGACCTTCCTGCCAGGGCCATCCCACCCAGCTCTTGCCATGGCCACAAGACAGGAGGGGCCAAGGGGATCATCTGCAAGGTGCTGGCCATGAATCCCCTCACCCATGTCCCTGAAATCTCTGTGTGCTCTGCCCACGCCACCCTCGTCCACAGAAGGAGCAAAGCCCACTGCAGCCAGGGCAGGGATTGCAGCTCCCTGCCCAGGCATTGCAGCTCACCCAGCCAGCCCCTGCTGACAGCCCGCTGCCCTCACTCACCCTCTTGGAGGGCCTGGAACTCTTCCTTCTGCCCCATCAGGAGCAGCCTGGCCATCCCTGGGAACACAGGCTAACCATATCTAAGGCTGCTGTGGCTGTTATCCAGTTTGTTTTATGGCCTAATAAGGTGAGAAATTAATGGATTTTTAACTTCCTCTGGAAGGCAGGCACATGGATTCAGAACTATCACACACTAACTGTGTGTTTTTGGGGTATTTTAGTAATGGTACTTACTGTGAGGAAATGACATTGGGGGAGACTTTCTCTCAACCCTTCACCCAGCTCTTTGGGTCTGTCCCACCACTTTTCAAAGGGTTCACATCCACTCTAAATGCTAATGATATCATACAGTGGTTATTTTTGCTGATAGGCCTGTTCTATTTAGCATTCAGAGATAGGGGAAGATTAACCTGGATAACCACGCTGACACCTACCCCAGAGACAAGGGATGCTGCTGCCCCAGAGCCTGACCCTGCCCCACAGCCCAGCTCAGAAATGAACCACCCAGATTGGGTACTGGTGAAGGAGATGGGCCAGATGCTGAAGGAGTGCATTTCCCCAGCTGGTGAAAACCCTCCCCCTGCCTCAAAGAGGGAGAGTCTGATGGTGCAGCAGTGGAACCCACAGATGTTACAACCATCCAGGTTCCAGCTGAACTGCAGAGGCAGTCACAGCCAGCAGCAGTCACTCCTGCAGAAACAAGGAGGTCTAAGATGAAATCAGAGCATCCAGGTAAGGATAAGAATGGAGGGCCCTCACAACCCACAGGGGAGCCAGTGGTTTAGATCATCACTGAGTCCCTGATGTACGAAAGTCCCTGTGGATGAACTGCACAAGGACATTGTACGCCGGGGATGTGAGGCTTATACAACCTGGTTACTCTGGGTTGGGGACCTTATGGTCACAGGCGTGCAACTGGATGGTGGTGAGGCAAGGAATTTGGGACCCTTGACCCAGGACTCAGGTATGAATCAGTTATTTGTATCGGATCCAGGGTCCCTTTCCCTCTGGGAGCTGCTTATAATGAGTGTCAGAGAGAGGTTTGTCCAGAGGGAGAGAATGCAAGAGCACAACGATAGAATGTGCTGGAAGACCCTCGAGGAAGGGATCCAACAGCTGAGAGAAGTGGCAGCATTGGAGGTACTCTTTGGGAGGGATGGACAGCATGACAATGACCCTGACAAAATCAGGTGCACAGGGCAAATGCTGTGGAGTCTGGCAGATCTGGGGCCATCTCAATACACCACCTTCACTGCAACGATTAATGCCGATACCAACCAAGAGACAGTGGGCTCTGTCACCAACAAGCTTAGAAATTGTGAGAGTATGATCAATGGCCCAATGCAGGCTCATGTCTCTGCTATTATTAAGAGCCTACAAGAAGAGATGAGGGTGGAGAGAGGAAGAACAGTTCCCACATGGCACCAGTGCGAGTCACAGGCCCCAAAGTCACAGCCCAGCGTTCCCCAGCTAGAGAGAGAGGCTACATCCCAAGGGCTGACCTGTGGTTCTTTCTGTGTGACCATGGGGAAGACGTGGGAAGGTGGGATGGGAAACCCACTTCTGTCCTGGCAGCACGGGTGCGTCAGCTCAAGGAGGGAAACAATAACAGAGGGAGTTCCACTAAAGTGAAGGTAGCCTCAACCTCCCATGTCCAAGCTACCGGGTATGATCTGTCAGATCCCCTTGAAGGAACCTCTACCATGTATGCCCAGGAAAGACATAATAACCAGGGTTAGAGGGGCCCTGCCCGAGAGATCCAATTCCTGGGAGTAAAGTGGCAAGGTGGACGGTATCAGATTCCCACTGAGGTCATCAACAAGATCAACGTGATATCTCCACCAACCAGCAAGAAGGAAACACAAGCTTTCCTGGGGGCCATAGGGTTTTGGAGAATGCACATTCCCGAGTACAGCCAGATTGTGAGCCCTCTCTACCTGGTCACCCACAAGAAGAACAATTTCCACTGGGGCCCTGAGCAGCAGGAAGCCTTTGCCCAGATCACGCAGGAGATCACTCATGCCGTAGCCCTTGGCCCAGTCAGGACAGGACCAGAGGTGAAGAACGTGCTTTACTCTGCAGCCAGGAACAATGGCTTGTCCTGGAGCCTTTGGCAGAAGGTGCCTGGGGAGACTCGAGGCCGAGCACTGGGATTCTGGAGCCAAAGTTACAGAGGGTCCAAAGCCAACTCCATTCCCACAGAGAAGGAAATCTTGGCCGCCTGTGAAGGAGTTCAAGCTGCCTCGGAGGTGATTGGCAGAGAAGCACAACTCCTCCTGGCACCTCGACCACCAGTGCTGGGGTGGATGTTTAAAGGAAAGGTTCCCTCTACCCACCACACCACCAACACTGCATGGAGCAAATGGATTGCTCTTATCACACAGCGAGCTCGTATTGGAAACCTGAATCACCCTGGGATTTTGGAGGTAATTACAAACTGGCTGGAAGGTGAGAACTTTGGTCTCACTGACAAAGAGGAGCAGGAACAAGTGACACGGGCTGAGGAAGCTCCACCATCCAACCAACTACCAGTAGAAGAAACACGCTACGCTCTTTTCACTGAAGGTTCCTGTTGCATTGAAGGGATGAAGCAGAAATGGAAAGCAGCCGTATGGAGCCCCACATGACAGGTTTCACAAGCTACCAAAGGAGAAGGTGGATCAAGTCAACTTGCTGAACTCAAGGCCATTCAGCTGGCCCTGCACATTGCTGAAATGGAAAAGTGGCCAAAGCTCTACCTTTATACTGATTCGTGGATGGTAGCCAATGCTCTTTGGGGCTAGCTGGAAAAGTGGAAAAGGACCAACTGGCAGCATAGAGCAAAGCCAGTCTGGGCTGCTGATGAGGGGAAAGACATTGCCTCTGGGGTAGAAAATCTGTCTGTGAAAGTCTGTCATTTAGATGCCCATGTCCCCAAGAGTAGAGCCAATGAGGAGCATTGAAACAATGAGCAGGTAGGTCAGGCTGCAGAGATAGAGGTGTCAAAGAGAGACTTAGATTGGCAACATAAGAGGGAGTTATTCTCACCTTGATTGACCCATGATGTCTCAGGTCATCAGGGTAAAGATGTAATTTCTAAGTGGGCACGAGACCGAGGGGTGGATCTAACCATGGACAGTGTTTCTCAGGTTATCCATGACTGTGAGATGTGTGCTGCCATCAAGCAGGCCCTGCGAGTGAAGCCCCTGTGGTATGGTGGGCGGTGGTCCAGGTACAAATATGGGGAGGCCTGGCAGATCGACTACATCACACTGCCCCAGACACACCAGGGCAAGCGCTACGTGCTGACCATGGTGGAAGCCACCACAGGATGGTTGGAGACCCACCCTGTGCCTCATGCCACTGCCCAGATCACCGTCCTGGGCCAGGAAAAGCAAGTCCTGTGGAGACATGGCACCCCTGAGAGAATTGAGTCAGACAACAGGACCCATTTCAAGAATGGCCTTATCAACACTTGGGCCAGGGAACATGATATTGAATGGATATATCATATCCCCTATCATGCACCAGCTGCAGGGAAAGTTGAACGGTGTAACAGACTACTTATGACTACCCTGAAGGCACTTGGCAGGGGAACCTTCAGAAATTGGGAAATGAACTTAGGAAAAGCAGCCTGGATGGTGAACACCTGAGGGTTCATCAATCGAGCTGGTCCTGCCCAGTCTGAACCCCTGCACACAGTGGATGGAGATAAAGTCCCTGTGGTACCCATGAAAGGTATTTTAGGAAAGACTGTTTGGATTAATCCCACCTCAGGGAAAGACAAACCCATCCATGGGATTGGTTTTGCCCAAGGACCTGGTTACACTTGGTGGGTAATGCAGAAAGATGGAGAAAGCCGTTGTGTACCACAGGGAAACCCAGACTTAAGTGAGAACTGTGTGTAAGGTTTCATTGTGATGCAGATGGAAATAGAATAAGGGGTGGATAATGTCCTGGATTGCAAGGTAATTAATGTGTATATTCTATTTTCCATCTGTTAGAGGTGTGGCAGTTATCTTCTGGTAATTGGGCAGTTTTCTTTATCTCTTCCACAAACCAATCCTCCCTCTGGGAAATATCTTCTGTCCATGGGCCATTGAGTGTCACTGCATAAAATTGCTGATAAAATTACATCATCCCATTGGGAGATGCTCCACCCAGGGGGAGGAGCCAAGCATTCCTACCTGGACATAATCTGAGATTTTGGGATACCAGAGCAGCCTTTTCCCACTGGATTCCCACAGGAGCTGCTGTCTTCTCCACTGGATTCCCAGAGGAAGACCAGGCCCATCTACAGCACCCCTGGACCTTCAGAGGAAAACTCCACCCTTCTACAGGATCACTGCTCCAACAGAACCCCATCTGTCACTGCAGCCACCATTTAATGGGACTGCTGCCAACACCCTGACACACAGGGAGTCAGGTTGTGTTCTGAGTCTGTCAGTGGTTTTTTTGTTGTCTGTATGATTGCATTTGTATTTTTAGTTTTCCTAGTAACGAACTGTTATTCCTATTCCCATATCTTTGCCTGAGAGCGATTTAATTTGAAAACCGTAAGAATTTGGAGGGAGGGGGTTTCCATTTTCTGTTTCAGGGGAGGTTCCTGCCTTTTTTAGCAGATACCTGTCTTTTCAAACCAAGACAGTTGGATACACAGAATTTTAGAGGCAGAATATCAATTTTAGCCATGGACACCTGGAGGTGAAGGATGGTTCTTTTCCATAGGAAGGAAAACACAGAACACTTGTGTTTCAGGGCCAGATGAAAGGCAGCAATCAGAGGCCAAGGCCAGGCAGATCTCTCTGTCCTGGCACCTTTTGTCTGAAAGCAGCCCTTGGATATCGGGAGTTTTGGAGGTGGAATCCCAATTTTGGCCATTTCAGCATAGATATAAAGGATGGTTCTATCCCACAGGAAGGAGAGCACAGAGCCCAAGTGTTTCAAAGGCAGAAGAGGAGACAGGTGGCTCCTGGGAGGCCAAGCCAGCCAGACCTGTTTGTCCAGGCAGCTTTCATCACCGAGAAATCCTTGGATATACAGAATTTGGGGGCTGAGTCTCAATTTCAGCCCTGGACATCCTGATGAAAAGGATGGTTCTTTTCCATTGGAAGGAAAGCACCGAGCCCCAGTGTTTCAAAAGCAGGTGAGAGGAAGCCCCCAAGAGGCCAAGGGCAGCCAGACCTGTCTGTCCTGGCTGCTTTCACCTGGGAGCAATCCTTGGATGGATGGAGTTTTGGAGGTGGAATCCCACTTTGGCCATGAGCACCTGGTCGAGGTGGATGGTTTTTCCATAGGAAAGAAAAGCACAAACTCCAAGGGTTTATGAAGAAGATAAGAGGTGGCCACCCATGGGCCAAGGCAACCAGAGCTGTCTCTTAGGGCACCATTTATCTGTGGATCGACATAGGGAATTTTGGAGGTGGAATCTCAGGTTTGGTTGTGGGTGCCTGGAATGGAAGAAGAGTTCTTTTCATGAGGAAAGCTCAGAGCCCCAGTGTTTCAAAGGCAGATGAGAAACAGCCCTCAGGAAACCAAGGCCAGCCAGACTTGTATCTTCTAGCAGGTTTTGTCTGGGAGAAATCCTTGGATATGGAATTGAGGAGGTGGATTCCCAACATTGGCCATGAGGACCTAGACATGAAAAGTGCTTTTATTCCCATAGGAAAGAAAAGCACATGGTCCCAGTGTTTCAAAGGCAGAATAGAGGTGGGCTCAGGGTGGTCAAGCCAGCCAGGTCTGTCTGTCCTGGCAGATTTCATCTGGGAACAATCTGTGCATACAAGGAAATATGGAGAAGGAATCCCAATTTTGGCAATGGACACCTGGAAAGAGGGACAGTTCTTTCCATAGGAAGGAGAGCACAGAGCCCCAGTGCTTCAGGGGCTGATGAGAAGCAGGCCTCAACATGCCAAGGTCAGCCAGACCTGTCAGGTGGCCCCGAGAAGGCCAAGCCAGTCAAACAGTCAAGACCTGTTCCATGTTCCCTGGGTTCCATGGGGTCTCACAGTATCGAAATGGTCTCCTTGGTTCCATGAATCCCTGTAGTGTGACAATATTCTCCTTGTCACAATGTTCCCCTTGCTTCTGTAGAGTCACAATGGATCTTTGCTTCCATGAGGTCTTGCAATGTCACAATGGCTCCTTGGTTCTATGGCCCCACATCTTCATCCTTGACCCTTGGTTCCACAGGGTCCCTGAGTTTCACAACTGTCTCCTTGATTCCATGAGGCACCAGAGTGTCACAATGGTCTCTGATTCCATGAGGTTCCATAGTGTCACTATGGTGTCCTTGGATCTGCATTGCCTCCATGGCCCCTTGGTTCCATGAGTTCTGTACTGTCAGCAATGGATTCTTTGTTCCAAGGGGGCCTTGATGTGTCCCAAGAGCTCCTTGGTTCCGTGACATTCCAAAGTGTCATGTACGGAAAATCACACAATGGAAAGCCAGTGTCCATAAAGGAGACAGAGGAGTCCTGTAACTTTATTCCAATAAAGGGAAAGGGTCCACCAGGGCACACACCCACGGGGTTTTCTCTCTCGAGGTTCCAGAGGGTGCAGCCTCCTTTTATCCAAACTCCTGGCCACATGTTGCCCTCTTCCTGTCCCCATTGGCCAAGGTACTGGGAAGGTTCAGCCTTCCCAAACCACCTGTCACATTTTCCCCTCTTGAACCTGTCATTTTACCCCAAAGTTCATAAACTCAAGCTCATGCAGACCCATGTGTCTGTTTCAGGAGCCAAGCTGTCTGGGCTCTGTAATGAAGTTAATGGAGACATTAAGACCATTTCAAAGATGTTAACACCAAAATCTTCACCCATCGAACTGTCTGTAAAGAATCTTCCCTATCAGTCACAATGGACTCCTCATTTCCATGGGGCCCCACTCTGTCACAAGGGCCCCTTGGCTCCATGAGGTTCCCCAGTGTCACCCTGGTGTCCTTGGATCCGCATTGTCACAACTGACCCACAGTTCCATGAGGGTCCCCAGTGTCACCATGGTCGCTGTCTGAGGCTGGATGAGATCAATGTCCTCTGACACCTTGGGATGAGCTGTCAGTCAGTCACACAGTGGGGACAGCGCTGAGCCAGCCCTGACTGCCTGAGCAATCACAAATCCCTCCTGGGGGGAGCCCCACAAAGGCCCAGGGGCTTAAAAACACAGAGCACAAGGTCAGCCCCTGGTATGGACCCTGCCTTCTCCTGGGGTTTGGGTCTCCCCCACACTGGAACCCCAGGAACTTGGAGCCATATGCGTGTCCTTCTAGAGCTTCTGTCTTTCTGTCTCTCTCTTTCCTCTCCTTCTAATGCTCTTTCTATGGAACATTTTTGGGTACCTCAACAACCTAATTGTTTAAAGGTTTCCAGGTTCAATGGGCCAAGTTAATGAAGTTCCTGCTATGATATATGTTTTATGTTGAATTGGATGTTACATTGAATCCTTTTCCAAAGTTTCTTTGATTTTTGTACTTTGCCAGTAGAATTTTGTGTCATTTTGACCTCTTGAGAATATCTGGTTGGTGTTTCTTCTTGTGAAATACAAAGCTGTGTTTTGTGTCAGGTACATAGAGGCAATGTGTGTATTTGTGATTGTGATATGTGTGGAGGCCGACAATGGGACAGTTGCGAATTTTAATAATAACTGAGGAAAGTAAAGCAGGGAAGAAGGCCTTTGAACCTCTCTTTTCTTTGCAATTAACCTTGGTTGATTTAGGAGCATTTGAATTAAAGTGTTAAGGATGTTGCTTTTTGCTTGTAGTTAGGCCTTAAAGGATGCTGCAAAAAAAACCCTTTTGAAGTATAATTTTAGAATGTTGCTTGTATCCTTGAAACTATAGTTTTGGAATCTATATAAAGGATATATGCTAACTCACGCCTTAACAAAACAGAGAAAAACAGCTTGAGAAAGGAAGATGAACATCATCTCAAGGACTTCTAATTTTGACCAAGGGAAGCTGGACATCACTGTTATGAGATTTATAGTCATTGCAATTAAAAAGGTGGAGCCACATCTGGGGAGCTGGACTTCACCAGATGGGATTCGTCTTTATTCTTGTGGAAACCAGGACCAGTATTTTGGAAACTACTACTACTGTCTGGGGGCTACTCTTTTTTGGGACGTATCCTGAGAAAAACTAAGTCACAATAGTGTATAGAATTGTGATGTAAAAATTGGAAAATAGAAACTGCTGATGAGTAAAAATTGGAATAGAAACTGCTGAGAAAGCTTATGAGTACCCCTATAAATACCTGTAAGCCCCAACTATCAGTGTGAAGTTGGAGGGAAAACTTCCCCTGCTGAACTCAGCGCTGTGTTGCTCATAGTTTACCATATTAATTAATAAATTGATTGCTAATTGAATATTGGCATAGTTAAGCTTCTTATTTGTAACAAAAGGCTGCCCAGGGAGTGCTGAGAGCAGATCCTTGAGGCCAGGAGTGCAGGGAGCCCAAGGCTCTGGGCAGGGAACTGCAATGCTGAGCAAGGCCTGGCTCGGCTGCAGGAAGCAGAAAGGCCAAGCCCTGAGCCCAGCCTGGGCCAGCAGGGCCTGTCCCTCACGGCTGGCTCGGGGCTCTTTGTGGGGCAGGGGGATGTGAGGGGCAGCAAGGACAAACGCCATCCACCTGCAGCCCCTGCCAGCCTCCCCAGGAGGCCGAGGGAGAACCAAAGTGCAGCCCCTGCCAGGAAAGTTCCTCCTGTGGGGCCTCCGGAGGCGCTGCCCGAGCCCAGGGCACAAAGGCCTGGGTGCCTGTGGCCCTGCCAGCCCTGCCCAGCCCTTGGCCATCTGTCCTGCAGGCTGTGCCCCCTGGGCGTGCAGCTCCTCTGCCCTGGCCGGCTGCACTCGCCCATCTCGCTGTGCCCCAGCATTTCTCACCCAGCGTTTCTGGGCCCTCCCTGGGCTCCCTGCACCCAGCGCTGCCGGCTCCTGGCACACAGAGCCCGGCCATGGCCCAGCCTCACGCTGGGACACCTCCAGCACCAACATTCTGCCCTGGGAGGGACTTTTCTTTCTCCTCAGCTCCAGGCTGAGCCTTCCAAGCTGCACTTGGGGGAGGTTTCCTGCAATTCCCATTGCCAAGGAAAGCTCTGTCTCCTGCTGGTCACAAACAGAGAAGGGCTGGAGGGCGATGTGGTGGTCAGAGGCTGTTTGGGGCACAGTGACCATGAAATTATTGAGTTTTAAAATATTCTGTGAAAGAAGGAGGGGCATCCACAGCACATCTACACCTGGCTGGATGGCCAGCCCAGATATTGGTGGTGAACACTGCTGCATCCAGCTGGCAGCCAGCCAGCAGTGCTGTCCCTCAGGGCTCTGTGCTGGGGCCAGTTCTGTTCAGTATTTTACTGACAACATGGATGAGGGTGTTGAGGCTTTCGTTAGTAAATCTGCAGATCACACTGAGCTGGGAGTGTGTGTCCTTCTGCTGGAAGGTAGGAGGGCTCTGCAGAGAGACCTGGAGCAGTTGGATGGATGGGCAGAGTCCAGTAAGATGAAGTTTAACAAGACCAAGGGCTGAGTCCTGCACTTTGGCCACAACAACCCCCGCAGCGCTACAGGCTGGGGACAGAGTGGCTGGACAGTGGCCAAGCAGAAATGGACCTGGGGTCACTGATGGACAGCAGGCTGGACATGAGCCAGCAGTGTGCCCAGGTGGGCAAGAAGGCCAATGGCACCTGGCCTGGATCAGGAATGGTGTGGCCAGCAGGAGCAGGGCAGTGATTCTTCCCCTGTGCTCAGAACTGGTGAGGCCATACCTCAAGTGCTGTGTCCAGTTCTGGGCCCCCAATTTAGGAAGGCTGTGGAGGGGCTGGAGCATGTCCAGAGAAGGGAAACAAGGCTGGGGAGGGGTCTGGAACACAAGTCCTGTGAGGAGTGGTTGAGGGAGCTGGGGTTGTTGAGCCTGGAGAAGAGGAGAGCCAGAGGTGCCCTTATCACTCTCTACAACTTCCTGAAAGGTGGTTGTGGTCGGATGTGGGTTGGTCTCTTTCTCCAGGTAGCAACTGATGGAACGAGAGGTCACAGTATCAAGTTGTGGCAAGGAAAATATAGGTAGGATTCTAGGAAAAAATTTTTCACAGAAAGAGTGATGAAGTATTGGAATGGTCTGCCCAGGGAGGTGGTGGAGTCACCATCCCTGGATGTGTTTAAGAAAAGACTGGATGTGGCACTCAGTGCCATGGTTTAGTTGAGGTGTTAGGGTCAGGAGTGAGTGTCAGGATTGGATTCAATGATCTTGAAGGTCTCTTCCAGCCTTTTGTGATTCTGTGATTCTGTGTAGGTCTTCTGTCAGACCCTGAGAACTCTACAAATCCATTTCCCACAGGGAAGTCTGTACCTCTCAAGTATCTCAGCCAATGGGGAAAGACAGAGGGTTATGTGGATGGGAAAACAGCACTGAAAAGGAGGCTATGTCCTCAAAAAGTTGGAGAGACCCCAGGGTAAATGTGTCATGGCCTCTCCCTTTGTTAGAATAAAGTTACAGGACCCTTTTGTCACCTTTTTGGACATAAACCTTTGGCATTGTGTAATTTGCATTGCTCAGTTGGCTTGGAAAAGGGGCGTGTTTCACCAGTCCCAGTGGCACTGACAGTTGTGATGGAATCATCACTTAACTTCCCTTGCAGGGTGTTTAATACAAAATAACCAGCTCCTGCTGCCAAAACTTCCAGCGTTTCCTTTCCCAGTGTAGCTGTTACCACAGGCTCTGCTGGGGATGAAACCTCTGGTCCCCTTCACAAGTACCCAGCTACTGCCACGAGGGAGTTTGGAGAAGTCCTGGGTTTTAGGCGAGGACACTTCTGCTTCCAGTGTCCCTCCATTTTAGAGTATGAGCATTGCTTTGTTCCCAATCTTCCTAATGAAGGTCGAGGAACTGAACTCCTTTCCTGCCACGAGACACAACCCCTTACTCCCTTGGGGCAGCAGTCCTTTGCTGATTCCTTTTTCTTCAGCTGGCATTATTTTCGAGTTAGTCACTTCCAGGTGGATTTCCTTTGATTTGTATGTACTGCCCATGCAATGTCAAGTAGTTCACCCACATCAGATGCATCTGTTTCCTGGATTTCCTGTAATTGTATTCAAATATTTTTAAGGACTATGCTATGTAAATAGGATGCCTTTTACCTTCCTCCTGAACTTTATTTTACCTTTATTGCTTTTTTATCTGTGCCTGCAGCCAGCCTTCTTAGTCCTCTGTTCACTGGGCTTTGCAACTGCATTTAAACCTTCTTTCTCTTGATAATTTAAATGCTTAGAGCAGATGTGTCCCATGCTACAAATACAACAACAACAACATTTAATAATTTTTTTTATTTTCCTTCTCTAAAGCCTAAACAAAAGTGAGAAACATTTCTGTATACATCACTTAATGTCATTTTGTTCTTGATGCAAGAATAGCATTGGTTGTAGCAGAAGGTTCTTGTCCCACCACCAGTTGCTCACTGCCATCTTCACCAGCCCATTCCATCATTCCATCATTCCAGAGGCTGGGCCATCACAGGGGATATCACAAATCCACTCAGTGCCTGCTTCTTGGCCAGGTGTCTGTTAGGTTGTTTTGGCAATGAGTACCATTGTCTGATTAAATTAGTGTGCCCATAGCACTCATTTCGAAGCCCAGGACAGTGTCCCAGGCAGTGACAAGGGACACAGGGTCTGTCTGCAGTCGCCCAGCCATTGTTCTCATCACCACAGCACTCGCCGTGGTGGGTTTGGGGTATAGTCAGTCTGCCAGGCCTCCCCATACTTGCATTCCAGCCCTCATGAGCAAACCCCTCCCTAAACCGGTTCTTGAATTGGGAAGCTAAAAACTCTTTAATTTGATATTTCTGAGCCCAAATCCTCCCTAAATGAGTGTTTCTTAGCTCCCAAAATTGGTGTTTCAGACACCAAAATATCCTTAAAAGGGTGTTTCTGAGCCTGGAATCTCTCTAAATTGCTGTTTCTGAGCTCAAAATATCCCAAAATTGCTTTCTTTGAGACTCGGAGCTACATAATTTTATTTTCCCCCAGAAAAAATCCACACAAAATCAGTGTTCTGGAGCCCCAGAGCCCTCAGATTGCTCTTCCTCGGCTCCAAAGCTCCTGAAATCACCATTATGGCCTCGAAGCTGCTGAAATAGGGATTCTAAGCCATGAAGTGCCCAAAATCAGTGTTCCAGAGCCCTGACGGCCACAACTCAAGCCCTGTGCCCAGTCTGCCATCAGCCCGTGGGGTTCACTCCCAGCGCTCCCAGTGCCCTCCCGGGGCATTCCTGGTGCCCCTGGGCGGCTCCCAGGAGCAGGGAGGGGCCGCTGGCTGTGCCCATTTCCCACCCCAGCCAAGGAACCACGCCCTGATGGGAACACTTTAACTGTTAGTTTTAAGGCATGTAGAAGATATGGGTTTATGACGATAAAAGGAAATGTTGAGGGAGGAGGGAGGAGCCTGTGGGGGTGGGAACGGGGGCGAGCAGGGTGGGATATAACCGGGATGAGGAGCCCCCGGTGCTCACAGCCCAGCGTGGAGCTGCTTCTTCCCAGCCCTGACCCAGGTAAGTGCCAGCCCCTTGCTCCCGCGTTTCCTCAGGGCTTGCTCCTTCTGCTCCCGAAATGGATGTTTCTCAGCCCAAAAGCTCTTGAAATCGCTGCTTTGGCGCTCCAAAGCGCCCTAAATGATTACTACAGAGCCCAAAATGGGCTTAAATTGTTTTTTTGGAGCCCAAAAGCTCTCTAAATTGTTCTTGCTGATCTGAAAATATCCCCAGATCACTCTTCCTGATTCCCAAAGCTCCCGACATGACTTTTTCTCAGCCTTGAACTCCCCAAATTAGGGTTTCATAGGCCTGAATGTCCCTAAACTGGTGTTTAAGAGAGCCCCAGTGCTCCCAAAATCAGTATTTCTGAACCCAAATGCTGTTTCAGGTCCCAAAAACTCCCCATGCAGGTGTTTTTGAGCCCCAGTGCTCCTGAAACTTCTGTATTCTCAGTTGTGAAATTCCCTAAATGCCAATTTTTTGAGGTCCAAAGTGTCTTGAAATGGTATTGCTGAGTCCCAAAGTACCCTAAATTGCTGCTTTTGAGCCCCAAGTCTCTGGACATTGAATTTTCTGAGCCCCGGAGCTCATTAAATGGGTGTTTCTGAGCTCCCCCAGTTGCTTTTCCTGAGCCGCAAAGCTTCTTGTGATCCAGTTTTGGGTACTGTAGTTCCTTCAACATGTGTTTCTGAGCCCAAGAGCTCCCTAAATTGGAATTTTGAGCTGAAAAGCTGACTAGAGGGGCCTTTCTGAGGCCAAAAGTTCCCCCAATCAGTACTTTTGAGCCAAATGCTCCCTAAATTAGTGCTTCTCAACCCCAATGCTGCCTAAAGCTTGGGTTTGTTCAGAGCCCAAAATCTCTCAAATCAGTGTTTGGGACCCCAAAGCTCCTAAAATCATTGAGTCCCAAAGCTCCAAGGCTTGCAGTTTCTTAGCCCAAATGCTCCTGAATGGGAGTTTCTGAACCCGTGAGAAGCCAAAATTGCTTGTTTTGATCTTAGAAGCTGCCTACATCTTTTTGTTTTTGGAGCCAAACCCATCCCTAGATGTTTTGGCAGGCTGTGCCTGAGTGCTGGTAGAATGCAGTGGAAGGGGAGAGACTCTTCCAGAGGAGTGTCAGGGAGGATGAGGATGGGAGGTGGGAAGAGCAGCTGGGATACCTGGAGATCCTCAACAGGAAGGGCAAAGGCTGAGTGTGAGTGCGCAGTGGGGTCAGAAAGGGGGGACACTGAACTGGCAGTTCAGAAACTCCCTGATCATCAGGGAGAGTTGGCAGAAGAGCTCTGGTGCAACCTAGAGGAGTCTCCAGGCCAGTGAGCAGGTTGCCATGGGGAAAGGCAACTGCCCTGGCATTGATGGCCAGGCAAAGCAAAGGGCTCCAGCAGCGTGGGGATCTGGGAGCGATGGCTCAGCAGAGCTGCCTGGTGGGTGGAGAGGGGGATGCTCACGGGGACCTGGTCCTGCCCCACAAGGAAGGGCTGGTCAGGGCTGTGCTCCTCAGTGACAGCCTGGGCTGTCACAGCCAGGAAATAGTGGGGTCCACTGAAGAACAGGGACTGAGGCCAGCAGCAGAGCACAGAGCTGGGGCTCCAGAGGAGAAGACTTTGATGTACTGAACTGTCGCAGTCCCCGGCTAGATGGTGACAGTGGGGGGGTGACAGTCCCCCTCTTTCGGGGCTCCGCAGAATCCCAGCTACCAGGGGAGGCCCAGCATGGAACAAAAAGACACAGCAGCAACAGGGGCCTGGGGTGGCACTGGGTCACTTTATTTGATGTTACACTCCCCGAGTCTCGGGGTCCCAGGCAAGGAGCTGGGGGCAAACAGCAGCTTATAAAGGGGGGCAGGTCTCAAGGGAGGATACAGTGTAAGAACTGTGGGTGGAACACAAGGCAGGGAATACAAGGGAGGAAAACTGCTCGGGACAGGAGGGGTTCACAACTGGCTGTGGGAGGAAGGGGTTTGAAACTTGGCAGAAAAGTAGCTAAATAGCAAAAAGATAAAGCGACACCTGGCTCAACTGAATTACAAAGGCAGGTGTGTGTCCCTCTAAAATCAGGGGGAGAAAAACACTAAAAGGAAAAATCAAACAATAACCTTCAAAATAAAAACACAATACAAGACTGAACCAGATGGTGTCAGGGGCAGCAGCTCTGGAGGGTTCCCACTCCCCCGGGCTCCTCCCTCCCCCCTAGCACTTCCTTTCTCGTTTTGACACCAATTTCCTGTAAATGTCTATCAGGAAATCTGAGAGGGGGCAGGGATGGTCTCTCCAAAGCCAGGAGTAAAGCACTCATCTCCTGAGGCTCTCGACTGAACTGACCGAGCTCCAGGGTGAAAAGGCAGCACTAGGGTGGTGGAGCACATGAGCCAGCAGCAAAGCAAGGCAGCAAAGCAAGGCAGCAGCACCCAGGGCTGTGTGAGCAGGAGCCCAGCCAGGGGAAGGGCTGACCCCCCTGCCCAGCACATTCACACCACACCTGCCCAGCCCCAGGGGGCTGTGGCACTCAGGAACCACTGCCCTGGTGGGTCACTGGGATGGCAATCCTCTTCCAGCTGTCCTTCACTGCTGGTGGGATTTCCTTAATATCAGTGTCTGCAACAGCAAAACCAACAACAAAATGTGACCCTGCCCAAACAGAACTGTCTGCAGCAGAGCAATCTGCACAGTCTGCAGCCGCCCCTCTGGGCAAGGCCAGTGCAATCACTGTTGGCCATACACAGCAGTGACACCCCCTCCTCACAAGGCTTCCAGGGCAGTGACCGTCCCTGGGCTGGGCACTGCTGAGGCCCCTCAAGTGCTGTGTCCAGTTCTGCCAGAGGGGATTGAGTGGGAAAAGCTCCCTGGACCATCCTGGGGCCTTCACTGGGCTTTGCTGAGGTTTGAAGGAGCCCTGCTGCCCTCCAGGGCTTTCAGTGTCTTTGCCTCATCTGTGCTGCAGAGGGTGGGAGACCACCAAGTTAATATTTCATGGATTTCCCATTCTCACCCACTGTCTAGAGACACTAATCCAGCTCCTAATTCATTCATACAAAGCAAAAAAAATGGTCAATTCAGGCCTTACTTATTTATTTAATGGGTTTTTTGTCTGATAGCAAAAATTGTTGTTGTGGCTTTTACTACACATTATATTGGAGAAAAAGTAAAAAGTAAGTAGCATATTGATTAGGCACAGCCTGGATGCCATGAATATATTATGGAAAATTGTTTGTTTCTTTGATCTTGGCTGATCAGAAAAATTTTTAGTCCAAATATATAAAGAATAATTATTTCAGGGACTGAGTAGAACTTCATAAAATAAAATATAAAAATTAAAACAATAGCTCATCTTAGCACCCCAGACAAAGCATAATGAGATTTCACCACCACTCATACAATCCTCCTGGATTTAACTCAAAAACTGGTACTAATGTTGTATTAGACTCAATGCATAATTCAAAAAGTCTAATTTATTGGGCCTCTGTTGGCAGACCAGACTCTGTTGGTCTCTGGGCAACAGAGCCATCACTGGCAATGCAGAAGAGAAAGTTTCTTCCTTTTTTTTTTTTTCTGGCCATACTCTTTTTTTCTCCTCTCTCCCCATTCATTTTCCTTTTCCTTCTCCTCCTCTCTCCTGTCTTTCCCCCTTCATTTTTCCCTCCTCAAAGCTTCAACTTTGGCTCAGGATTGCAGATCTGGCCCTGCATAAAATAAATGTCCTGTCTAAAGCAGTTGTCAGCGCTTCTTCTAAATATGAGAGAGAGAGAGAATGATTTGTCTCTGACTGTGAGAAGTGGGGTGACCCATCCCTGGAAGCACAACCATCTTTCCATGAGTGGTGATCTGAGCTAATGTCTGTGTTCATCAGTTACCAATGGCAGAGGCACATCCAGGACAGCTCCACGTGCACATCATCTGTTCATTGTTACTGTTTGAGAAGCCATCACACTATTGCTCTGTTTTCAGGAGAAATCCTTCAAACTCTGAGTGTTTTATGCCATTTATACGCTTTCCTTCCTTTCAGGCCAGGAAAAAAGAGCAAAAAGGAGGAGATAGAGCAAGGCTCAATCCTGGGAAAGCACCCCTGGCATTTCCTGTCTGATGCCTTCAGTTAGACCCGTGGGACAGCCACGGGCCCTGGGGCTGTGAGTTCTCTTGGGTCCTTGCTGGCATTTCTCTGTTTCTAATCCTCAGTGGAGCTCTTTTCCTCACCCGGGTCTATCCTCCCCTTGAACACCAGGAAAGCTTTCTTGCATGCAGCAGCTTTTGGCAAGGGCTTCCTTAATTGAGTCCGGGTCCTCCTCCTTCTCTGGAACATGGCCAAAGAAAACAGAAAGTCACAGGGAGCAGACAGCCCAGGGAAGTGGAGTGCAAGAAGGAGAGGGAGAGCAGAGCAAGGCAGCGAGCTGTGCCCTGAGCAGACCTTTCCTCACTCCTGAGCAGTCCCTGTCTCTGCCTTCACCTCGTCACTGCTGCTCTGATGGATTGCTCAGAAGGGACAGGTGGCTTTGTCTGAAGGGTCAGCAGGGCCCTGCTTTCTCTAGCTGGCTGTGCAGAAGAGGATATTTAGGAAACTTCCCAGTCTGACCCTTCCCAAGGCTCTCTGGCCATCACACTCCAGCCACCAGAGGAGGTGTTCAGTGCTGGGACTGGAGCCCCTCCACAGCAGTGGCTGCAGTGCCCCAAGGGCCCTGCTGGACTCCCCACACCCCCCTCCCACACCCAGCCCCCGTGTCCTCCCTCGTTCCAGCCCAGGTTTCCCAGAGCAGTCTCAGCTGTCTGACTCCATAAAGCCATTTATTCCCAGTGCAGTAACACAGGAACAGCCTGAGCTGGTCCCCCAACAAGGGAGCCCCTCAGTTTTATCCCCTCACAGTCTGCATGCCCAAGGCTCAAGTCTGGCTCTTCCTTCCAGCCCTCAGTTCCTGCTGGGTCTCTCGGTGTCCCTTCCCCAGCTGTGCCACCGCTCTTGGTGCCCTTTGTTGGCAGTTCATGAGCTCTTGTCTCGGGCTCCCACCTGGAGGTCAGCTTGCTGGGCTGTGCCAACCTCATGGTTGGTCTTTAGTTTTCTCTGTGTTCAGTTCCAGCCATGTAGCCTCTCTGCAGGGGCTGCAGGGCTCTCAGGTCTCAGCCGTGCTGGGGAAGGGAATTAGATGATAAGATCACAGCCAGGGCCAGCCCTGCTCCGTCCCGAGCTCCGCAGCCTCCCCCCATTCCTGCCCAGCTGCTGCTGGGGCCCGGCCTGGCCAGAACAGGGACGAAGGGGGGAACCGGTGGCTGGCCCGGGGAGGGGGGAAAGGCCCGGCCAGAACAGGGCTGAAGGGGGGAACCGGCAGGAGGCCCAGGGAGGGGGGAAAGGCCCGGCCAGAATGGGGCTGAAGGGGGGAACCGGCAGGTGGCCCGGGGAGGGGGAAAAGGGCCCGGCCAGAACGGGGCGAAGGGAGGAACCGGCAGGAGGCCCAGGGAGGGAGGGGGAAAAGGCCTGGCCAGAACGGGGCGAAGGGAGGAACCGGCGGGTGGCCCAGGGAGGGGGGAAAGGCCCGGCCAGAACGGGCTGAAGGGAGGAACCGGCGGGAGGCCCGGGGAGGGAGGAAAGGCCCGGCCAGAACAGGGCAGGACCGTCCGGCCCATCCCAGCTGAGACCGGGGAGTGGGACTGGGGCCCACCACATCCTCACCGACCAGAAACGGGGTTTTTAGTCTTTAACATCTGTGTTTTGCAGAGGCGTGTTCAGCTTCGCAGTGGTACCATAGACTGTCAGTTACACAAAAAGCTTTGCATCTCTTCCCCAAATTTTCTTCCCATTCCATAACACGACAAGAGTGAATACTGTAAAAAGGACACAAGTAATGAAATAAACAGGGCAGAAGATATCTCTCCTTTTTTGATGCTTTCATTAAAAGTGATCAGCTCAAGATTGGGAGGCCCGATGGATCTGCGGGTTTGCCGTCGCAGCTCCCTGGAGTGACTCAGAGGAGGAGGCAAATGCAGCCTTCTCCTCACGGGGGCAGAGCTGGGGGTCTGGCCTTATGAGAGCAGGCGGGGTCTATACACCCCTGGATCCCAATTTTGAGTTGGCAGTCTCGGGTCCTGGCTCCAATCATCATCTTCTGAAGTTGTGGTGAGGGACCATTAAGGGTTTTTAGAGTCTCTGCTGGCTTCTCACCTCACCCCTGATGTCTAGAGACCACTTTGATCTCTGAATTCCATATTGGCTCGCTGGTTTAGGGGTTTATTAATTGCGTTTGGAATGGGGGCTTGCCCCATTGCATTTTGGCTCTAAACTTATCTGCATATCAACTCCTGGTCCCCTCCCCTCCACCGTCGGGGGTGGGGGGATGCCATCCTCCCACCTGGCCACAAGCAGGGTGATGCTGATACAATAGAGTGAATTCTCAACCATAGATGGCTAACGACCCGATACTTAACAGGTGATTACAACAAGCAGCTAACAAAAGCACTCCTCTGCCAGAACTGGTTAAACTTGTAATTCTACAACTTTTGGAAAAAAAATGGGTAACCCTTTTTTTGTTCATAACAGGTAACAAGAAAAGGGCATGGCTAATTTTTTTGCTAAGAGTTGCATTACTTGTTTAGACGGTGATGGAAGGGAAAACCAGTAAATTAAAAAACCCTGAGTAGATCAGAGGTTTGAGAAGTGTAAGGGACATATGTGTCCCCAAAAAGCTCTTAAACGCCCTTTTTAAATCCTTAGGGAAATATTGTAGTGAAGCTTCCTTTTTTTAATTTTTCTTTTCAGGTGAAGCAGTGGCTAGAAGAAATGAGCTTGTTGAGGAAAGCTGGAAAACACTTAGGTGGCGGCATAGGTAAAAAGAGTGGGCTCGTGGATCCCATTGCTCTTGTCTGTGGCCATCCTTGGGAACCCTTGGGGTGGGATGGGATGTGTCGTGTTATCCCGGAGAGAAGTGAGGCCAGTGGAGGTCTCTCCCCTGAGCACGTTGCCTGCAGAACCCCTTCCTGAGCACAGCAGAAGGCCTGGCCTTTGGGGTGGGGTCAGTTTGGTCAGAGGGGTGACCTTCTCTGACCAGGGACATGTCCTACTCTAGTAGGGGGTGTTGCTGAGCAGGGCTTTGAGGGTCAGGCTGAAATGAATGTGCCAAGGGACAGTGAAGGGGCCTGGGAGGTCCCTCTCCACTCCCGGAGTGTGAGGCCGAAGAGTCTCACCTTCTTGTGGGTGGCTGGGCTGTGGTGGGACTGAGGTACCTGTGTGGTGCCTGAGTGCTGTGGCAGCTGAGGCAGCTCCCTGGCCCAGGAGAGCCTCAGTGGGCCCCGAGGATCAGGAACCCCCCAGCACTGCTGAGGTGCTCCTGGTCAACAGGAGCTCATGGCTCCTGGGCCAGCTGGGGGATGTGTTCTGCCCCAGAACCTGCTCAGTGCAGTCCTGGAGTTCCCTGGGGAAAGGTCCTTATTAAATGTCCTGGTTTTCTTTTTTATTTTTTTTTCATATGTACTTCATGTTCAGTATCTGCGATTATTTGGTATGTGGTTGAGAAAGTCCTAGACCAGATATTCGGCACATCCAGTAAGTGTGCTGGGTCCCATTGCTCTTGTCTGTGGCCATCCTTGGGAACCCTTGGGATGGGATGGGATGGGATGGGATGGGATGGGATGGGATGGGATGGGATGGGATGGGATGGGATGGGATGGGGTTTGGGTGGGATGGGATGGGATGTGATGTGTTATCCCTGAGAGAAGTGAGGCCAGTGGAGGTCTCTCCCCTGAGCACGTTGCCTGCAGAACCCCTTCCAGAGCACAGCAGAAGGCCTGGCCTTTGGGGTGGGGTCAGTTTGGTCAGAGGGGTGACGTTCTTTGACCAGGGACATGTCCTACTCTAGCAGGGGGTGTTCCTCACAATTGGTAATGGTTTCAAAGACATAGCACATCCCTTCTGGGATTTCCTTTCCTTTCTTTGAACACTAAAGGGGGAATCTCACCCTAGGCTTAGCTACAGGGACAAAAGGCAGAAGCCTTTCTGTGCAGGTGAGTGCCAGTCCTTGCCCACCTGGAAACTCAACCCTGCCAAGCAGGAAGGAGATCCAGAGGTCTGTTGTGCATGAGGGCTTGGTGCAGTCAGATCAAGCAATCCCACCTGTCGATAAATTCCCATTTCCAAAGGCCTCCAGCCAGTCCTTTGTTACATTGCCCACCCCCATGCAGATGCCCAGGATCCCAGGGTGCAGAGATGTCCCAGCAGTGGGCTTCTCTCAGCACAGACCAGAACAGCCTGGAGGAGAGGAAACCAAAAACCAACCCGTAGAAGACCCAAGAAGAGACCCTCGAAAAGAGACTTTAAAACAGAGGAGTTCATCATCCTCAGGCAGGATGGGTGGGCTCCCCTTCAGACAAGCAATGTCAGTTTCCCACTGACACCAATCCTTTTCTACAGCAGGGACAAATGTGGAGGGCAAAACACCCATGGAACGTGACATAGATGAAGACTTCCAGAAGCCCAGTTTCAGGGTGCCGAAGTTCACGGACATCAACAGTATGAGCCGGTGAAGCCAAATTTATTATCCCTAAGAGGGCTATATTTATAGTAAGTTTCTACTGTCCACGCATCTCTAGCTAATACATGATTGGTTAATCCTAGCTGTTCACATGTCTAAAATAAAATGCTGATTGGATCATCTAATTTTTCATGTGTCTTGCTGTGGTCATCTGACCCACCCATTGCTTTCTCTTTTTTCTTACTTTCTCAAACTTGCTGACAAACTTGCTGAGTCTTGATGACTCTTCTTCCTGTATCATTCGCAAGGATATACCGACCCCATTTCTGAATATGTCCATTATTCATTGTTTGTGAACGTGTCCGTTGTCCATTATCCCAAGCAGGCTGGATTGGGCATCGGCTGAATATGGCCATTGTCCTGCAAAAACTCCTCAATCTGCAAAAAATCTTCAACACCCCAGAGTCTGACCCTGCCCCACAGCCCACCTCAGAAATGAACCATCCAGATTGGATGGGGGTTCTGGTGAAGGAGATGGGCCAGATGCTGAAGGAGTACATTTCTCCAGCTGGTGAGAAATCCTCCCCTTGCCAAAAAGAGGGAGAGTCTGATGGTGCAGCAGTGGAACCCACAGATGTTACAACCATCCAGGTTCCAGCTGAACTGCAGAGGCAGTCACAGCCAGCAGCATTCGCCCCTGCAGAAACAAGGAGGTCTAAGATGAAATCAGAACACCCAGGTAAGGATAAGAATGGAGGGCCCTCACAACCCACAGGGGAGCCAGTGGTTGAGATCATCACTGAGTCCCTGACATACAAAAGTGACGGAGTCGACGGGAGACAAGCACATCCGATGATGATCAACAAGTCTCAATTTATTGATTTAACATGCGTGCTCTGATAACAGTGATAATAAGGCTCATACATATTGCAAAACTAAAGCTCACTATTGGTTCGCTATAAGAGGTCAGCTCAACCTTTGCTATCAGGTACTCAGGATGCCTATGTTTTCTCCCCTCATTAGCTAGTCTCTGCTTCTGCATCCCGTTATCGTATAACTTCCTGCTCAAGGACACTCTGGCCCTGCCAAAGGCCCCCGACCAGGGGCCCATTGCTTTACCAGCTGTATTTTATCATGTCCCTTCTCTTCAAGCCACGTCTCCACAAAACTCTCCACACAAAAGTCTCTGTAATCTGCACAAAGACATTTTACAACGGGGAAATGAGGCTTAAACAACCTGGTTACTCGGGGTCTGGGTCCTTTTGGGTACAGGTGTGCAACTGGATGGTGGTGAGGCACGGAATTTGGGACTCTTGACCCAGGACTCAGGTATGAATGAGATTTTTGTAAGAGTGTCAGGGTCCCTTTCCCTCTGGGAGTGGCTTTTAATGAGTGTCAGAGAGAGGTTTGTCCACAGGGAGAGAATGCAGGAGCACCACCATAGAATGTACTGGAAGACCCTCGAGGAAGGGATCCAACAGCTGAGAGAAGTGGCAGTATTGGAGGTACTCTTTGGGAGGGATGGACAGCATGACAATGACCCTGACAGAATCAGGTGCACAGGGCAAATGCTGTGGAGTCTGGCAGATCTGGGGCCATCTCAATACACCACCTTCACTGCAACGATTAATGCTGATACCAACCAAGAGACAGTGGGCTCTGTCACCAACAAGCTTAGAAATTGTGAGAGTATGATCAATGGCCCAATGCAGGCTCATGTCTGTGCTGTGATCAAGGACCTGATCAAAGAGGAAATGAGGGAGATGAAGGAGGAGGTGAGGAAGATCAATGCAGCACCTGTGCCAGTCACAGGCCCCAAAGTCAGAGCCCAACATCCCCTGGCTAAGGAGAGAGGGTACACCCCAAGGGCTGACTGGTGGTTCTTCCTGAATGACCAAGAGGAAGACATAGGAAGGTGGGATGGGAAACCTGTCACATGTCCCGGCTAGATTGTGACAATGGGGGGGTGACAGTCCCTCTTTTCCAGGGCTCTGCAGAATCCCAGCTACCAGTGGAGGTGCAACACAGAACAAAAAGACACAGCAGCAGCCCGGGCCTGGGGTGGCACTGGGTCACTTTATTTGATGTTACACTCCCCGAGTCTCGGGGTCCCAGGCAAGGAGCTGGGGGCAAACAGCAGCTTATAAAGGGGGGCAGGTCTCAAGGGAGGATACAGTGTAAGAACTGTGGGTGGAACACAAGGCAGGGAATACAAGGGAGGAAAACTGCTTGGAACAGGAGGGGTTCACAACTGGATGTGGGAGGAAGGGGTTTGAAACTTGGCAGAAAAGTAGCTTAAATAGCAAAAAGATAAACCAACACCTAGCTCAACTAAAAACCAAAGGCAGGTGTGTGTCCCTCTAAAATCAGGGGGAGAAAAACACCAAAAGGACAAATCAAACAATAACCTTCAAAATAAAAACACAATGCAACAAAACCCACTTCTGTCCTGGCAGCACAGGTGTGTCAGCTCAAGGAGGGAAACACTAACTGAGGGAGTTCCACTAAAGTGAAGGCAGCCCCAACCTACCATAACCAAGTTGCTGAGTATGATCTGTAAGATCCCCTTGAAGGAACCCCTACCATGAATGCCCAGGAAAGAAATAATAACCAGGGCTAGGGAGGCCCTGCCTCTAGCCAGGAAGAGGCATGGGAAAACCTGATCCTCTGGCTGGTGTGAACCTGATTGCCTTGCACATCAGAGCCACAAAAATACGATGCCTTGGTTGATACTGGTGTGCAGTGTACCCTGATACCATCGGGACATGTTGGGGCAGAACCTGTTTCCATTGCTGGGGTGATAGGGGGGATGGCAGCAATTGACCCTCTTGAGAGCCCAGGTGAGCCTGACTGGGAAGGAGTGGCAGAAACATCCCATTGTGACTGGCCCAGAGGCCCCGTGTTTTCTGGGCATAGACGTCCTCCAGAATGGCTATTACAGAGAACCAAAGGGACTCAGGTCTGCTTTTGGAATAACTGCTGTAGAGACAGAGGACATTAAGCAATTGAACACATTGCCTGGACTATCAGAAAACCCAACTTCAGTAGGACTCCTGGATGTGGAAGAGCAGCGAGTGCCAATTGCCACCTCGACGGTGCACTGCCGGCAGTATTGAACAAATCGAGATGCTGTGATCCCCATCCACAAAATGATCCGTGAGCTGGAGAGCCAAGGGTTGGTCAGCAAAACCCACTCACCCTTCAATGGTCCCATCTGGCCTGTGTGCAGGTCTGACAGAGAATGGACATTGACTGTGGACTATCGTGCATTGAATGAAGTGACTCCAACACTGAGTGCAGCTGTGCTGGACATGCGGGAACTCCAGTACGAGCTGGAGTCCAAGGCAGCAAAGTGCTTTGCCACTGCTGACATTGCTAACGCATTTCTCTCCATTCCTCTGGCAGCAGAATGCAGGCCTCAGTTTGCTTTCACCTGGAGGGGCGTGCAGTACACCTGGAACCGACTGCCCCAGGGCTGGAAGCACAGCCCCACCATCTGCCATGGACTGATCCAGGCTGCACTGGAAAAGGGTGAGGCTTCAGAACATCTGCAGTACATCTATGACATCGCTGTGCGGGGGAACACAGCAGTAGAATATTTGAGAAAGGAAGGAGGATCATCCAGATTCTGCTGGAAGCTGGCTTTGCTGTCAAGAAGAGACAAGTCAAGGGACCTGCCCGAGAGATCCAGTTCCTGGGGGTAAAGACAGACTTTACAGGTGTCAGAATCCCACTGAGGTCATCAAGAAGATCAATGCGATATCTCCACCAACCAGCAAGAAGGAAACACAAGCTTTCCTAGGCACCATACGATTTTTGGAGAATGCACATTCCCGAGTACAGCCAGACTGTGAGCCCTCTCTACCTGGTCACCCACAAGAAGAACAATTTCCACTGGGGCCCTGAGCAGCAACAAGCCTTTGCCCAGATCACACAGGAGATCGCTCATGCAGTAGCCCTTGGCCCAGTCAGGACAGGGCCAGAGGTGAAGAATGCGCTCTACTCTGCACCTGGGAGCCATGGTCTGTCCAGGAGTCTTTGACAAAAGGTGTCTGAGAAGACTCGAGGCCGAGCACTGGAATTCTGGAGCCAAAGTTACAGAGGGTCCAAAGCCAGCAACACATCCACAGAGAAGGAAATCTTGGCCACCTATGAAGGAGTTCAAGGGGCCTCAGAAGTGATTGTCATGGAAGCAGAACTCCTCCTGGCACCCCGACTACCGGTGCTGGGGTGGATGTTTAAAGGAAAGGTTCCCTCTACCCAACATGCCATCAGTGCTACATGGAGAAAATGGATTGCCCTCATCACACAGAGTGCCCATATTGGAAACCTGAATTGCCCTGGGATTTTGGAGATAATTACAAACTGGCTGGAAGATGAGAACTTTGTTCTCACTGACAAAGAGGAGCAGGATCAAGTGGCACAGGCTGAAGAAGCTCTACCATACAACCAACTATCAGCAGAGGAAACACGCTATGCTCTTTTCACTGATGGTTCCTGCCACATCATAGGGATGAACTGGAAGTGGAAAGCAGCTGTATGGAGCCCCACATGACAGGTTGCTCAAGCTACCAAAGGAGAAGGTGGATCAAGTCAACTTGCTGAACTCAAGGCCATTCAGCTGGCCCTGGACATTGCTAAAAGAGAGAAGTGGCCAAAATTATACCGTTTATACTGGTTCGTGGATGGTAGCCAATGCACTGTGGGGCTGGCTGAAAAGGTGGAAAAAGGGCAACTGACAACATAGAGGAAAGCCAGTTTGGGCTCCTGATGAGTGGGAAGACATCGCCACTTGGGTAGAGAAGCTACCTGAGAAAGTCTGTCAAGTAGATGTCCATGTCTCCAGGAGTCAGGCTAGTGAGGAACACCAAAACAACGAGCAGGTAGATCAGGCTGCAAAGACAGAGGTGTCAAAGATAGATTTAGATTGGCAGCACAAGGGGGAGTTGTTCCCAGCTCGATGGGCCCATGATACCTCAGGTCATCAGGGTAGAGATGTCATTTCTAAGTGGGCACGAGAGCGAGGGGTGGATCTAACCATGGACAGTGTTTCTCAGGTTATCCATGACTTTGAGTCGTGTGCTGCCTTCAAGCAGGCCAAGCAGGTGAAGCCCCTGTGGTATGGTGGGTGGTGGTCCAAGTACAGGTATGGGGAGGCCTGGCAGATTGACTACATCCCACTTCCCCAGACACGCCAGGGCAAGCGCTACATGCTGACCATGGTGGAAGCCACCACAGGATGGTTGTAAACCTAACCTTGCCTCACACCACTGCCCAGAACACCATCCTGGGCCTGGAAAAGCAAATCCTTTGGAGATATGGAACCCCTGAGAGAATTGAGTTGGCCAATGGGACCCATTTCAAGAATGGCCTTATCAACACCTGGGCCAGGGAACATGGTATTGAATGGATATATCATATCCCCTATCATGCACCAGCTGCTGGGAAAGTTCAACGGTGTTACAGACTACTTCTGACTACCCTGAAGGCACTTGGCAGGGGAACCTTCAGAAATTGGGAAATGAACTTAGGAAAAGCCACCTGGATGGTAAACACTTGAGGATCCATCAATCGAGCTGGTCCTGCCCAGTCTGAACCCCTGCACACAGTGGATGGAGATGAAGTCCCTGTGGTACCCATGAAAGGTATTTTAGGAAAGACTGTTTGGATTAATCCCACCTCAGGGAAAGGCAAACTCATCCATGGGATTGGTTTTGCCCAAGGACCTGGTTACACTTGGTGGGTAATGCAGAAAGATGGAGAAAGCCGTTGTGTACCACAGGGAAACCCAGTCTTCAGTGAGAACTGTGTGTAAGGTTTCATTGTGATGCAGATGGAAATAGAATAAGGGGTGGATAATGTCCTGGATTGCAAGGTAATTAATGTGTATATTCTATTTTCCATCTGTTAGAGGTGTGGCAGTTATCTTCTGGTAATTGGGCAGTTTTCTTTATCTCTTCCACAAACCAATCCTCCCTCTGGGAAATATCTTCTGTCCATGGGCCATTGAGTGTCACTGCATAAAATTACTGATAAAATTACATCATCCCATTGGGAGATGCTCCACCCAGGGGGAGGAGCCAAGCATTCCTACCTGGATATATTCTGAGATTTTGGGATACCAGAGCAGCCTTTTTCCACTGGATTCCCACAGGAGCTGCTATCTTCTCCACTGGATTCCCAGAGGAAGACCAGGCCCATCTACAGCACCCCTGGACCTCCAGAGGAAAACTCCACCCTTCTACAGGATCACTGCTCCAACAGAACCCCATCTGTCACTGCAGCCACCATTTAATGGGACTGCTGCCAACACCCTGACACACAGGGAGTCAGGTTGTGTTCTGAGTCTGTCAGTGGTTTTTTTGTTGTCTGTATGATTGCATTTGTATTTTTAGCTTTCCTAGTAACGAACTCTATTCCTATTCCCATATCTTTGCCTGAGAGCCTTTTAATTTGAAAAGTGTAAGAATTTGGACGGAGGAGGTTTCCATTTTCCGTTTCAGGGGAGGTTCCTGCCTTTTTTAGCAGACACCTGTCTTGTCAAACCAAGACAGTTGGATACACAGAATTTTAGAGGCAGAATATCAATTTCAGCCATGGATACCTGGAGGTGAAGGATGGTTCTTTTCCATAGGAAGGAAAACACAGAACACTGGTGTTTCAGGGCCAGATGAAAGGCAGCAATCAGAGGCCAAGGCCAGGCAGATCTCTCTGTCCTGGCAGCTTTTGTCTGAAAGCAGCCCTTGGATATCGGGAGTTCTGGAGGTGGAATCCCAATTTTGGCCATTTCAGCATAGATATAAAGGATGGTTCTTTTCCACAGGAAGGAGAGCACAGAGCCCAAGTGTTTCAAAGGCAGAAGAGGAGACAGGTGGCTCCTGGGAGGCCAAGCCAGCCAGACCTGTTTGTCCAGGCAGTTTTCGTCACCGAGAAATCCTTGGATATACAGAATTTGGGGGGCTGAGTCTCAATTTCAGCCCTGGACATCCTGATGAAAAGGATGGTTCTTTTCCATTGTAAGGAAAGCACCGAGCCCCAGTGTTTCAAAAGCAGGTGAGAGGAAGCCCCCAAGAGGCCAAGGGCAGCCAGACCTGTCTGTCCTGGCAGCTTTCTCCTGGGAGCAATCCTTGGATGGATGGAGTTTTGGAGGTGGAATCCCACTTTGTCCATGAGCACCTGGTCGAGGTGGATGGTTTTTCCTTAGGAAAGAAAAGCACAAACTCCAAGAGTTTATGAAGAAGATGAGAGGTGGCCTCCCATGGGCCAAGGCAGCCAGAGCTGTCTCTCCTGGCACCTTTCATCTTTGCGAAGTCTTTGGACATCAGGATTTTTGGAGGTGGAATCTCAGTTTTGGTTGTGGGTGCCTGGAATGGAAGAAGAGTTCTTTTCATGAGGAAAGCTCAGAGCCCCAGTGTTTCAAAGGCAGATGAGAAACAGCCCTCAGGAAACCAAGGCCAGCCTGACTTGTATCTTCTAGCCAGTTTTGTCTGGGAGAAATTCTTGGATATGGGAATTCTGGAGGTGGATTCCCAACATTGGCCATGGGGACCTAGACATGAAAAGTGCTTTTTTTCCCATAGGATAGAAAAGCACATGGTCCCAGTGTTTCAAAGGCAGAATTGAGGTGGCCTCAGGGTGGTCAAGCCAGCCAGGTCTGTCTGTCGCGGCAGATTTCATCTGGGAACAATCTGTGCATACAAGGAAATATGGAGAAGGAATCCCAGTTTTGGCAATGGACACCTGGAAAGCGGGGCAGTTCTTTCCATAGGAAGGAGAGCACAGAGCCCCAGTGCTTCAGGGGCTGATGAGAAGCAGGCCTTGACATGCCAAGGTCAGCCAGACCTGTCAGGTGGCCCCGAGAAGGCCAAGCCAGTCAAACAGTCAAGACCTGTTCCATGTTCCCTGGGTTCCATGGGGCCCCACAGTATCACAATGGTCTCCTTGGTTCCATGAATCCCTGTAGTGTGACAATATTCTCCTTGTCACAATGTTCCCCTTGCTTCTGTAGAGTCACAATGGATCTTTGCTTCCATGAGGTCTTGCAATGTCACAATGGCTCCTTGGTTCTATGGCCCCACATCTTCATCCTTGACCCTTGGTTCCATAGGGTCCCTGGGTTTCACAACTGTCTCCTTGATTCCATGAGGCACCAGAGTGTCACAATGGTCTCTGATTCCATGAGGTTCCATAGTGTCACTATGGTGTCCTTGGATCTGCATTGCCTCCATGGCCCCTTGGTTCCATGAGTTCTGTACTGTCAGCAATGGATTCTTTGTTCCAAGGGGGCCTTGATGTGTCCCAAGAGCTCCTTGGTTCCGTGACATTCCAAAGTGTCATGTACGGAAAATCACACAATGGAAAGCCAGTGTCCATAAAGGAGACAGAGGAGTCCTGTAACTTTATTCCAATAAAGGGAAAGGGTCCACCAGGGCACACACCCACGGGGTTTTCTCTCTCGAGGTTCCAGAGGGTGCAGCCTCCTTTTATCCAAACTCCCGGCCACATGTTGCCTTCTTCCTGTCCCCATTGGCCGAGGTACTGGGAAGGTTCAGCCTTCCCAAACCATCTGTCACATTTTCCCCTCTTGAACCTGTCATTTTACCCCAAAGTTCATAAACTCAAGCTCGTGCAGACCCACGTGTCTGTTTCAGGAGCCAAGCTGTCTGGGCTCTGTAATGAAGTTAATGGAGACATTAAGACCATTTCAAAGATGTTAACACCAAAACCTTCACCCATCGAACTGTCTGTAAAGAATCTTCCCTATCAGTCACAATGGACTCCTCATTTCCATGGGGCCCCACTCTGTCACAAGGGCCCCTTGGCTCCATGAGGTTCCCCAGTGTCACCCTGGTGTCCTTGGATCCGCATTGTCACAACTGACCCACAGTTCCATGAGGTTCCCCAGTGTCACCATGGTCGCTGTCTGAGGCTGGATGAGATCAATGTCCTCTGACACCTTGGGATGAGCTGTCAATCAGTCACACAGTGGGGACAGCGCTGAGCCAGCCCTGACTTCCTGAGCAATCACAAATCCCACCTGAGGGGAGCCCCACAAAGGCCCAGGGGCTTAAAAACACAGAGCACAAGGTCAGCCCCTGGTATGGACCCTGCCTTCTCCTGGGGTTTGGGTCTCCCCCACACTGGAACCCAAGGAACTTGGAGCCATATGCGTGTCCTTCTAGAGCTTCTGTCTTTCTGTCTCTCTCTTTCCTCTCCTTCTAATGCTCTTTCTATGGAACATTTTTGGGTACCTCAACAACCTAATTGTTTAAAGGTTTCCAGGTTCAATGGGCCAAGTTAATGAAGTTCCTGCTATGATAAGTGTTTTATGTTGAATTGGATGTGACATTGAATCCTTTTCCAAAGTTTCTTGGATTTTTGTACTTTGCCAGTAAAATTTTTTGTCATTTTGACTTCTTGAGAATATCTGGTTGGTGTTTCTTCTTGTGAAATACAAAGCTGTGTTTCGTGTCAGGTACATAGAGGCAATGTGTGTATTTGTGATTGTGATATGTGTGGAGGCCGACAATGGGACAGTTGCGAATTTTAATAATAACTGAGGAAAGTAAAGCAGGGAAGAAGGCCTTTGAACCTCTCTTTTCTTTGCAATTAACCTTGGTTGATTTAGGAGCATTTGAATTAAAGCGTTAACGATGTTGCTTTTTGCTTGTAGTCAGGCCTTAAAGAGTGCTGCAAAAATAACCCTTTTGAAGTATAATTTTAGAATATTGCTTGTATCCTTGAAACTAGAGTTTTGGAAACTCTATAAAGGAAATATGCTTATCTCATGCCTTAACAAAACAGAGAAAAACAGCTTGAGAAAGGAAGATGAACATCATCTCAAGGATTTATAATTTTGACCAAGGGAAGCTGGACATCACTGTTATGAGATTTATAGTCATTGCAATTAAAAAGGTGGAGCCACATCTGGGGAGCTGGACTTCACGAGATGGGATTCGTCTTTATTCTTGTGGAAACCAGGACCAGTATTTTGGAAACTACTACTACTGTCTGGGGGCTACTCTTTTTTGGGATGCATCCTGAGAAAAACTAAGTCACAATAGTGTATAGAATTGTGATGTAAAAATTGGAAAATAGAAACTGCTGATGAGAAAAAATTGGAATAGAAACTGCTGAGAAAGCTTATGAGTACCCCTATAAATACCTGTAAGCCCCAACTATTGGCGTGCAGTTGGAGGGAAACTGCCCCCACTGTACCCAGCGCTGTGTTGCTCATTCTTTTACCACAATTATTAATAAATTTCTAAGTGGGCACGAGACCGAGGGGTGGATCTAACCATGGACAGTGTTTCTCAGGTTATCCACAACTGTGAGATGTGTGCTGCCATCAAGCAGGCCCCGCGAGTGAAGCCCCTGTGGTATGGTGGGCGGTGGTCCAGGTACAAGTATGGGGAGACCTGGCAGATTGACTACATCACACTGCCCCAGACACCCCAGGGCAAGCTCTACGTGCTGACCATGGTAGAAGCCACCACAGGATGGTTGGAGACCCACCCTGTGCCTCATGCCACTGCCCAGAACACCATCCTGGCCCTGGAAAAGCAAGTCCTGTGGAGACATGGCACCCCTGAGAGAATTGAGTCAGACAACAGGACCCATTTCAAGAATGGCCTTATCAACACCTTGGCAAGGGAACATGGTATTGAATGGATATATCATATCCCCTATCATGCACCAGCTGCTGGGAAAGTTCAACAGTGTAACAGACTAATTCCGACTACCCTGAAGGCACTTGACAGGGGAATCTTCGGAAATTGGGAAATGAACTTAGGAAACGCAGCCTGGATGAACCTATTTGAACACTGGAGAACATTGTTACCACATGGAATCTCATGGAACCAGGTGTCCATGGTGACAGAGCCGTGTCTGATGGAACGCTGGAGAACAATGTAACCCAAGGGAATCCCATGGAACCAGGTGTCCATGATGACAGAGCCAGGCCTCATGGAACACAGGAGAACATTTTTACCCAAGGAAATCCCATGGAACCAGGTGTCCATGGTGACAGAGCCAGGCCTCATGGAACCTAATGGAACACTGGAGAACATTGTTAGCCCATGGAATCTCATGGAACCAGGTGTCCATGGTGACAGAGCCAGGCTAATGGAACGTAATGGAACACAGGAGAACATTGTTTCCCCATGGAATCTCATGGAACCAGGTGTCCATGGTGAAAGAGTCAGGCCTCAAGGAACACTGGAGAACATTGTTATCCAAGGGAATCTCATGGAACCAGGTGTCCATGGTGACCGATATGGGCCACATGGAACACTGGAGAACATTGTTACCCCATAGAATCTCATGGAAGCAGGTGTCCATGGTGACCGATCCGGGCCTCATGGAACACTGGAGAACATTGTTAACCAATGGAATCTCATGGAACCAGGTGTCCATGGTGACTGAGTAAGGCCTGATAGAACCTAATGGAACACTAGAGATCATTGTTACCCAAGGGAATTTCATGGAAGCAAGTGTCCATGATGACAGAGCCAGGCCTGACGGAACACTGGAGAACATTGTTACCCCATGGTATCTCATGGAACCAGGTGTCCATGGTGACGGAGCCAGGTTAAATGAACATAATGGAACACAGGAGAACATTGTTACCCCATGGAATCTCATGGCACCATGCGTCCATGGTGACAGAGCCAGGCCTGACGGAACATAAGGGAACAAAGTAGAACGTTGTAAGCCCACGGAATCTCATGGAACCAGGTGTCCATGGTGACAGAGCCAGGCCTGATGGAACACTGGAGAATCCTGTTACCCAATGGAATCTCATGGAGCCAGGTGTCCATGGTGACAGATGCAGGCCTGGTGGAACACTGGAGACTATTGTAACCCAAGGGAATCCCATGGAACCAGGTGTCCATGGTGACAGAGCCAGGCCTGGTGGAACACTGGAGACTACTGTAACCCAAGGGAATCTCATGGAACCAGGTGTCCATAGTGACAGAGCCACACCTGACAGAACCTAATGGAACACAGGAGCACATTGTTACCCCATGGAATTTCATGGAACCAGGTGTCCATGGTGACAGAGCCAGGCCTGGTGGAACACTGGAGAACATTGTTACCCCAATGGACTCTCATGGAACCAGGTTTCATGGTGACAGAGCCAGGCCTGATGGAACCCTGGAAAACACTGTTACCCAAGGGAACCCCATGGAACCAGGTGTCCATGGTGACAGAGCCAGGCCTGATGGAACCTAATGGAACACTGGAGAACATTGTTAGCCCATGGAATCTCATGGAACCAGGTGTCCATGGTGACAGAGCCAGGCCTGATGGAATCTAATGGAACAGAGGAGAACATTCTTAGCCCATGCAATCTAATGGAACCAGGTGTCCATGGTGACTGAGTAAGGCCTGATAGAACCTAATGGAACACTAGAGATCATTGTTACCCAAGGGAATTTCATGGAAGCAAGTGTCCATGATGACAGAGCCAGGCCTGACGGAACACTGGAGAACATTGTTACCCCATGGTATCTCATGGAACCAGGTGTCCATGGTGACGGAGCCAGGTTAAATGAACATAATGGAACACAGGAGAACATTGTTACCCCATGGAATCTCATGGCACCATACGTCCATGGTGACAGAGCCAGGCCTGACGGAACATAAGGGAACAAAGTAGAACGTTGTAAGCCCACGGAATCTCATGGAACCAGGTGTCCATGGTGACAGAGCCAGGCCTGATGGAACACTGGAGAATCCTGTTACCCAATGGAATCTCATGGAGCCAGGTGTCCATGGTGACAGATGCAGGCCTGGTGGAACACTGGAGACTATTGTAACCCAAGGGAATCCCATGGAACCAGGTGTCCATGGTGACAGAGCCAGGCCTGGTGGAACACTGGAGACTATTGTAACCCAAGGGAATCTCATGGAACCAGGTGTCCATAGTGACAGAGCCACACCTGACAGAACCTAATGGAACACAGGAACACATTGTTACCCCATGGAATTTCATGGAACCAGGTGTCCATGGTGACAGAGCCAGGCCTGGTGGAACACTGGAGAACATTGTTACCCCAATGGACTCTCATGGAACCAGGTTTCATGGTGACAGAGCCAGGCCTGATGGAACCCTGGAAAACATTGTTACCCAAGGGAACCCCATGGAACCAGGTGTCCATGGTGACAGAGCCAGGCCTGATGGAACCTAATGGAACACTGGAGAACATTGTTAGCCCATGGAATCTCATGGAACCAGGTGTCCCTGGTGACAGAGCCAGGCTAATGGAACCTAATGGAACACAGGAGAACATTGTTACCCAAGGGAATCTCATGGAACCAGGTGTTCATGGTGACAGAGCCAGGCCTCATGGAACACTGGAGAACATTGTTACCCCAATGGTATCTCATGGAACCAGGTGTCCATGGTGACAGAGCCAGGCCTGATGGAATCTAATGGAACAGAGGAGAACATTCTTAGCCCATGCAATCTAATGGAACCAGGTGTCCATGGTGACAGAGCCAGGCCTGATGGAAAAATGGAGAACATTGTTACCCAAGGGAACCCCATGGAACCAGGTGTCCTTGGTGACAGAGCCGGGCCTTATGGAACCTAATGGAACACAGGTGAAAATTGTTAGCCCATGGAATCTCATGGAAATAGGTGTCCATGGTGACAGAGCCAGGCCCGATGGAACCTAAAGGAACACTAGAGATCATTGTTACCCGAGGGAATTTCATGGAAGCAAGTGTCCATGGGGACAGTGGCAGGCCTGATGGTACACAGGAGAACATTGTTACCCCATGGTATCTCATGGAACCAGGTGTCCATGGTGACAGAGCCAGGCCTGATGGAACACAGGAGAACATGGTTTCCCGAAGGGAATCTCATGGAACCAGGTGTCCATGGTGACAGAGGCAGGCCTGATGGAAAACTGGAGAACATTGTTACCCCATGGAATCCCATGGAACCATGTGTCCATGGTGACAGAGCCAGCCTAATGGAACCTAATGGAACACTGGAGAACATTGTTACCCAAGGGAATTTCATGGAACCATGTGTTCATGGTGACAGAGGCAGGCCGGATCTAACACTGGAGACTATTGTTACCCAGGGGAATCCCATGGAACCAGGTGTCCATGGTGACAGAACCAGGCCTGATGGAACCTAATGGAACACTAGAGATCATTGTTACCCAAGGGAATTTCATAGAAACAAGTGACCGTTGTGACAGTGGCAGGCCTGATGGAACATAATGGAACACAGGAGAACATTGGTAGCCCATGGAATCTCATGGAACCAGTTATCCATGGTGACAGAGGCAGGCCTGACGGAACACAGGAGAACATTGTTACCCCATGGTATCTCATGGAACCAGGTGTCCATGGTGACTGAGCCGGGCCTCATGGAACCTAATGGAACACAGAGAACATTGTTACCCCATGGTATCTCATGGAACCAGGTTCCCATGGTGACTGAATCAGGCCTGATGGAACACTGGAGAACATTGTTACCCCATGGAATCTCATGGAACCAGGTGTCCATGGTGACAGAGCCAGGCCTGATGGAAATAAGGAGAACATTTTTACCTACTGGAATCTCATGGAACCAGGTGTCCATGGTGACAGAGGCAGGCCTGATGGAACACTGGAGACTACTGTTACCCAAGGGAATCCCGTGGAACCAGGTGTCCATGGTGACAGAGCCAGGCTAATGGAACGTAATGGAACACAGGAGAACATTGTTTCCCCATGGAATCTCATGGAACCAGGTGTCCATGGTGAAAGAGTCAGGCCTCAAGGAACACTGGAGAACATTGTTACGCAATTAAAACCTATGGAACCAGGTGTCATCATGACACACCCAGGCTAAAGGAACCTAATGGAACACAGGAGAACATTGTTACCCAATGGAATCTCATGGAACCAGGTGTCCATGGTGACAGAGCCAGGCCTGATGGAACACTGGAGACTATTGCTACCCAAGGGAATTCCATGGAACCAGGTGTCCATGGTGACAGAGCCAGGCTACCGGAAACTAATGGAACACTGGAGAACATTGTTAGCCCATGGAATCTCATGGAACCAGGTGTCCATGGTGACAGAGCCATGCCTGATGGAACCTAATGGAACACTAGAGATCATTGTTACCCAAGGGAATTTCATGGAAAGAAGTGTCCTTGTTGACAGAGCCAGGCCTGATGGAACACAGGAGAACATTTTTACCCAAGGGAATCCCATGGAACCAGGTGTCCATGGTGACAGAGTCAGGCCTGATGGAACACAGGAGAACATTGTTACCCCATGGCATCTCATGGAACCAGGTGCCCATGGTGACTGAGTCAGGCCTGATGGATCACTGGAGAACATTGTTAGCCTATGGAATCTCATGGAACCAGGTGTCCATGGTGACAGGGGCAGGCCTGATGGAACACTGGAGACTATTGTTACCCAAGGGAATTCCATGGAACCAGGTGTCCATGGTGAAAGAGCCAGGCTAATGGAACCTAATGGAACACAGGAGTACTTTTTTACCCCATGGAATCTCATGGAACCAGGTATCCATGGTGAAAGCGTCAGGCCTGATGGAACATAATGGAACAAAGGAGAACATTGTTAGCCCATGGAATCTCATGGAACCAGGTGTCCATGGTGAAAGAGCCAGGCCTGATGGAACCTAATGGAACACTAGCGATCATTGTTACCCATTGGAATCTCATGGAACCTGGTGTCCGCAGTGACAGAGCCAAGCCTGATGGAACACAGGAGAACATGGTTACCCAAGGGAATTCCATGGAACCAGGTGTCCATGGTAACAGAGCCAGCCTAATGGAACCAAATGGAACACTGGAGAACATTGTTACCCCAATGGAATCTCATGGAACCAGGTGCCCATGGTGACAGAGCCAGGCCTGATGGAACACTGGAGAACATTGTTACCCCATGGAATCTCATGGAACCAGGTGCCCATGGTGACAGATTCAGGCCTGATGGAACACTGGAGAACACTGTTACCCCATGGAATCTTATGGAACCCGGTGTTCATGGTGACAGATCCAGGCCTGATGGAACACTGAAGACTATTGTTACCCAAGGGAATCCCATGGAACCAGGTGTCCATGGTGACAGAGTCAGGCTTATGGAATCTAATGGAACACAGGAAAACACTGTTACCTCATGGAATCTCATGGAACCAGGTGTCCATGGTGACAGAGCGAGGCCTGATGGAACACAGGAGAACATTGTTAACCAATGGAATCTCATGGAACCAGGTGTCAATGGTCACATAGCCAGGCTAATGAAACCTAATGGAACACTGGAGAACATTGTTACCCCATGGAATCTCATGGAACCAGGTGTCCATGGTGACAGAGCCAGGCCTGGTGGAACCTAATGGAACACAGGAGATCATGGTTACACAAGGGAATTTCATGGAAACAAGTGTCCATGGTGACAGAGGCAGGCCTGATAGAACACAGGAGAACATTGTTACCCCATGGAATCTCATGGAACCAGGTGTCCACGGTGACAGAGACAGGCCTGATCGAAAACACGAGAACATGGTTACCCATGGGAATTTCATGGAACCATGTGTTCATCGTGACATAGCCAGGCTAATGGAACCTAATGGAACACTGGAGAACATTGTTACCCCATGGAATCTCAGAGAACCCGGTGTCCATGGTAACAGAGCCAGGCCTCATGGAACACAGGAGAACATTGTTACCCCATGCAATCTCATGGAACCAGGTGTCCATGGTGACAGAGCCAAGCTAATGGAACCTAATGGAACACAGCAGAGCATTGTTACCCCATGGATTCTCATGGAACCAGGTGTCCATAGTGACAGATCCAGGCCTGATTAAACCTAATGGAACACAGGAGATCATTGTTACCCAAGGGAATTTGATGGAAACAAGTGTCCATTGTGACAGAGGCAGGCCTGATGGAACACAGGAGAATATTGTTACCCAAGGGAATCCCATTGAACCAGGTGTCCATGGTGACAGAGCCAGGCCTGATGGAACCTAATGGAACACTGGAGGACATTGTTACCCCATGGAATCCCATGGAACCAGGTGTCCATGGTGACAGAGCCAGGCCTGATGGAACACTGGAGAGTATTGTTACCCAAGGGAATCCCATGTAACCAGGTGTCCATGGTTACAGATCCAGGCTAATGGAACCTAATGGAACACTGGAGAACATTGTTACCCCATGGAATCTCATGGAGCCAGGTGTCCATGGTGACAGAGGCAGGCCTGATGGAACCCTGGAGAACATTGTTACCCCATGGAATCTCATGGAACTAGGTGTCCATGGTGACAGAGCCAGGCCTGATAGAACACTGGAGACTATTATTACCCAAGTAAATCCCATGGAACCAGGTTTCTATGGTGACAGAGCCAGGCTAATGAAACCTAATGGAACACAGGAGAACATTGTTACCCAAGGGAATCTCATGGAACCAGGTTTCATGGTGACAGAACAAGGCCTCATGGAACACTGGAGGCTATTGTTACCCAAGGGAATCTCATGGAACCAGGTTCCCATGGTGACTGAGTCAGGCCTGATGGAACACTGGAGAACATTGTTACTCCATGGAATCTCATGGAACCAGGTGTCCATGGTGACAGAGCCAGGCCTGATGGAACACAGGAGAACATGGTTACCCAAGGGAATCCCATGGAACCAGGTTTCCATGGTGACAGAGCCAGGCTGATGGAACACTGGAGAACATTGTTACCCCATGGTATCTCATGGAACCAGGTGTCCATGGTAACAGAGGCAGGCCTGATGGAAAACTGGAGAACATTGTTACCCAATGGAATCTCATGGAACAAGGTGTCCATGGTGACAGAGCCAGGCTAATGGAACCTAATGGAACACAGGAGAACAATGTTACCCAAGGGAATCTCATGGAACCAGGTTTCATGGTGACAGAGCCAGGCCTGATGGAACCTAATGGAACACTGGAGGACATTGTTACCCCATGGAATCCCATGGAACCAGGTGTCCATGGTGACAGAGCCAGGCCTGATGGAACACTGGAGAGTATTGTTACCCAAGGGAATCCCATGTAACCAGGTGTCCATGGTTACAGAGCCAGGCTAATATAACCTAATTGAACACCGGAGAACATTGTTAGCCCATGGAATCTCATGGAACCAGGTGTCCATGGTGACAGGGCCAGGCCTGATGGAACCCAGAGAACACTGTTACCCAAGGGATTCCCATGAAAGCAGGGGTCCATGGTGACAGAGCCATGGTAATTTAACCTAATGGAACACAGGAGAACATTGTTAGCCCATGGAATCTCATGGAACCTGGTGTCCATTTTGAAAGAGCCAGTCCTCATGGAACACAGGGGAACATTGTTAGGCCATGGAATCCCATGGAACCAGGTGTCTATGGCGACAGTGCTAGGCCACATGGAACACTGGAGAACATTGTTACTCCATGTGTTAGCTTTCAGGAACACGTAATCACGAGAAATGATTATATGCAGGCGCTTTTATTGAGGAGCTCTGGGTGTCAGTGGTAAAGACCGAAATCTGACTCCGACTTAGGTTCGGGATGGATATGCTTTTATATTTTATCGTTATATAACTTTCATATTAATTATTAAACTTACATTGTTCTATAGTATACATAGATTTCAGCCAAGCATGGCCACCTTAGACTAGGAACATACAGTTTCTCAGTGTTCTTCTTATGATTATACAGTAATTATTTTAACCACTAAACAATCATTTCAGCTAGCAATTATACTACTTACACAGGTAAAACACAAGGCTTAACATTTCAGAGTTTATCTTAGCATTTTCCAGGGCGCCACTATCATTATTCCCCCTTTGAAAGCATTTTCACTTCACTATAGGTGTAAATGTTTTCACTTGATACAGTCTTTTACTTCTCAATTTATATTTGATGTTCTTCAAATCCAGGGTTGATGTAAAAGTTGTCGTGGATTCTATTATGGGCTGGAGAACTAGAAGATAGTGGATGTGGATCTCGTGTCAGTGCCTTTATTATTTTCTGGTTCCAGGACGTTTTCTTCTGTATTTCTCTCCTTAAAATGCTGTAAACTAACCAAATTGCTAAGAATACAATTAGTAGGATTATCACACTCTCAATGATAGATTTAATCTATGAACTCACATTCCACCCTAACCTTTTAAAGATTTTTCCTAACTAGCTTGTAGTCAAATCTTTTTGCTCTTCTTGTGCCTCATGCTCTATTTGTTTCAACTGATTGATGTCATATTCTACATCTGCAGTTACATTTGGGATGTGAATGCAGCAATGATCAACTCGTCCCTTTAAAAATCCACATACTCCATGCTCTTTCAGGAGTAACAAATCTAAGGCTAATCGATTTTGCAAAGTCATTTTTGTGGTGGTTTGTAATTGTACGTTTAATTCTTTAAATCTTTCTCTGGTGATTTTTGCTAGTCTATCTACTTGGCCTGTAAGTTTGTACAGCATCTCTCTATTCTGATAGTTTGCTATAGGACCGAATAAAGACTCTAGGGCCCACCCAAGTTTCATTCCACTAGAGGGTTCTTGCCAAGTGTCATCTGGATTTTTGTTGTCTAGAACTTCTCGTCTTGCTCTTATTTGCAGAAGTTCATATTTTCTATTAAATGGGGACTTTTTCCAAGTTGGACATAAGGTTGGGAGGCCCAAAGTAATTTCTTTTACTTTCCCATCTACAGGCAGATGTGTGTAGTATTGTCCACAAGGGTCCCAGGATGAGGGAAGAGACGAGAAAGTTGACTCCATGTATCAGCAAGCTAGGTTTATTATTTTATGATAGAAAATATATTAAAACTATACTAAAAGAACAGAGAGAAAAGATTTCATCAGAAGGCTAAGCTAAGAATAGGAAAGGAATGAATAACAAAGGCTTGTCTCCGACCGAGACGGTCTGGACAGGTGAACTGTGGTTGGCCGTTAATTCCAAACAACCAAATGAGACCAATCACAGATTCCCCCTATTGCATTCCACAGCAGCAGATAAGAATTGTTTACAGTTTGTTCCTGAGGCCTCTCAGCTTCTCAGGAGGGAAAAATCCTAAGGAAAGGATTTTTCCTAAAACATGTCGGTGACATCTCACCCTTTTTATTTTAAATAAATTAAAAGGAAAAAGTGTTTGCAATTTCATCTGCTGGCCCATGCAGAGGAAAGAACAAGCACCTGAGAGGCTTAATGTTGCCAATCAAAACATCAATCAGTGCTGATGTGGAACCGTCAGGGAAATTCTTCACCTGCAAAACATCAAATTACATCACACACCAAAACAATCTTAAGATATAAGAAAATGCAAAAACAATGAAAAGAAAGTTCATTGCTTCAAGTCCAAACAGCTGAGTTTCAGGGAAAGTCCAAACTGAAGATGTTCCTCTCTGACATCGCTGAAAGTCCCTTTTGGTCCTGAAACAGGCTTGCTTGGCTTTTCAACGCTTTTTGAGCTGCTAGCTCTTTCAACTCTTTTTTTTTTTTTTTTTTTTTTTTTTTTTTTTTTTTTTTTTTTGACGAAAGAGCAGCAGCAGAGAGGAGCCACTGAGGCCCTGCGGGGGCCCTGGCCCTCGTGGAAGGATCAGGGATCCCAGACCTGGCCTACAGAACGGTGGCCCAGGTCCTGACGGGGGAAGCAAAGCCCCCGAACCAAACAGCCGCTGGCCGGGCGGAGGCCCTGGCCCAGGGAACCGAGCCAAACGGCCCAGACCCGGCCCGCGGAGCGGGCTCTGTGGTCTCACAACCCGGCACTCTGCTGCCAATGCCTGGGCAGCACGAGTGACCGAACGCTTCATCCCCTCTGAACCGGTGCAGACCAGCAGCTGGGGAAGAGAAGCTTTCCCAGGGATCATCACCCCAGATCTGGGGGTGCTTTGTCCCCAGAGCAATTGAGCGACGCTCACTTTCCACTGTTTCTCCTGCCTCTGCAACGCAAATGCAAAAGGTGTTCCTCCTTTCTGCCCCTCGGTACCACCCCCACTCCCTGCGGGCTGGGGACCAGAAGCAGAAGGCTCAGGAGCCACCTCCCCCACGGTGCTGGGGTGCGCAGGGGGAGTCAGGCATTCCAACCCCCAACGGGAACCTCCGAACCAAACCCGAACCGGCCCGCGAAAAACGCTGAGTTTGAAAGCAGGCAGACGGGCTGAGCCCGCAATCAGCTGTCGAGCCACAACCCCCCCACGGAGGGGCAGACCGGCATCCCCTTCCCCTGTCCCAGCTCCCCCCGCAGGGCCAGCCTCGGGACAGCCCGAAAAGCTCGGGGGGGAATCCAGGCTGATCGCAGGCGCCGCGGTGGCCGCCGCGGGGAGCGGCGGGGCCACGGGCGCCTCCAATGATGGTTCCGCTTGGTGGTTCTCAACCTCAGCCTCCTCCACTGGCGTGGCAGGCAAAGGCGGAGCCGCCGCGCTCGGAGCCCTCACGGGCTCTGCTGGAGGGTCGAACGCGGATTCGACCGGCGCGGGCGGCGCGGCATCGACCCCCGCCGGGCTGGGGACAGCAGCCGCGTCTTCTCCGGGTACCGGAAGCTGCATCGCGGGCGCAGACAGCAAAGCCGGCGGAGCCGACACGGGAGGCGGCGGGACAGCCGCGGGGGGCGGCAGGGGCGCGGGGCCCGCGCCCACTGGTGCCGCCTGCACTGTTGTCTCACTTTGCTTCGGGAGCGGCAGCGCAGTCGCGAGCTCTTGGCGATTGCTGTCGAGTGCGTCGCCTAGCAACTCGGGCGAAGCCGCGGGAGGCGGTGCTTCTGCCACGGGAACGCCGACAAACTCCGCTGGAGGCGACGGGTCCGGTCCGGGCTGAGGCGGTGCCGCGGGAGGGGCCGCGGGGACTGGCACCTCCTGCGGGGCGGGTTGGGGTGGGGCCCGCGGCTCCGGCTCGGGCGGTGGAGCCAACTCACCTCCCCCCTGAGAGCAGCGAGGCGGGGGAGGCGGTTCCGTCGGAGCATGCTCCAAAGGCGCAGAAAAAAACTTTTCTTCTGTCGCGGGCAAAACTTCGCCCCCCCGCCACGATTCGGGGGGGCTGGGAACCTGCAGGTTGTGGATTTGCACTGTTTCCCCTCTTGCCAGCGCCAGCGAGAAGGGAGACATACCTCGGCAATCCGAAATCCACTGATATGTAGACGCTTTCCGTTTCAAAACTGGGAAGAGAGTTCTGAATGACGGATAAACCCGAGGAAATCCAAGTCCCCGGTAAAGAAGGTCTCGGATAATGAATTCCACGCATTCCCATATGTATGAATCAAGGGCATACAGCACATCAGTGAAAAAGCCATGGTGCTTTGCCCACCTGAAAAACTCATAGAAATGTATCTTCAGCATACGAATTCTGTCCTCATGACCCCATTTTTGCCAGAGGCCAATAAGTTTCTCCTCTGAGGGAGAGAATGGAACCTCCGCCTCCGTAGGCACCCTTGTCCAGATCCGAATCTGCCTTGCAAGAAGGGAAGCATTTTCAGGAAGGGAAGAGTTGACAGTACCTTGTGACAGTGTCCTCTGGGCTTCAGCAGGCTGCTCTGTGCCGCAAAGACTTCTGGACATCTTGTCTGGGAGACTTTTCAAAAGGTTCTCTCTGTGGCCAGCCAAATGAAGAATTCTTCCTCACTCAGGGTCCAATTGTGGTGATTTCACTCGAGGCACCATCTGTCAGTTCTGTCCTCGGTGTTCACCTTCTGTGGTGGTGCTCCTTTTTTTACTCGGGGTCACCATTTGTAGTATTGTCCACAAGGGTCCCAGGATGAGGGAAGAGACGAGAAAGTTGACTCCATGTATCAGCAAGCTAGGTTTATTATTTTATGATAGAAAATATATTAAAACTATACTAAAAGAACAGAGAGAAAAGATTCCATCAGAAGGCTAAGCTAAGAATAGGAAAGGAAGGAATAACAAAGGCTTGTCTCGGACCGAGACGGTCTGGACAGGTGAACTGTGGTTGGCCGTTAATTCCAAACAACCAGATGAGACCAATCACAGATTCCCCCTGTTGCATTCCACAGCAGCAGATAAGAATTGTTTACAGTTTGTTCCTGAGGCCTCTCAGCTTCTCAGGAGGGAAAAATCCTAAGGAAAGGATTTCTCCTAAAACATGTCGGCGACATATGAGCAGAATGTTTTCATCTGAAAACACCTTGGAGAGGGCCCAAAGATTTCCCAAGCTGGGGCTTGCAGGCCTCAAGAACATAACCCATGGAGGTTGATGTGCCTGGTCCCAGTTGAGAAGAGACTGAGGAGAGAACAGGAGTGGCTTGGCAGGGCTTGAAGGGTGGATTCATAAGTGGTGGAGCTTTTTCTCCATAGTGGGAAAGAGCCAGATAGAGAAATGATACCACAAATGCAGCTGGGGAGGCCCAGAGAGGACACAAGAGAGGAACCAGGCACCAGAGCAGGGCTGAGGTACAATGCGTCCTGCAGAAGGAGTCTGGGTCAGCCCAAGGCTTTGTGTGGGCAGGCAGAGGCAGGCAGGAGGCAGAGCTGTCAGCAAAGGAAGGGGCCAGCCAGGTGGGGCAGCCGGGGGATGAGCACAGCCTGCAGGGACAGAGGCGCAGGGCAGGGACACCGTAGCACAGCCTGGGCTGCACAGGGCACAGGCATGGGCAGCAGCTGCCAGGCCCTGACAGAGCCAACTTGGGCAGCACTTTGGCCATGGCTGCTGGGCCTGGGCCTGAGCCAGGAGCAGGAGACAAGTGACCCTTGCAGGCCTGGGGCCTCATGGCCTCCTTGTCGCTGCTCAGCAGCCTGGCAGGGGCCGCCCCATGCTCCTGCCCTTGGCACTGCACATCCCCACATGCCAGTGCCCATCCCGGGAAGAGCCCTGAGCAAGGAGGGAGGGACAGGATCTGCCTGGCCAGGGGCTGGGGCTCAGGCCTTGGCCCTTTGCATTCCTGGAACACATCCAGCTTTGCTCAGCACCAGAGACACCTTTGCCTTGTTTGTCCCCAGCTGGCATCACTGCCTCCAGTGTTCTGCTCTAACTGGAACCTGGGGACACTTTCTCAGTCGTTTCCCTCAGTGGGACCCATTAAAACTTCAACAACCTTCAGGGTTTAAATTTAAGTTTGAGTTTTTGAGTAGCTTTTTGAACACTCTCTCAGGGCCTGAGTCTGATGTAAACAACACCATCCCTGAGAGGGTCATTAAAGTTTTCCTAGTCCAGTTATGGAGAAAGATTTCAAAGACCTTGTAAGAAATACACATTCCTATTTGAAAGGATGTATTTAATTTTATTTCTCTTTAGAGCAGAGGTGATCCCAGCATTCTGTGACTGATATTGACCCAGGGTCTCTCCTCAGGAGCTCTGGCCTGATCACAGAAACTGTGCCTTGAGCTGTGGGTGACACTGGGACAAACTGGGAGTGACGCTGGGGAGGACTGGGACAAACTGGGGACACTGGAAACACTGTGGGGAAAACTGGGGACACTGGGGCATCCTGTGGATGACACTGGGGGGGAACTGGAAGGGACTGGGAATAAACTCAGGTGTGTTGGGAAGGACTGGAAGGGCACTGGGGTTGTACTGGGTTCTGCTTGGGATGAACTGGTCTGTAATGAGGTTGTACTGGTCTGTACTGGGGGTGAACTGGGTTGTAGTGGGAGGGACTGGAGGGGGTGAATGGGCTGGGGTGAATGGGCTCTTCCCGCCTCCACCGCCTCCCATTTGCCGAGGCTCCCGCCTATCACCTCGCGCAGCCAATCAGCACCAGAGATCGGTGTCTCGGGGGCGGTGCCTAGCATAGACGCCGTCTTCTATTTCTAACTACAACTCCCGTCATGCCCCGCGGCTCAATTGAGCCCCATTGGAGCCGGGACTACAACGCCCGTCATGCCCCGCGCTCCACAGACATTACCCCCCCCCCCCCCCGGGGTCTGCCCCCATCTGTCCCGTAAGTGTCCCCCAGACACTCCAGGATCCCTCCGCGCCCCCTCAGCGCCCATTCGGGACGCCCCGAAAGCGTCACCGGACCCCCTGAGTGCACCCGCACCCACAGATGCCCGGCACAGCCATTTCTGGGAACTCATCTCCCGCGGCCCCAGAGCCCCCTCAGAACACAGTCCCGCGGCTAAAACTCCTGCCGCGCGCCGCGCCCATAGGAGCACGGATAGAGCTCCCTGAGCTCCTCCCCAAGGGGTCCCGAGCCGCTTAAGCTCCTCCGAGGACCTCAAGTCGTGGCTCGGACGCAAAAGTGTCCCCCAAAAGCCTTCCCGGACCGCCTAACATCGTGTTCGAGCCACTTCCGGGACTACAGCTCCCGTCATGCTCCACCTGCCCAGCAGGGACTTTATCTCCCGTCATGCACCGTGCCCCGGCGAGAGCCACTGCAGCTGCGTCTCGAACTCCCGTGATGCTCCGCGGCCCTGTTAAACCGAATGATACCCGCGCCTACAGCTCCCATCACCCCCCGCGCCCCAGAGAGCCCCGTTCGAGCTCCCCAAGGGCCCGCCCGGACCCCGAAGGGCCCCAAATTCTCCTCCCCGACCTCCAAGGGCTCCCCTGGACCCCCAAGTGCTGCCCTGGACCCCGAACTGTCCCTCAGAATCCCTGAGTGCCCTTCCAAGTTCTCACCCGGCTCCCCCAAGTGTCCTCCAGACCCTCAAGTTCTCTCTGAATTCCCTCCCCAGACCTAAAACAGCCCCAAATGTGCCCCAGAAATGTCTCCAGGCACCCCAAAGTTCCTCCCCTTGACACTATCAGAGAAAAAGATGATAAAAATGATGCCAAAAGGACTACAAATATTACTAGTTTCCATAAAGAGGAAGAAATATATAGCCAATAGACATGAATTAATTAAGGAAATTGTGTTACTTATAAACAATTGTTATGAATTGAAGCAAACTCCAATAAGCTTAGTCCAATTGGAATTTATTAATTACAGCAAGCAAGGCATAAGCAAAATCAGCGCTGGGTGACAGGGGAGCCTCCGCTGGCCAAGGACTGCCGCACCCACTGTTCGATACAGTCTAACTTTTATACTGTATCTCTTCTCGTTGGGGACGTGTCCAGAAAGTTCTCTGCGCGTGTGTCTTCTTGGTGCTAAGGGGTCCTCCTCTGCTGGTCGTTGTCTGATGAAGGCTGCTAGTCCTCCCAGGCCATCCTCCGGTCGACTCCTCCTCATCTAGTGGTCATACCTAAAATTCTAGAACTTATGGTTTATTGAGCATTTATTAAGCAAAATATTTTAAGCAAGCATTTATTAGGCAAAAATATACTTGTGATTGTATGCGGTTTTGGTTACACGTGGTTTTAGGTCTAAGTGTTTTATTCCCTCTATCTTTAGCACTTTAGTGAACAGAACATGAACAAAACACACCAGGTTCCACCACACAATGACCAATAAATTTTTGGTTGCTAAAAATGTATGGATTTTTAAATATAAATATTGAAATTTGGTAATAGAGACATAGAATAATACTACTATAAATAAAAAATAATTATAATTTTAGTAATTCATTGCATTTTTTTTAAGGCAAAATGTATAATTTTTTTATGCTTTGGGATGTCAGTCTGTAAGAGAGTCCAAAGATCCCTCATTTGCCTCACAACCGCCATCGAGGACGGAGATTGAAGCCCTTCCCAAGGACTGAGACTGAGATCCTTAAAATTCTAACAGGGGGTGCTGGGCTGACTGAAGCGGGATGTCTGCCATTGGGAGCGGGATGTTTCCCATAGGAACCAGTCCTGAAACAACGGGCCCCGCTCACTGCTGGCACCGGTTTGTCCTGTTCAGAACTGGACTGTCTGTACCTGTGAGAGAGTCTGTCTGAAATATCCTCCAATCTGCCTCACAACTGTCACTGAGAGATCGCTCAGAAGACCCCCTTTGTCCCATTCCTGGCCCTACAGTGGAAAGTTCCCCGCCAAGCCAGGGGCTCTAAGACCTGAAGGAATTGCTAAGTCACTGTTTCCACAGGTGCATTTTTCTGCATGCTACACTGAGCCCAATGAGAAGAAGGGGGCACTGAGCCCTTTTTGCAACAATAGCCTTGGAAGCTGTCCCACCTCTTGGCCTGGCTGAACTTCTCCTGAGCTTTTGAGTGGTCTCCCACAGAAGACCCCTCTCGTTCATCTGCAAGCACTGTGACAGACAAGCTGAGATGACAGAAGCCTCTCCACCAGAGAAAAACCTGAGAAATCCCCACGTGAGAAAGGCCGCTCCTACACTCCCCAAGGACTGGGACTGAAGCCCCCAGCCCGGGGAGGTGCGCGGGGGAGGCGAGCTGACCAAAGCAAGATGGATGTTGCAGGTGTGGGCATTGGACCACGAAAACAATGGCCCTCGCCCACTGATATAAACTGTGTGTACCCCTTTTCCAAATACCATTATTTTACCAGATGATACAATAGATTCAGTTTTGAAATAATCCCCCTCCCCCCTCAACAAAAAGTGTATAATTGGAGTCCAGATGGACTGCATCTCGGAGATCTCCCCAACGTAACAGGCAGATCCTCAACTGGACTGGACCTAAGGACTTTGTCTCTACGTTTGGTAGCTCTATTCCCCTTTTTCTTTCTCTCTCTCTCTCTCTGTCTTTCTCTCCCTTAATCCCTCCATCGCATTTTGCTGTGGTCATTCAATAAAGGTGCATTTGTTTGGATTATTGCTGCAACACCCCCCTGTACCGTGTTGGTTCTTTTTGCACCCTGAGATCCCTTATGAACCATCATGAAACCCATTCATAGAGACGGATCGCGACAACCTGTTCTCAAGGGACTCATTCTCCACTGTCCTGTACCTGTTCCCTCGATGTGCCGTCCTGCTCCCCTCCCGGCGGTAGATTATAAAAGACCCCAAGTTAACCAAAGACTTTGAGATTCTCCCCGAGGTTTCAAGATGGATCTGTTGGCTGGACCACGAGTATTTCGTGTCTATATTGGTAGCTATTCATCTCCCCCCCCTTTCTCTCTCTCTCTGTCCTTTATCTCCTTTCTAATCCTTCTATCACATCTGCTCTGGGCACTCAATAAAAGGTGCATTTGTTTTGGTTAATACTGAAAGTCCCCTGCTGTGTGTGTTTGCACTCTGAGATCGGTAAAACGAACCATCAGGACCCCCCTTGTCCCAGCGAATCGTGACACGGCCTGATGGGGTTGCTGCCCACAGCATGTGAACGTGATCTTCTTGGTGGTGGCTACAGTGGTTCATCTGGTCTTGCTTTCCGGTCTCCCTATCCCAGAATTACCTATGCCACCTGCTTTTCTCATACTGTGGTTCTCTGTAATTCCTTAATTAGTCAGCCCTTATTAAGTTCACTCTTGGAGTAGGGGAATATCAGCTCCCCATCATATCGAGTGCATTTGAATGCACTTGAATGCATTTTGCCTGCATTCAAAATATGGTCCCTGTTTTTGATTTACTGTGGAATCTCTGTTTGTATTTTCTGCCTCTGTTGAGGTTGGGATTGAAGGTACTTGAGATGATATTTCAGACTCAGGTATTTATTGTTTCTTATCAGTGAAACAGCCTCACAACCATGAGTTCTGCAGCCTTTCATTAGCAAGGCACAAAATGGCTTACTGTCTCTTGTTACAAGGCCTGGATGATACCAAGGAGACCATGGTGATACTGGGGATCCAAGAGACCGTGGTGACACCATGGAAACTCATGGAACCGTGGGCATTGTGACACAGCAAGGCTTCATGGAACCAAGAGTCAACTGCAACTCTACCAAACCTCATGGAACCAAGGGCCCATTGTGACACTGAAGAACTTCAGGGAACCAAGAGTCGCTTGTGACACGGGGGGTACTCATGAAACCATGGAGACCATTTTGAAACTTCAAGGCCTGATGGAAGCAAAGGGTCATTCTGGCACTTCTGAGCCTTGGAACCAAAGGGACCATAGTGACACAGTGGGGCTCTGTGGAACCAAGGGGCCACGGTGACATTGGGGAGCGTCATTGAACCAACTGTCCATGGTGACACTGCAGGGCCTGATGGAATCATGGACACCATTGTGACACTACAAGGCATCATGGAAGCAAGGGGCCACTGTCACACTATGGGGCCTCTTGGGGCTCAGGGGCAGTTGTGATACCATGGAAATTATGGCAACATGTGGCACCATGAAACCAAGGAGACCCTTGTGACACTACAGGAACCCATGGCACTAAGGATCCATGGAACAGTGCAGGACACATGGAATCGAGGGGACATTGTGATGCTGTAGAACCAAAAGGCCCCATTGTGACACTGTGGGCCCCCATGGATCCAAAGGTCCAGTTTGACATTGCAGGGCCTCATGGAATCCTGGAGACCACTGTGAAACTTTGAGGCCTTGTTGAATTAAGTGGCCCTGCAGGGCCTCATGGAACCAGTGAGACCCCTTAGAACCAAGGGTCCATTGTGACCCTGTGGTACCAAGGTGTCGTGGGTTGACCCAGGCCAGATGCCAGGCATCCATGAGAGCTGCTCGCTCACTCCCCTCTGCAGGACAGAGAAAATTTAATAAAGGGCTCATGGGTTGAGATAAGGACTGGGAGAGATCACTCATCAAATACTGTCCTGGGAAAAACAGGCTTAGCTTAGAGATATGAAATTCATTTATTACTAACAAACTCAGAGCAGGAAAAGGGGAAATAAAATAAGCCCCTCTCCTCCCTCCTTCCAGCTCTACCTCCTACCCCAGCAGTGCAGGGAGACAGGGAAAGGGGGTTATGGTCAGTTCATCACCCATGGCTTCTGCCCTTGCTCACGGAGAGGGGTGGTTCCCCTGCTGCACCGTGGGTCCCTCCCGAGGGAGGCAGTTCTGCAGGAACTTCTCCAATGTGAGTCCATTTCAGGGGCAACAGCCCTCTGCAAACTGCTGCAGTGTGAGTCCATCCCAGGGACAGCAGTCCTTCCCAAACTGCTGCAGCATGGGTCACTCTTCCATGGGGTGCATTCCTCCAAGGACAGGCTGCTCCAGCCTGGGAGCAGGGGCCCTCTCTCCATGGCTCTCCTACAGGGTGTCTGGGTCTCCAGTGCCTGGAGCACCTCCTCCTCCTCCTGACTGACCTTGATGTCTGCAGAGTTGTTCTTCTCACATGTCTTCCCTCTGCTCTTTTCTGACTGGAGTTAAAACTGCATGACAATCTCTATTTTAGTTTCTTTTTGAATCTGTTATCACGGAGGCGTTACCACCGTTTGTAACTGGCCCAGCCTTGGCCAGCAGCAGGTTCATCCTTGAAGCCATCAGGGATTGGCTGTGCCAGGCACGGTGGAAGCTTCCAGCAGCTTCTCACAGGAGCCATCCCTGTGCCCCACCACTGCCAAAAACTAGGCCATGGTACCAAGGGGCTGTTGTGACTCTGGGGGCCCACATGGAACCAAGGAGCCACGGTGACACTGTGGGGCCTCATGGAACCAAGGAGCCACGGTGACACTGTGGGGCCTCATGGAACCAAGGAGCAAGGGTGACACTGTGGGGCCTCATGGAACCAAGGAGCCACGGTGACACTGTGGGGCCTCATGGAACCAAGGAGCCACGGTGACACTGTGGGACCTCATGGAACCAAGGAGCCACGGTGACACTGTGGGGCCTCATGGAACCAAGGAGCCATGGTGACACTGTGGGGCCACTGGAACCAAGGAGCCATTGTGACACTGTGGGGCCTCATGGAACCAAGGGGCAAGGGTGACACTGTGGGGCCTCATGGAACCAAGGGGCAAGGGTGACACTGTGGGGCCTCATGGAACCAAGGAGCCACGGTGACACTGTGGGGCCTCATGGAACCAAGGAGCCATGGTGACACTGTGGGGCCTCATGGAACCAAGGGGCAAGGGTGGCACTGTGGGGCCTCATGGAACCAAGGAGCCACAGTGACACTGTGGGGCCACATGGAACCAAGGGGCAAGGGTGGCACTGTGGGGCCTCATGGAACCAAGGAGCCACGGTGACACTGTGGGGCCTCATGGAACCAAGGAGCCACGGTGACACTGTGGGGCCTCATGGAACCAAGGGGCAAGGGTGACACTGTGGGGCCACATGGAACCAAGGAGCCACGGTGACACTGTGGGACCACTGGAACCAAGGAGCCACAGTGACACTGTGGGGCCGCATGGAACCAAGGAGCCACGGTGACACTGTGGGGCCTCATGGAACCAAGGAGCCACGGTGACACTGTGTGGCCTCATGGAACCAAGGGTCAAGGGTGACACCACAGGGCTTGGTGGAACCCAGGTTCGATGTGACACTGCGTGGCTTCATGGAGCCAAGGAGAGCACTGTGACACTATGGAACCTAATGGAATTATCAGAAACGATACAACTTCTGGTTTCTTTTAACGTAACTTCAGTCAGGGGTTTGTTTGCCCAGGTAGAGGGGAATTGAAGTTTCTCTTCAAAAGACTCTGCTCACCAAGGCTGGGTGAGGCCTGATGAGCTTAACATCTACAGATTGGGAGTGGCCAGAAGATGAACAGGAGGTAAATGAACATTAATGAACATCACCCCCAGTGTGCAGAGACACCTGGTCTGGGAAAAGATTGAGAAGGGAATCAAAGAATGAGGACTTAATTGACATCAAAGGCGAACGGATCAATCAGCAATAGCAGATGGAATACTAAGAATTGGATAATTTGAGAGCAAAGAACATTAATTTCTTTGGGTTTTTTCTGTATAAATATGTGAGAAGTGTAGTAAAGAACAATGTGTGATGGAATGATTTTCACTGTGGAATCCGGACACGTGTGGATGGAATAATTTCTATTGCATGTGATGGCCGCAATGACATCCTGGCAAGAATAAAGTAATGCCTAAATTCTGTAAGGTGTTGTTGGAGTTTCTGTTTTTCATGCAGTTTCAGTGTCAGTCCAGTGAGGTCCATCACCAACACAGGCTCTTTCTGGACTCTTTAGAGAAGAGAACCGGAGGCCACGATTGCACAAACCTCTCAGAGACTCCCAGGCAAAAGCAAAACCCAAAGTCCCTGGGAGCATTCAGGAGCCCCCAGGGCCATTCCTGAGCAAGGCTCCCCAGGGACTCCTTCCAGCAGATCCCTGAGGCCACTGGGATGTAGGGCAGGGGGGATGCTGAGGGCAGGACAAGGGGCTGACAGTGCCCAGCCTGGCTGGGGCTGTGCCAGGAGGCCCCAGTGCCTCAGGACAAGGTGTCTCCTCCCAGCCCTTGGTGGCACAGACCCTGCTGTGCCCAGGGCACCAAGACTTGGCTTCTCCTGGGCACTGCAAGCCCTGCCAGGGCCCTTGGCCATGTCCAGCACAGCTTGTCCTGTGTTGCTGTCCCACAGCTGCTGCTGTGTCCCTTCAGGCTGCACACTCTGATCTCACTGCTCCAGGCTCTGCCCTGCCACTGCCAGCCCTGCCCTGACCTCTGCCCACCCTCACCCTCTGTGTCTGGGGACACACACACATGCACTGAGCTCATCCCCCTCCTTCTGGGTGCTGCTCCTGCCACAGCACTGCCCTGGGAGGGTTCATTCCTCACAGGAGCTGCTGTGTTTGTACTGGAGCATTTTATAGCTCTGCTTCTGCCTCTCTGGCAATTGTCTCTTCAAAGAGCTCTCCAAGGAAAAGATTCATTCAATTGTGGAATAGCAGAGGTGGGAAGAGCCCCCTGAGCCCCCTTGGCCTGGGTGTGGCTGGGATGGAGTTCCCTTTGCCCAGAGCACCCCTGTCCTGCTGTGCTTGGCTCTTGTGGCTGCAGCAGGGCTGGTCCCAGCCCAAGGCTTTGGCTGTCCCTGAGCAGGGCTCGCCCCACATGAGGCTTTTCTGCAACCCGCTCCCCCAGTGGGCTGGGGGTGGGCAGGTGTTCCTGGGGGCGCAGGGATGGGACAGCTTGGCTGGACTGACCCAAGGGCTTTTCCATTCCCTGTGATGTCCAGATCAGCAAGGAAATGAGGGGGACAAGAAGGTCTCTGTATTTTCTGTATTAATACATTTGTCTTCCAAAGCAACCACTACAGGTGCTGAACTCTTGTTTTCCCATGGTTTTCTTTGCTTCTGCATTTGGCCTTTGCTTTTTGGTCCCTCCAGTATTAATCTCTCTTTATGATGACCCCCAATGTTTTCACCTTATTTTCTCCTGTCTTCTGATGAAGGAGGGACAGTGACAGAGACACCTGGTTGTCACTTGATGGCCAGAGGGGTTTAACCACAGTCACCTTGCCCAACTCTTCTCTTATGGGCACAGCCAGAAATGTCAGGGCTCTGCCAGGTGCCCACCCCTGAGCTGGGCTCATGCCCTCCTCCCAGCCCCAGGGCTGCCCAGGGACACGAGTCCTTCCCTTGCACACACACACAGAGTTCATTGCAGCACGGGCAGGGGCTCCCTGGGCTCTGCTGCCACTGCCAGAGCCTGGCAGGGACCTCAGCCCTGCGGGTGTCACCCTGCCCTGCTCTGCCCTGCCTGAGGTGTCCCAGGGCCAGAGGGATGGACACAGGGAGCTCTGTGCTCAGGAGCTCGTCCCAGCCCTGCACTCAGGGGTTCCCAGGGGATGTTACTCTCTGGAAAGTCCAGGAGCAGCTGAAGGAGTTTGTGCTCACTGGGTTTATGTCCCCTCACACACACAGGATGTTCAGGGCTATGGAGTGTCCATGCACTGCAAACACAGACTCCTGACCCGGTCACTTGATGTCCCTCCATGGAGAGAAGAAGAACCTCTGTGACCTGGGGTGAGAGGCCACTGCTGTAGCAGTGCTGGCTTTGCACTGCTGGGACAGCCCCCACCCTGATCACTGCCACACTTCTGCTGGGCACTGCTGGTTTCCTCTGCAGGGCACTGTGCTGGGCACATCCCTGAGAGTAACTGGGAAGGAGATTGAAGCTTTCAGGCCCTGCACTGGGGAGATGCCCTTGCATGATGGAAATGCTGCTGCAGAGCCCAGCTCTGTCCCAGCAGTGCCCACGGCCTGTCCCTGCCTGCAGTCCCTGGACAGGCACACAGCAGGACAGGGACTGAGCTGGCAGAGCCCTGAGGCCCTAAACCAGCACAGGGGTTCTGAAGGGGAGTGTGGCAGTGAAGGAAGGGGAGATTATGGAGGAGAAGCCCTGGGGCTCCCTGGCAGTGAGGAGCACTGGGGTTCCATTTTCTCCTCCAGCTCTGCCCAGAAGCACCAACTCTACAGCTCCAGAAAAGCCAGGGAAGAAAGATGTCAGGCACACATGGCAATACACAATTCTTCAATGTAGTAGTAGAAGTACAGCTCCTGGTTTATACAGTCACTGGGTGCCACTGGAAAAACAAACACTGAATTTAAAATGTATAATCAAAGATTTTGGTGTGAACAAATTCTCAAAAGTATAACAACTGTGCCAGCAGTAAAAAATGCATGGCACAGAACGAGCATAAATATGTAACATCATAACAGCTATGCAGGAGAATGACTATTTATTGCTACTGAAAACCATCTGTGATCATTTTCCTCAAGGCAGCCTTGAGCTCCTGGTTCCTCAGGCTGTAGATGAGGGGGTTCAGGGCTGGAGGCACCACCGAGTACAGAACTGACACTGCCAGATCCAGGGATGGGGAGGAGATGGAGGGAGGCTTCAGGTGAGCAAATGTGCCAGTGCTGAGGAACAGGGAGACCACAGCCAGGTGAGGGAGGCTGGTGGAAAAGGCTTTGTGCCGTCCCTGCTCAGAGAGGATCCTCAGCACAGCCCTGAAAATCTGCACATAGGAGTAAACCATGAACACAAAACAACCAAAGGCTAAAGAGGCAACAACTACAATAATTCCATGTTCCCTGAGTTTGGAGTGTGAGCAGGAGAGCTTGAGGATGTGTGGGATTTCACAGAAGAACTGGCCCAGGGCATTGCCATGGCACAGGGGCAGGGAAAATGTATTGGCTGTGTGCAGCAGAGCATTGAGAAAGGCACTGGCCCAGGCAGCTGCTGCCATGTGGGCACAAGCTCTGCTGCCCAGGAGGGTCCCGTAGAGCAGGGGTTTGCAGATGGACACGTAGCGGTCATAGCTCATGACTGTGAGCAAGGAAAATTTTGCTGTGGGGAAGAAGAAAACTAGAAATAGCTGTGCAGAACATCCTTTGTAGGAGATGTTCCTGGTGTCCCAGAGGGAATTGTGCATGGCTTTGGGGACAGTGGTGCAGATGGAGCCCAGGTCAGTGAGGGCCAGGTTGAGCAGGAAGAAGAACATGGGCGTGTGCAGGTGGTGGCCGCAGGCTACGGCGCTGATGATGAGGCCATTGCCCAGGAGGGCAGCCAGGGAGATGGCCAGCAAGAGGCAGAAGTGCAGGAGCTGCAGCTGCCGCGTGTCTGCCAGTGCCAGCAGGAGGAAGTGGCTGATGGAGCTGCTGTTGGACATTTGCTCTGTCTTGGCATGGGGGTCTGTAGAATAAGTAATCATGCAATACTTCAGTTTGTGGAGAATTTCAAATATCCCAGCACAGCCTGGGGGCTCTTTCCCTCCACTGCCTGCCCAGGGCTCTGCTACCTGGAGCTGTCCCTGCCAGCAGCTGCTCCCTGTGCCCAGGACTGGGCCATGTCAGTGCTGCCTGAGCGCAGCTCAGCCCTGGGGGCTCAGCTCTGCCCTGCAGACCCCTCCCAGCTCTGGCACTGCCCAAGGGCAGCTCTGGCTCTGCAGGCTCTGATGGGAATGTCAGAGCAATCCTGAAAAGGACTGGAAAAGCGATGCTGATGCTGCCCTAAGGAACCCTGTGCTGATTTCTGGCACTGCCTGGTATATTCAGATCTCAGAGAATTTTTTTTTTTTTTAATAATTTTTCTCTGTCTAAAGTGAGACAGGAATATCTAAGTGCATTTTTCTATCCAGGCATCCCAGAGAAATGGATTAATAAAGCAGGATTTTTTTGTTTTATGCAGACCCTGCTTTGCTGTGCTTATCATTTAATCTACTAGGAAATACCCTGGAGATCAGTGTCATGCTGGGAGCATCCCTTAACAATGTAGCATCCTCACCACACAACAGAAACTCTTCCAAGCCTTACCAGCTGTCTCCTCCCACCCAGATCTGGTCCCACAGTGCTTAGAGCAGCTGCCAGGGCTGGCTGAGAGCTGTCCCTGGCAGGCAGCAGAGTCCCTGCCCCAGCAAAGTGCCCTGGGCTGCAGGACCCTGCTCTGCAGGACAGCCCTGGGCACCCCTGGCTGCTCTGCACAAGAGACAATCAGAGAATGTACTCACAGCGTCTGGAGGCGTTGGGATGTTCCAGCTTTAGGAGATGGCTCCAGGAGCTGCAGCTGCCTTGTCCTGCAGCCAGAGGTTCCTGTGCCAAGGGCTGGCAGTGATTCTCCCCCAGTCACTTCTCAGCATCTTCACAGCCCTGACTGATTGAAAATCTCTCTGTCTCTGTGCTGTGCCCGGGGTGGCCGCAGGCAGTGCCCTCAGCCCTGCTGGGTTGGGAGAGGAGCTGCTCCTGAGGAGATATGTTATTTTGAAGCTCTTCTTGATTGCCAGGAGTTCCTTCTGTTCCAGGAGCCCAGCCCAGCTCAGCAGAACAGACACAGCACAAGGACTTCTCTTGTGGGTTGGGTGCTCAGGCCCTGAACATCACTCCCTGAGAGGGAGTTGAAGAAATCTCTCAAGAATTCAAAGTCACAATCAATCTCCAACGTTTCTTCAAGTTTTAATGGGTCCCACTGAGGGACAAGACTGAGAAAGTGTCCCCAGGTTCCAGTTAGAGCAGAACACTGGAGGCAGTGATGACAGCTGGGGAAAAACAAGGCCAAGGTGTCTTTGGGGCTGAGCAAATCTGGATGTGTTTCAGGAATGCAAAGGGCCAAGGCCTGAGCCCCAGCCCCTGGCCAGGCAGATCCTGTCCCTCCCTCCTTGCTCAGGGCTCTTCCCGGGATGGGCACTGACATGTGGGGATGTGCAGTGCCAAGGGCAGGAGCATGGGGCGGCCCCCGCCAGGCTGCTGAGCAGGGACAAGGAGGCCGTGAGCCCCCAGGCCTGCAAGGGTCACTTGTCTCTTGCTCCTGGCTCAGGCCCAGGCCCAGCAGCGATGGCCAAAGTGCTGCCCAAGTTGCCTCTGTCAGGGCCTGGCAGCTGCTGCCCATGCCTGTGCCCTGTGCAGCCCAGGCTGTGCTACGGTGTCCCTGCCCTGCGCCTCTGTCCCTGCAGGCTGTGCTCATCCCCCGGCTGCCCCACCTGGCTGGCCCCTTCCTTTGCTGACAGCTCTGCCTCCTGCCTGCCTCTGCCTGCCCACACAAAGCCTTGGGCTGACCCAGGCTCCTTCTGAGGGATGTGTTGCACCACAGCCCTGCCCTGGCAGGGAAATTCCTTGTTCTTTTTTCCCAGTCTGGGCCTCCCAAGCTGCCCTTTGCATTAACACTTTCTTTCTCTGGCTGTACTCTACTATGTCAAAAGGATCCACCATCTCTGAATCCACCCTTCAGTCCCTCCCAGGGCTCTCCCCTTCTGTCCTCAGTCTGCACCCCACTGAGCACAGAGCTCCTCTGTCCCTATACAGTGCTCATGTGCTTGAGGACATGGGCGCCTGGACAAGAAGGACGGTTCTTTTCTACAGGAAGGAAACCACAGAGCCCCAGGGTTTTGAAGGCAGATGAGAGGCAGGCACTGGAGGCCAAGGTAAGCCAGACCTGTCTGTCCTTGCAGCTTTTGTCTGAAAGCAACCCTTGGATATTTGGGGAGTTTTGGAGGTGCAATTCCATTTCAGCCATATGTAGCAGTGTATTTCTATAGCCATGGGTGCCTGGACCAGAATGACAGCTCTTCTGCACAGGAAGGAAAGGGCAGAGCCCCAGTGTTTCACAGGCAGATGAGAGCTGGTCTTCAGGAATCCAAGGGAACCTAGACAGTCCTGGCAGCTTTTATCTGGGAGCTCTCTTGGATATAAGGAATTTTGGAGGCAGATTCCCAGTTTTGGCTATGGATGCCTGCACATGAGAGATGTTTCTTTCCATGGAAAGAAAAGCACAGCCCCCCCAGTGTTTTGACGGCAGATGAGAGGTTGCCCCCCCAGATGCCAAGGCCATCTAGAGCTGTCTGTTCTGGCAGATTTCATATAGGAACAATGCTTTGATATAATCAAATATGGAGGTAGAATCCCAATTTCAGCTATGAACCCCTGGAGGAGAAGGAGAGTTCTTTCCCAGAGGAAGGAAAACATGGAGCTCCATGGCTTCAGGGCCAGATGAATAGCAACCCTCCACATGCCGAGGTCAGCCGGACCAGTCAGGCTAAGCCAGCAAGACTTGTTCCATGTTCTTGGACCCTGGGGGCCCTGCAGCAGAACGTTGTTTCCAGAAGGCCCAGCGATACCACAGTGGTCTCCTTGGCTCTGCAGTGTCACACTGGCCCCTTGCTTCCATGGGGACCCATAGTGTCACACTGGCCCCTTGGTGCCATGGGGACTCAGAGTGCCAGAATGGTCTCATTAGTTCCATGAGTCCCTGCAGTGTCACAAAGAGCTCCTTGGTTCCACAAGGCCCTGCAGAGCCCCTTGATTCAACAAGGCCTCAAAGTGCCAGAATGGTCTCCAGGACTCCATGATGCCCCACAGTGTCACAAGGACACCTTGCCTCCATGAAACCCTGAAATAGGGAATGGTCCCTTGATTCCATTGGGCTCCTCCCTGTCACACAAGTTCTTAGTTCCACCGCACCCTGTAGTGTCACAATGGTCTCCTTGGTTCCAAAGAGTCAGAATCTCTCGGTGGTCTCACGGAGCCCCACTATGATCCCCTTGATTCCATGAGGCCCCGCCGTGCTACAATGACCCTTAGGTTAAATGGCCCCTTGGTTCCAGTGAGTCCTGAAGTGTCATAATGGTCTCCATGGTTCCACGAGGCCCCAGAATGTCACAATGGACTTTTGGTTCCATGAGCTTTCGTACAGCCAACAGCAGTGTCCTTGGCTCCACAGTGTCACAAGGGACCCTTTGTTCCATGAGGTTCAGTAGAGTGAGATGGACACCTTGATTCCATGAGGTTCTGTAATGTCCCAATGGACTCCTTGGTTCCATGGCCCTGCTGTCCAGAATTGCCCCTTGGTTCCATGAGGTTCTGAACTGTCAGCAGGAATCACCTTGGTTCTGCAGTGTCATAACCAACCCTTGGTTCCATGAGGTGCCAAGCCTCCCACAGCCTCTCAGAGACCCTTCTCCCCCTCACGGCCCCTCACAGCCCCAGGCCTGGGGCTCCTCCCAAAGGAGAAGGGGTCGGGCCCTGCTTGTTCTCCTTTTATTTCAGTCCCTTCACAGCCACGAGTGAAGAAAGGCTGAAATGGAGCCTTTCCCCAGCGTTTCCCTCGGGGTTCATTGCGGGCTGAAGCTCTGTGCTGGCGCTGGCCCGAGCGCCACCATCCCTGCAGCTGCCAGGCCTTTGCTGTCCCCCCGTGTCCGTTCCCTGTCCCCGAGTCCCGCCCGGCTCTGGCAGCAGCAGCAGCCGCAGCGCAGGGGGCGCCGGCCCGGCCCAGCCAGGGCTCCCGGCCAGGAGCAGCAGCAGCGCCGGCCCCTTCCCGCCTGCTCCTGCCTCGGCTCCCGAGGGCTTTTTCCAGCTCAGTTCTGGAGTAGAGCAGCAATCACCCACACACAGCCCTGACTGCACAGGGCCCGCCTGTGCTGCCCTGCCCCAGCCCTCAGAGAAAGAAAGGATCGGGTTCCAGCGCTGTTTTCAGCACTGCTTTACTCACCCTGAGGTGACAGCAGGAGGCTGCTGCTGCCTTTGCCTTGGCAATTGGAGATCATGGCTGCTCTTGCCGCTTGAAATTTATCTGTAAAACTGCAATCGCCTTTTTTGATCAGTGCTACCCAGAGTGCTTTTTTCGTGATGGTGAATGTGGGAATTCTTAAAATCAGAGGATTTTGGGAAAGCTGAAAAAGGCAGGCTTCAGAGACAGCAGAACTGTGATTAGAGCTGAGCTGTAACCATGAGATAGGGCAGCAGAAAAGTTAAATAAGAAGTGGGAAAGTATGGACAAATAGAACAATAGTTTTTGTACTAAGGCTTGGCTAGAAAAACTCCCTAAGCTGCAGAAAAGTATATCTAGCCTGATATTAGGAAGTACTGAGCTTAATAAATGAGCTCTGAGCATTTTGTTTTAAGGCTTAGAAGCAGGTATTGTATTCGAAATAATCAGGTATTGTTTTAACCGAAGGTACGTGTGCTTATAATGGTTGGATAGAACTACTGTCAATATGCTTCTGCTTTGTGTGATTGGTCAAAAAACTTTTAAAGTAAGTTGTAACATTGAGTTCTTTGTCTGCTGCTGAGGAGACAAACTGCCGGCATCTTCCCATTGTCATAACCATGTAATGAGACTGATGCTGGAAAATAAACACCTCAAGACACATTCCTCAGCAGTCCCGTCCTCTTTGTGATTTTGTACATAGACCCCCGGCCGGCAATAGGTGAACTCAGGCTTTTGGTCACAGGCATCATGATTAGCAGATCTTGAAATCCCCTAAAGTCCCTGAGCACTAAGTCAAGGAGAATTAAAGCCACACAGACCACATTTGCAGTGCTCAAACACGGCCCTGTTGCTGCTGCTGCTGAAATAAAATCATCTGATAGAGGCCATCACAGAAATTGCCTCTCAAGTGTCAAATCAAATGAAAAAATCCACCAGGAGAAAGAGAAACCAGAACTTCTCGACTCACTTCATTGTTTCTCCTTCTGAGCAGCAGCAGCAGCAGCAAGTGGAGATGCGCAGAGGTATTTCCAGCTGCTGCTGATCCCAGCTGGAGCCCAGCCTGCTGCCCAGTCCCAGCGGGAAGCTGAGCCCAGCCCAGGGAGCTCCCGCAGTGTCGGGAGCTCAGCGCACGCGGGGCCAGGCCCAGAGCCCCGGGCACGGCCGCCCATTGCGGGGCAGCGGCGCAGACGGAATGTCCTGCGGCCCAAACCTCCTGCTCCTGCCACACAGCGCCAGCGCTCTCCCCCTCCTCCTCCTCTCCCAGCACGGCACAAATTCCAGCTCGGAGGAGGCTTCCCCAGAGAGGGCTCAGGCTCCTGCTTCAGCCTCAGGGTCCCTGCAGAGGAACAGGGCATCTTTCAGGCACTTCCACAAGCTCAAGGCTGCCATTTCATGGGCAATCTGGGATGAAAATGGACTTGTTAGGAAGCACAAAAGCAGAGGGAATTGATCAGAAATTATTAGGAAAAAAATGACCCTTCTTAGAGACAAAGTTCGCAAAGTCATTCCATGCATTTCTCCTTTTCAAATTCTTCCAGTCATCTCCTGACAGGTCCAGCATGTTCTGGTACTTTTCATGAACTGACTGTACTCTTGATTCATATCAATGCATGAGATGTAGAAGCATCTGAACTGAACACTGAGACAAACTCCCTCTGTCAGCCCATTTCCATCTTCTAGCTCACTTTCCGTATGTCCACAGGCATCTTGGAATGATTATCCCACAGCTCTCCATTTCTGGCTGCAGGCTCTGGAGATTCTTTCTCTGCATTCAGTCAGGTTTGCATTCCCTAACAATTCCTGGTAGCCCATCATGTTTTCTTAAGGTAGAACAGTAACATTGAAAACCTCACCAATGGCACAACTGCCCAGCCCACAAGGAAAAGAAAGAAGAAGCTGTCAAGTTCTTCAAATATTTGTCCTGCTTTGCTGCAAGAGTCGTGCTGCACGCACAGTGTGGAAAGCCAAGAGGAGCTGCAGTTGGTGGCACATCTTGTGACAGAAGCTGCACCTCGTTCTCCAGGAAAGATTCTTGGAAAGAGCAAAGAGGACTGAGGAGCAGATGATGGGAAAACTGAAAGAGCTTTTAAGAAATTCAAAGAAAACAGAAAGAAACCATCTGAGATGTTTTACTCGATTTATTTTTATGCTCCTCTTTTCCATCTTGCACTACTTCTCCATCCATTAATTCCAAATGGATCTCACTTCTAAGCTCAATGACTTGGCAAGTTGTAGACACTGTCAAATACCATGAGCTACACCCAGTTTGCCTTCCCCTGGATTTCTCTGGAAAGCAATGCTGGAGAGGTAAGTGCAGTGCCTGGGTCACGTACAAATTCAGCATGCAGGGAATGTGCTCCGATAGTGTTTGACCCTCAGCAGGGACAATGCACAGCAGGGACCGAGGGGATTCCTGTGCTGCTGTGCAGGAGTGCAGACTCTGGGTCTTGGCTGAACACGGCCAAGTTCCCGTGTTTGGACAGGCTCAGGGGCTGCCCCCGGGGAGCGCGGGGCTCGGCGCGGGGGCCAGTGGGCAACGGACAAACGGACACGGGGACAAACGGCCCCGGCGCTTCAGTTGCAGCGGCAGCAGCAGCAGCGAAAGCAGCAGCGAAAGCAGCAGCAAAAGCAGCGACTTTGCCGAGCCCCTCTTGCTTGTCCTCTCCCTCTCCCGCAGTCCCGCTTGTCCCGCAGTCCCGCTTGTCTCTCCCTCTCCCGGTCTCCCTTTCCCGGGGTCCCCTCCTCTCCCAGTCTCTCTCCCCTTGCCCGGTCGGGCCATGCCCCCGGCCCGCCCCCGGCCCCGGGCGCGGCTGCCGCGTCCCCGGCCCCGGGCGTCCCGCCGCGGTCTCGCCTCCGGCCGGCTCTGGTCGTACTGGCGGTGGCGCTGCTGGGCGGGCATCAGTGCCTGGGGCTGGGGCGGCACCGCCTCCCTTTGGCTCCGCCTGGCCCGAGCCTGGCCCCGGCCCCGGCCCCGGCCCCGGCCCCGGCCCCGGCCCCGGCCCCGGCCCCAGCCCCGGCCCCTCCCGGGGCCCGCGGAGGACACAGGCGGCGCGGCCGCTCCCGCCGCCTCCGCTGCCGCTTGCCCGGCCCGAGCTCCGCCGCTCGGCAGCGCGGCCGCCGGCCCCGAGCCGCCGCTGTCCCGCTGCAGGGAGCGAACGCCTGGGGATGGCCGGCCTGGGGCGCTTGAGGGGCGCTCGGGGGCCGCTGCCGGCCCCGGGCCGAGCGCTGACAGCCGCGTCCCGCCGGCAGGGAAGGCGCAGCAGGGCCTGAAGGAGCAGTACCGGCTGGGCTCGCTGCTGGGGCGCGGCGGCTTCGGCAGCGTCTTCGCGGCCACGCGGCTCTCGGAAGGCGCCCCGGTGAGCGGCGGGCGCAGGAGGAGGAGGAGGAGGAGGGGGCGGAGGAGGAGGAGGGCGGAGGATGGGGCTGAGCAAGGCGGGCGGCGAACTCAGCCCGCTGCTTCCCTTGGCTTGCAGGTGGCCATCAAAAGGGTGCCACGGGAGCGCGTCCGGCACTGGGGCGAGCTGGTGAGTGAGCGGGGCCAGCGGGAGCAGCCGGGCCATGCCGAGCGGGGATGAGCCGAGGCCCGACAGGGTGGAAGCCTCCAGGACGCCTCGAGGGAGAGCGGGCGTGGGGCCAGCGCAGGGCACAGAGCATCCCAGGCTGGCTGAGGGCTTCCTGAGCCCCGGCACGGCATCAGCCCCACTGACGGCATCGTGCTCCTCCCGCAGCCCGACGGCACCAGCGCACCCCTGGAGATCGTGCTGCTGGCCAAGGTGTCCACTGGCTTCCCTGGTGTGGTCCAGCTGCTGGAGTGGCTTGAGCTCCCCAACGATGTCTTGATGGTGCTGGAGCGCCCGGAGCGGTGTCAGGACCTGCAGCATTTCATTCGGGCACGGGGCTTCCTGCCCGAGGAGGTGGCGCGGGAGCTGTTCCGCCAGGTGCTGGAGGCCGTGCGGCACTGCACCAGCTGCGGGGTCCTGCACAGGGACATCAAACCAGAGAACATCCTGGTTGACCTGGCCACTGGGCAGGCCAAATTGATTGACTTTGGCTGTGGCACCTACCTGCAGGACACAGCCTACACTCACTTTGCAGGTGAGCCCACACAGGGTGTGCTCCTGGTCCCAGCATCTCATGGCCCAACATCTCAGAGCCCAAGCTGGGTGTGGCAGTGGGGATTCTCCCTTCTGCAGCCCTTCATGGCGCTGAGACTTCAGCCAAGTTGCTTTTGAGCAGGGCTGGGTGTGGAGCCAGCTTCCAGCCCTGCAGGCAGCCTTTGCCCACCACTCTGTCCAGGACTGGGGCTGGGGCCGCCAGCCCAGCAAAAACACCCGTGGGTGGGGGTAGCCGAGAGGGGGGGGTTTGGAACCAGTGCCCCAGCCAGTTTGGTGTGCAGGTGAGAAAGGGCTTGGACTGCTCCACTGCCTGGTTTGTTTTGGGTTCATAATGTTTTTTGGAGCAATGAAGGCAGGGAGGATGCAGGCATGGATTTTCCCCCAGCACTGAGTGGTTTCTTCCTTGTTATGGTGAGGCCTTGCCAGGGCTTTCACTGCCCTCTTCCAACCCCAGTGGCTTCTTTTCCAACCCCAAGTCTGTACACAAGTCCCAGGTGCTGGTGAGAGGGCAGTGCGTCACACCCCCTGTGCCACTGGAGCAGGGATGCTGGGGCCAGGCTCTGGGAGCAGCAGCATCCCCCTGATGAACTCCATCTGTATTCCATAGGAACACGGTCATACAGCCCCCCGGAATGGACCCACTTTGGCTGGTACTATGGCAGGCCAGCTACCATCTGGTCCCTGGGCATCCTGCTGCACCAGATGGTCTGTGGGGAGCACCCTTTCAGGAGGGGCCAGAACATCAGCTGGGACCATCAGCTCTCGCTGCCACAAGGGCTCTCTCAAGGTGGATCCTCATCTCTGGGCAGGGGGGAATACCAGTGCTGGGAGACAGCAGCAGGCTCGTGAGCATCCTGCTCTGGCAGCTGCTGAGGAGGTGGCACATGTCCTGCTCTCCTGCTCTCCTCCAAACCAGGGAATGGATGGGAAAGCTTAGGCCCAGCTCTGAGCACATCCAGCATGGCCTGGGCACGGGAATAGTGGGGCAAAGCCAACAGGAGCCTTCTCCAACTGAGCAGCGGTTTGTGGTTTCTCTGCCCAGAGTGCCAAGATCTGATCAGGCAGTGTTTATCCATACTGGACTTGGAAAGGCCCTCATTAGAAGAGCTGCTCTGTCATCCTTGGATGCAGGATATTCATCTGCCCTAGAAGAAGGGAGAGAGCCACAGGCACACTGTGATGCAGGGCCCTGGTAAGTTACAGCTCCACACATGCCTTGGCAGTCAGAAGCAAAGGAAGCCAGACTTTTTTGTCCTGCCCGTGTCACTGCCCAGGGCTCATCAGATGGGAACACACAGCCCTTGTGCTGGAGCTGAGCTGCTCTGCCCAGCACTGGTGGCCACCATCTGAGCTGGTTTTGCTTGTCCTGGTTCCCTGACAGCTGGGGCCTTGGGCAGAACCTGAGAGCCTGGTCTCACCCCAGGGAAGGAGAAGGAGCCCGTGGAGAAGCTGTACCAGGTGGGACTGCTGCTGCTGGAGACATCAAGGATGAAATCAAGGATGGCAACCTCTTCCTGGACCTGGCCACTGGCCAGCTGAAGATGATGGACTTTGATTGTGGCACCTTCTCCAAAGCCAGGCTCCACAGCAAATTTACAGATGAGTCCACACGCAGGGGGATGCTCCCAGATTTGGGCATTGCACAGCCTGGCTGGGAACCAAAGGTTCCCCCTTTGCTGGGGCAGATGCAGCTGCTCCTTCAGTCGCCTGCCCAGCTGGTTTTGGCACGGCTGGGGTGATGGGCTGGGCTGGGTACGAAATGGGAGTGGGCTCCTGGCCCTGCCAACAGCCCCCAGCCCCCACCGTGCCCCGGGCTGGGGCTGGGGCAGCCAGCCCGACACAAACAAACCCCATGGTGGGAGCAGAGGTGGGACTCCAGAACCTGTGCTGCGGCTGCTTTGCTGTGCAGGCAAGGAAGGGCTTGAGCTGCTTCACTGCCCTTGTTTGCTTTGGGATCAGCGTTATTGTGGGGGGCAGTGCAGGGGGGAAGGGAGAAAGCCTGGGCTTCCCTCAACCGTGTGTGGGTTTTTCCTTGCGTGCAGGGGTTGGGCCTTCCTCAAGGCCCTGGCAGAGATAAGATTTTTGTACCTTTTTTCTTGTTTCCCCTTTTTGTGTGTAATCTATTTTCAATAATTTGTTGTTTGTTTTTCTAGATGAAGCCTTATAGGTTGGGTCCAGTCTGGATCAGGAAGTGCTTGGGACCAGCTGCAGTGTGGATGGGCCGTGCCCTTGGAGAAGGCTGAGGACATCATTTGGGACCAGCTTTTCTTCCAGCAGGGGAGGGTGTGAGGTGGGTCCCTGTCTGCCTGGCATGGTGGGATCAGAGTTTCTGGGAGATGGCAGCGAGCACAGGAGCCTCCTGCTCTGGGCAGCTGCTGAGGAGGTGGATGTGCCCTGGCTGGCTGCAGGCTGGGCACACGTCCTGCCCTCCTGCCCTGCTGCCAAAAGCAGCAGTGATGGGCAGCTCTGGGCACCGCTCTGAGCACGGCCAGCATGGCCTGGGCACCGTGGGCAGCTGGGACAAGGGCACAGGAGCCTTCAGCTGATGGGCGGTTTCTGCTTTCTCTCCTTGCAGCCGGGCTCTGCAGGTGCTGAGGCTGCTCTGGGCTCTGCCAGGGCTCTGCTGGAGCTCAGCACCAGGCTGGAATCAGCCAAAGAAGAAATGGTGTGACCTGCAGCACAGACTTGCTTGAGCATTTTGGCAGCACAGCTCAAGTTTGCAGAGTGTACACCTCCAAGGGAAAACGTGACACCCCCCAAAAAATAAATTTGTTCAATAACTTCTGAAATGAAATCCATCTGGGATGCCCCTCAAATGACATTTCTCAGCTTGCTCAAGTTGTAGCTCAGCCCTTCTCTGAACAGTTCTCTCCCCATCTGCCTTTTACTACTGCTCCCTCTTTTCCCTCGGTGAGTTCCCAGCCCATTGCAGCCTGTATCACACTGTTGCCTTCCTTGGTGCCCCTCCCCACGAGGAAGGCTGAGCCCCAGGCTTAGGGATGCATCCTGTCACTGGCTGAGGAGCAGCAATGTCTCAGAGGTCCCATGGGATTTTGGTGTCATTGAGAGCCACTCTCCAGCCCTCAGCTCTGCTCACTGCTGAGCTCCCACTCCCTTTCCCTTGTCCTTCCAGCAGGATGAGCTCTCTGAATCCCCTTGAGCCTCTTCACCCTTCCCAGCCCACACACCCACCTCAGTTAGGCCGAAGCTGAAGCTGCTCTGTCTCCTCTGGTGTACAGGGTGATCTTGTCCCCAATGAGTTGCAGCTGGACCAGTTGCTGAAGATTGGAGGTGGGCCTGATCTTGACAGGCCACACCTGCAACCAACAAGCACTAGTGATATATAAGAGTAAGGGAAGAGGAGTGAGAGGAGTCAGATTCCTCCTGCAAGGAGCTGGAACAGTCAGTGTGTAGAGGGACTGCCTGTGAGGAACATCAAGAAGGTGTGAAGCTCTGACAATACGAAATCCTTGCGCTATGATGACGCTAGAATTTGTGTTATCTAAGACAACACTCTGGCACACCATCCAGTCCCCTGTGCAGGGAGCCCCAGCCCCAGAGCACAGCACACAACAGTGCAGTCCAGGCTGGAGCAGCTGCCCTGCAGCCCTGGCTTGGCTCTTTGTGGCAAGGGAATGCTCCCTGTTTCCAGCTGTCCCTGCAGGATGGTCCCAGGGCAGAGCCCAGCCGGGCTCCCACTGCAGCCCCTGGAGCTTGGGGCAGACAGTGCTCCCAGAGCTGAGGTTCCTGGGGAGCACCCGGAGCTGTGCCTTGCACTCTGCTGCCATGTGTCACAGTGCAGGCTGGCTAGTGCTGTGTGAATGCACCAGCCCCTGGTTTGACTGACAGGGGCCTCGCCCAGTCACATCTCTGCCAAGGCTGCAGCATTTCACTGGGCAGAACCTGACAAGGCATAGAGAGCAGAGCAATGAAATTACCCAGACTGGGTTTTTCAAAGGCCCTTTAGAAGGAAGGGCTTGAGAATAAATGCTCTCTGTTTGCCACATGAACATTGGGGAGAGTTAGTGTCTTTGTCTTCAACCCACTCCCCCTCGAGCCAACGTTACAGCCACCCACTCCCTCACACATCCACCTCATGCCTTCCCACTGCTGTGTCCTGTCAGGACTTCTGCAGCCCCTCGTCCCTTCATGGCCCAATCCCCTCAGGGTCTCCCCCAGCCCAGCCAACCTGCCCGGCAGCAGCGCCGCAGCCCCACAGCAGCTGCAGAGGAGCCCCATCCAGAGGCACCTCGGAGCCCTCAGCAATCCAGCCAGCAGCACACGGGCAGGAGGACACAGATGGCGCTTCCTGCCTGGGACAGGGCTTGTGGCCATCTCCAGGCACCGCTCTCACAGGGATCTCTGCAGCTCCAGCCCCTGCCCACCCGCTCTGTTGGCAGCAAAAAGGCTTCAGCAGAACTACCAAAGGCCAAGGGGCTTCTGGCCATTTTCCCTGCAACACAGCATGCTGGGACAGCTTGCTGAGCCCAAGCACCCTTTTCCCCCTCTTCCCCTATGCCCTGCAGACCCTGGGAAGCAAAAGAAAGCTCCTGGGAGTCTGTGTATTATAACACAATCTATATTCATATACTAAAGAAAAAACAAAAATAAAAGAACAATTTTGAAGAAATAGAAAATTCCCGCTGGCTTAGGTGGCCCCAGCAGTCAGAGCCTCTGGGCTCAGCTCTCTGCAGATCTCCAGCAGCACAGCCAGCCAAGCCCCGACAGACGAGGCCGTGTCCTCCATGCCCTGCGGAGCTGATCCTGCAGCCTCTGGAAGATGGAAGATCGCTCACTCTGGAGTGCCTGGAGGACATTCAGTGTATGAAGAGCCATGTGTGACGTGGCACTGCTGGTGTCCTCTGTCAGGTATTCAAGGGCTGAAAGAGAGAGGAACAGAGCCACGGTCAGAATCTGAGAGAACCTGAGGAGAGTCCCCTGCCAGGGCCATCCCAGCCGCCTCTAGCCATGGCTAGGAGGGAGCAGGGACCAATGGGACCCGCCCGAAGCTCCTGGCCACGAATCCCCCACATGGCCCTGAAATCACTGTGTGCTCTGCCCACGCCGCCCCTCGTCCGCACAGGGAGCAGAGCCCTCCGCAGCCGGGGCAGGGCTTGCAGCTGTCCCTGCCAGCCCCCTGCTTTCCGCCCGCTGCCCTCACTCACCACTGCAGATGAGCCGGAGCTCTTCCTTCTTCCCCCTCAGGTGCCGCCCGGCCATCCCTGGGAACACAGAGCCTGTCACAGCCCCAGCGGCACAGCTCCCTGCCAGCGGCGCTGCCGGCACTGTGGCCACACACCCTGCTGGCCCGGCAGGGCTCAGCCCGGCCCCTGCTGCACGCTGCCGCCCCAGGGCACGGCTGCGAGAGGGCGGCAGCAGCGCTGGGGCCAGGCGGGGCTCGATGGTGCCGGGCCCGGGTGGCGCTGCCGTGGCAGCAGGTGGGGCTGGGGCCGAGCTGTGGCAGGGCCGGGAGGGAGCGCGGGCTCGTGGCTCACCAATGAACCTGATGGCCACCACTTGCAGGGACTCCTGTGGGCTCTGCAGGTAGGGCAGGGCCCGGCGCAGGTGCTCGTCTGCTCTGCCCTCGTTGTCTGCCAGCTGGAGAGAGCGGCAGGAGGGAAGGGTTGGCGCGGGCTCAGCCCCTTGGCCGGGCGCTGCCTCCGCCCAGCCCCGGCCTCCCCTGCCTGCACAGCCCTTAGGCGCGGCCAGCAGCTGCTGGTGCCGGGCTCTGGAGGGGCAGAGGGCCGGCTGCTGCCCGGGGAGCCGCGGTGCCAGCCCGCCCCACAGCTCCACTGGGCCAGGGCTGCATGGGAGCCCGGCTCAGGCCCACAGGAGCCTGGAGAAGAGCCCGCACAGCCTCTGGGTGCAGCAGCGGGCAGGGGCACAGCTGCCAGCCCCGCACTCTGAGCACCGCCCCCGGGGGCCTTCTCCAGGCTGAGGCTGGGGCTTCCAGGCCGTCCTTACCAGGCACTTGGTGAACTTCCACGGCTTCTGGTTCTTCACCAGTCTTTCAAGATCCCTCCTCTTCAGGAACTTGACCACACAAAGCAGCGTTGCCTGAGAAGCCTGGAGAGCAGCAGAGATGCAGAGATGGCCCCACAGCCCAGGGCGCAGGACTCACGTCCCTGTGCCAAGGCCTGGAGGAGGCTGCAGCCCAGCAGGCGCCAGGGCAGGAGGCAGCCGAGCCCCCTGCCAGGGGGACAGCAGCAGCCCACGAGTCCTCACCTGTGCCACACGCCGATTCTCATCATGGCAGTGGAAGAAGAGTGGCAGCAGGCTCTGGCGCAGGGGTGTCTTCAGGGCCTTTTTTTTCTTTTCCAGTGGAAGAGTCACCAAGGTTCTGAAGAGCAGTATGGAGAGCAGCTGCACCTGGCTATTATTCTGTATTGAAGGAAGAAAAGAAGACCTTAGCATTGGCTGCACGGGGCTCAGCTTGGCCCAGGCCTGCAAATCCACAAGGCACAGTGCCAGGGAAGCACCCAGTGGCCATGGCTGGGGGCAGCAAGCCTTACGTGGTTGAAGAGTGGCAGGAGTGCCTCAAGCAGCTGCAGTGTGATGGGGCTGGGCATCAGCATGTCATTGTCCAAGATGATAAAGCTGAGAAGCATGACTGTCATGCTAACTATCTCTCCATCTGCGTCCCACAGGAGCTCCACAAGACTTTCAGTCAGGCTCCACATTTTTTCGGTCTGTGTGGAACACAAGTTTGTGAAACGCCATCCTGCTGCTGCAGAGCCCAGAGGCCAAAGGCCTGTCCTGAAGCACTCGGGCAGCTGAACTGGGAGGCAGGAGAGCTGGGAGCAACTGCCGCAGTGCCCAAAGATCAGCCAAGCCCAAGGGACTGCATTCCCCAGCTCAGCCTCTGCTGCTGCCCCCTTCTCACCATTGAGGGCTCCTCAATGAGCTCCAGAAGGGCCCTGAGCGCCAGGCGACGCCTCTCCCTGCACTCGCTCTGCAGCTGCCTTGACAAGATTTCCAGGACTCTGTTAGCACCGCGTTCACTCAGGTCCAGGAACTCGAGGACCTGAAAGGCACAGGGCAGTGACAGGGGACCCGGCCGGCAGGAGCCCAGAACCGCACAGGGCTGGGCCCAGGCAGCAGCACAGGGTGCGGGCACCGTCCCAGGCAGCTGTGGCTCCTAGAGGGCAGAGAGCTGGGAGGCAGCTGAGCGAGGCAGTGCTGGCCATCAGGCTCACCTCCACAAGGAATGCCAGGGCAGGCAGATCCCAGCGTGGCTCCCGTGTGCTGAGCAGCCGGAGCAGGTAGCGAACGATCCGGGAACACAAGGGGATGGAGACACAGCACATCTCCCTGGCAGGAGAAAAAGGAACCAAGACTTTTGGCCAGGGGAACAAACCTCTGCCAGGACTGACTCACAGAGGTCTGGTCTTTCCCCAGCATCCTGCAAGGGGCCCTGGCCTATGTGGGAGGTGGCTCCCTGTGGGCACCCTCCTCTCCCAGCCTTTTCCAGTCTGCTTGGCCATCCCTCGTTCACAAGGCTCTCTGGGCCACGACCACGGGGACTGTGTTGGGAACCCTGGGAACAGAGCACAAATGTCAGAGGCAGTGGGGAGAAGGGGGTCTCACCTGGCCAGCAGACCCACGGCATAGTGGTGGGTGTCAGCACACAGCAGCGTGTCCCAGCCACCCCTGCGTTCCATTGCCACCACCACATCCTCCTGCTGCATTCGGCAGAGCAGGGACTTCAGGGTCTGCACTGCAAACCTGCGTGCAGAGCAAATCCCAGGTCACGCTGGCAGCACTGGCTCCTGCCCAGGGTCATGGCAACGACAGGAGGAGTGGGATGAGCACCTGCTGGGGCTGGTGGCAAGGCCATGTTGCTCCTGGCATCCTTTCCAGAAGGTATCGACCTCCTCTGGCACATCCAGAGTGCTGAAGAACACTTGGAAGAGCAGATGCACAAAGAGGCGGGGGAAATACACCGTCACCATATGTGGGACACAGGGCACCTGGAGGATCTTCCACATCACCACAGCTGCCTGCAAAGGACAAAGCCCCCCAAGACAGCCCTCAGTGCTGAGGTGTCCATGTGGCAGGGCCCGAGCAGGGGAGGGAGAGCCAGGAGAGAGGCAGGGGGGGCACGGAGCCTGGTGCCCCTGAAGCTGCCCCTGGGCCAGGTTTCAGCCCAGTCCCTGAGGCAGGGAGATGCAGTGGGGCAAGGAAGATGGAGAGCTGCTGGAGAGGCGGCCGTGGGGCCAGCAAAGGCCAGTTGCAGAAACTCACAGCCAGGGCAAAGACACCCGTTTTGTCCCCATCTGAGGTGCACGTGCTGTGCTCTGGCCAGCTCCCCAGCACATCCAGGAGTATCAGCAGCACCGGCTCCGCAGTCCTGGGCGAGCACATGATGCTCTTCCACATGGTCAAAGCAGCTCTGTGGGGTTAGAGCTCTGTCTCAGGGGGCTCTCAGACACAGCACCATGGCCTGGGCAGCAGTGGGGATCTGAGCTGGCTTCCAGCTCTGCCTCTGCCTACTGGCCCTCACCAGCAGCACCCAGGCAGCCCAGCCCTATGGGGACAGTCCCCTGAGGGGTGGCAAGGGAGCATTGGCAGCAGGCTCGGGGGCTGACGTGCAAGGGCTGGCAAAGGGAGCAGCCAGAGGGCCCTGGAACTCTCTGTTGGTCAGACACCTGCAACAGGCTGTACAGGCTGATGGGCTGGGGAGCCCTGAGCCCTCTGGGCAGGTGGGCCCCATACCTGTCACAGGAGGGTGACACACGCAGGAGCGTCATGACTACGTCAGCGGGCTGTGCTTCAGTGAGATCCAGCAGGGTCCTGTTCAGCCTGTGCTCAGCAAACTGATTGGCCAGGAGCCACTGGTGGATGTACCTGACCAGGGCGGGCACCTGGAGAGGGCACAGGGAGACTTGGAAAGCTGCCAGAGGGAGGAATGTCCCCAGCTTCCCCAGAGAAGTGCTGCCCTTCCCAACACACTGCCATGTGGCCTCAAAGGTTTCCAGTGACCAGCAGGCATGGCTTGGGAGGCCAAGCAATTCCTGGGAGGATCAAACCCTGGCCACAGGCTGCTTACTTGCTTTGGATTGGAAAAGCCCTCCTCTACGAGCATATCCAGCAGGGCAGCACTGGTCTTGGTTTGGAAGATGTGCGAATATGCTCTGAGCCCAGTGCCCATGGGGCTGGTCTCTTCTTCCCGAATTCTCTTCAGGAATTTGCAAACCAGCTGTAGGAGAAGGGCAGAAAGCCAGGGATTTTGCACGGAATGCTCCAAGCACGGTGACAGCAGGCCCAGCCCAGGTGGGGATGGCTGCAGGTACCTGTGCTGTTCTGTGGAAGAGGCCACGGGCGGGGTCCTGCTCTTGTGTGCGCTCCAGGGCTGCACCTGGCAAAGAGGGAGCACAGCCAGAACTGAGGGGCTGCGGGAAAGGCAGGAGAACACAGCCCTGCCCTGTGCTCCCCAGGAAGGGACAGCCCTGGGATGCCCCAGGTGATGGAGCACAGCCCTGCGGGGTGTCTGCCTGGCCCCTATTCCTTCATGTACATGGGCATGGCCCAGGGGATGGGATGGGATGGGATGGGATGGGATGGGATGGGATGGGATGGGATGGGATGGGATGGGATGGGATGGCGCAGTGCCCAGCTGGCTGCAGGCACCAACTCTGTGGCCCAGCTCTACCACTCACCACCACTCAACGGCTCCAGCTCTTCAGTCTCCTGTGTGGGTGCAGGTCCAGGGCCTTCTTCCTCTTCTTCCCCCCAGGCCAGCTTGGGCCCTCTTGTGGCTCTCTGCTCCATGTCTTGCAGGAGAGATGCCTTGGAAAAGGTCTGAGTCAGCAAGTCCTACAGTCGTGCCTGGAAGGCACCTTCGAGAGAGAAGCCTTGGGAAGGCTACAGGACAGCAAGTCCTGCACTCTGGTCTCGAGGGCTCCTGCCACAAGGACAGGAGACTCCTGTCAAGGATTGTGGTGTGGCCTCAAGGGCACTGGCAGCAGGGATTGGAGATGCCTCCGGGGCACCAAGTCCCACGCTCTGCCCTCAAGGGCACCTGCAGAAGAGGAGCCTCGGGAAGGCCACAGGTCAGCAAGTCCTGTGGTCTGGCCTCGAGGTCAGCTGCAGGAACAATGCCTCGGAAAGGCTCTGGGTCAGACACGATCGAAGGCGCTGTGCGGGGGCTCCTCACGGCACCGCTCTGTGCTGTCCTGTCCCGTTGCCTGCTCCGAGCACTGTGGCCTGCTCTTGTCACCACCAGCTCCTATGTCACCACGTGTCACAAAGAGCCCTTGGACACCCCTTCTGTGCCATGGTTACCATGCTGCCCCGTGTCACAAAGGGCCCCTGCACACACTGCCCCCTGCCCTGGGGCCGCCCCCAGCCCACCCAAAGTGGCCCAGGCTGGAAGGAATCTCTCACCCCAAGTGTTTAAGGCAGCCCGACAGGGTCTTTAGGAACAGCTCAGACCATCAGCAAACGCTGCCCTGCTCTCTGGGCTCAGGGCAGCAGAAGGAGACCCCAGGTCTGCCGAGGCAGCCGCTCTGGGAAGGGCACGGGGCCTTCCACAGAAGCTGGCACGGCCTCCTTGGGGCACGTCCCGGCAGGTGGCCATCCTAAACCTGTGGGTGTGATGTTGACAGGGAATGTGTGGGCCAGGGCACGAATGCTGCTCTAACCCCTGGGCCTGGGGAGCACTGACATCAGCAGGTGTGGCAGAGTCCCTGCCTAAGCAGACCTGCCACCCCCCGAGCCCTGGCAGCGCTGGTGCCCATCTCCTGTCCCAGAGACCTGTGCCCCCGGGGGGCTTCTGTGCCAGAGGGAGCCAAAGCCCACGTGCATTGGGGGCTGTGCTCCTTCCTGCAGGGGCTGTTGGCAGGAGCACCTGGAGCAAATGCTGGCAACACTTGGTCTAGGTCAGAAGCTCTCACTCCATGCTGAAATTATTTTCTATTGAAGTAATTTCCTTTAGCACAGAAACACCTTAGTGGTGAAGGCACAGAAGAATCTGGCGTTTAAGACTCCTCACTTCAGGAAAGCTTTACTTCCCATTGCTCAACTCAAGGAGTTCCAAAAAGTTGCAAACTTCCCAAATTCATTGGGATGGCCTGAGAAGGTGAAGAGTTGGAATTTTGCTTCCCATCTCAAAGCAGCAACTCATTTGCCCTAATGTGACCCACTGAGAGTCACTTTACAGAACATAACACTACACAGAGGCAAAAAAAAAGGCCATTCTTTGGTTTGCAAATGGTTTTCTATGAAGGCATGATAATATCCTAATTCTCTTAAGGAAAAAAAGCTGTCCAGAAATGAAAGTCCACTCAGTGTTACAAAAGTAGCCCAAACAAATGAGTAGATGGCAAAAGGGCTAATCCTCCCCCTGGTACAGATATCTAAGTGGCCAGTAAAGTACAGCTCTCCCTTCTTGTTTCCTGCAGGAGAATCAGGACCGTGAACAGGAAGAGTCACAGATATTCTTTCTGCCCTCCATAACCAAAGCTATGCCAAACCACAAATGCTGCCTTCAAACTGACTCAAATTCCAGCCTAGACCTCTCACCTTCCAGACAACTCCTTCCCCAACACTTCACCAACACCAACCCTCCCAAACTCCCACCCAGAAGCTCTCAACACCCCACCAGGACCCCCAGCTGACCCCGTCCCTCCGCAGAGCTTTCCCACCCTCCAGCAGACACCCTGGTTCACTGCACATGCCCTGGGATGGCACTCAGGGGGACCTGTTCCAAGGCCTTCCCCGGTGGCAAGCTCAGGCTGCCAGGCCTAGGGTTCCTGGATCACCCTTCCCACCTCACTGGGAGCTCCCAGGGAAGCACTTTCCTTGAGAAGCAAGCTCCAAAGGCATTTCCCCAAATGTGTAGATTTCCTGGGGAACACCAACACACTCTTAAGAAAAGCTGGCAAGGCTGAATGCTCCAGCTCTAGCTCCTATTCCCCCAAGTGTGTTTCCAGGTGGAGGTTCAGAGGTGCCGCCCCAGGCCCTCTACAAACACAAGTTGCCCGCTGCCTCTTCACCTGCCTCAACTCCTGCCTGCGCTCACGGCAGGAAAACCAGGCTGTTCCCAGCCAGAGCCCAGAGCCCTGTCCCCACAGGACGCTCTTGTCAGAACCTTCCAGAACTCTCTGCTGTGCACAGAGCACTTTTCATGCCCGCTCCCAACAGGCTTTGGAATGCAGAGCACACCCTGGCTGGCTCTGCCACCAGCACGCCCCAAACACAGGTGGAGGAAGAAGCAGCAGGGGTTGTTTTGCATCCATGCCCAAGAGACACTGGAAGGGTGCCCTCGCTCTGGTCTCACTTGATTGGCTTTCTGACTGGCTCTGAGCCTGGGGCTGCCATTCCTCGGTTCTGGGGACCAGAACCACACCTGGGATCCCAGCACTGCCAGGAAGCACTACAGGCACTGGCACGGTCATGTGTCTGAGTCTCGGGCACTGTGCTGCTGCTTCATTTGCTCTTAGGCACACCCAAAGCTCTCTGTTGAGCCCGCATGGTCTCTGGTTCTGCCCTCTTCCTGATCCTGTGCAGGGATGGAGCAGTGCAGTGCTTTCAGGAAGCTGTTCTTGAAACCTTCCAGCATTCCAAACCCCTTTGCCCTCTGTGGATGCTTGCCATGGAATGCCTCACAGCTGGGTTCTGAGCATCCTCAGCTTGGCTCTTCCAAAGTCCAGGGGCTCCAGGGTGCTCAGCAAGGTCTGTACCTCCACAGCGTCATGGAAATGGATCTTCAGCACAGGGACCCTTCCAGCCTGATCTGCCCTCGTTCCTCTGTGTCTGTGCACAAAACATGGCGTGGAAGAGAACACCAGGAGGGGCCTGTGTGTCCCAGGGCTCTGGATTTCCTTTGCTCCAGCTCCACAGAGATGTGGGTAAAGTGAAGAAGCCAAACAGTTTATTAATGGAAGGTGAAGCAAAGGGATGAGCTGGGAGGGAAGAAAGGGGATGGGCAGGGTCTGAGGGCTGGAGGGAGGGAGCTGTCACCAGGGAGGGAGAAGGTGGGAGCTATGGGAGCTTCCCACAGGCTCAGCTGTGCCAGTCATCAGCTGTGCCTGGAGCTCCAGCTGGTCTCCTCTGGTCTCCAGGTGGTCTCACCTTCCAAGGGATCTGGAGGTCTTAAAGAGACACTGGTTCTTCTGAGCCAGAAGATGAAAGTAGTTCTGCAGCTCTTCCCTCAAACATCATCTGTATAAATGTGCTTATATGGGAAGGGCTGTTGTCTTCCCTCAGGCCTTGAAGGGCTGGAAGAGAGAGGAACAGAGCCACAGTCAGAACCTGGATGTGCAGGAATCCAAGGAGACCTTCCTGCCAGGGCCATCTCACCCAGCTCTTGCCATGGCCACAAGACAGGAGGGGCCAAGGGGATCAGCTGCAAGGTGCTGGCCATGAATCCCCTCACCCATGTCCCTGAAATCTCTGTGTGCTCTGCCCACGCCACCCTCGTCCACAGAAGGAGCGAAGCCCACTGCAGCCAGGGCAGGGATTGCAGCTCCCTGCCCAGGCATTGCAGCTCACCCAGCCAGCCCCTGCTGACAGCCCGCTGCCCTCACTCACCCTCGTGGAGGGCCTGGAACTCTTCCTTCTGCCCCATCAGGAGCAGCCTGGCCATCCCTGGGAACACAGGCTAACCAAAACTAAGGCTGCTGTGGCTGTTATCCAGTTTGTTTTATGGCTTAATAAGGTGAGAAATTCATGGATTTTTAACTTCCTCTGGAAGGCGAGCGCATGGATTCAGAGCTATCACACACTAACTGTGTGTTTTTGGGGTATTTTAATAATGGTACTTACTGTGAGGAAATGACATTGGGGGAGACTTTCTCTCAACCCTTCACCCAGCTCTTTGGGTCTGCCCCACCACTTTTCAAAGGGTTCACATCCGCTGAGAATGCTAATGATATCATACAGTGGTTATTTTTGCTGCTAGGCCTGTTCTATTTAGCATTCAGAGATAGGGGAAGATTAACCTGGATAACCACGCTGACACCTACCCCAGAGACAAGGGATGCTGCTGCCCCAGAGCCTGACCCTGCCCACAGCCCACCTCAGAAATGAACCACCCAGATTGGGTTCTGGTGAAGGAGTTGGGCCAGATGCTGAAGGGGTACATTTCCCCAGCTGGTGAAAACCCTCCCCCTGCCTCAAAGAGGGAGAGTCTGATGGTGCAGCAGTGGAACCCACAGATGTTACAACCATCCAGGTTCCAGCTGAACTGCAGAGGCAGTCACAGCCAGCAGCAGTCGCCCCTGCAGAAACAAGGAGGTCTAAGATGAAATCAGAGCATCCAGGTAAGGATAAGAATGGAGGGCCCTCACAACCCACAGGGGAGCCAGTGGTTGAGTTCATCACTGAGTCCCTGATGTATGAAAGTCCCTGTGGATGAACTGCACAAGGACATTGTACGCCGGGGATGTGAGGCTTATACAACCTGGTTACTCTGGGTCGGGGACCTTATGGTCACAGGTGTGCAACTGGATGGTGGTGAGGCAAGGAATTTGGGACACTTGACCCAGGACTCAGGTATGAATCAGGTATTTGTATCGGATCCAGGATCCCTTTCCCTCTGGGAGCTGCTTATAATGAGTGTCAGAGAGAGGTTTGTCCAGAGGGAGAGAATGCAGGAGCACCACCATAGAATGTGCTGGAAGACCCTCGAGGAAGGGATCCAACAGCTGAGAGAAGTGGCAGCATTGGAGGTACTCTTTGGGAGGGATGGACAGCATGACAATGACCCTGACAAAATCAGGTGCACAGGGCAAATGCTGTGGAGTCTGGCAGATCTGGGGCCATCTCAATACACCACCTTCACTGCAACGATTAATGCCGATACCAACCAAGAGACAGCGGGCTCTGTCACCAACAAGCTTAGAAATTGTGAGAGTATGATCAATGGCCCAATGCAGGCTCATGTCTCTGCTATTATTAAGAGCCTACAAGAAGAGATGAGGGTGGAGAGAGGAAGAACAGTTCCCACATGGCACCAGTGCGAGTCACAGGCCCCAAAGTCACAGCCCAGCATTCCCCAGCTAGAGAGAGAGGCTACATCCCAAGGGCTGACCTGTGGTTCTTTCTGTGTGACCATGGGGAAGACGTGGGAAGGTGGGATGGGAAACCCACTTCTGTCCTGGCAGCACGGGTGCGTCAGCTCAGGGATGGAAACACTAACAGAGGGAGTTCCACTAAAGTGAAGGTAGCCTCAACCTCCCATGTCCAAGCTACCGGGTATGATCTGTCAGATCCCCTTGAAGGAACCTCTACCATGTATGCCCAGGAAGGACATAATAACCAGGGTTAGAGGGGCCCTGCCCGAGAGATCCAATTCCTGGGAGTAAAGTGGCAAGGTGGACGGTATCAGATTCCCACTGAGGTCATCAACAAGATCAACGTGATATCTCCACCAACCAGCAAGAAGGAAACACAAGCTTTCCTGGGTGCCATAGGGTTTTGGAGAATGCACATTCCCGAGTACAGCCAGATTGTGAGCCCTCTCTACCTGGTCACCCACAAGAAGAACAATTTCCACTGGGGCCCTGAGCAGCAGGAAGCCTTTGCCCAGATCACGCAGGAGATCGCTCATGCCGTAGCCCTTGGCCCAGTCAGGACAGGACCAGAGGTGAAGAATGTGCTCTACTCTGCAGCCAGGAACAATGGCTTGTCCTGGAGCCTTTGGCAGAAGGTGCCTGGGGAGACTCGAGGCCGAGCACTGGGATTCTGGAGCCAAAGTTACAGAGGGTCCAAAGCCAACTCCATTCCCACAGAGAAGGAAATCTTGGCCGCCTGTGAAGGAGTTCAAGCTGCCTCGGAGGTGATTGGCAGAGAAGCACAACTCCTCCTGGCACCTCGACCACCAGTGCTGGGGTGGATGTTTAAAGGAAAGGTTCCCTCTACCCACCACACCACCAACACTGCATGGAGCAAATGGATTGCTCTTATCACACAGCGAGCTCGTATTGGAAACCTGAATCACCCTGGGATTTTGGAGGTAATTACAAACTGGCTGGAAGGTGAGAACTTTGGTCTCACTGACAAAGAGGAGCAGGAACAAGTGACACGGGCTGAGGAAGCTCCACCAGCCAACCAACTACCACCAGAGGAAACACGCTACGCTCTTTTCACTGAAGGTTCCTGTTGCATTGAAGGGATGAAGCAGAAATGGAAAGCAGCCGTATGGAGCCCCACATGACAGGTTTCACAAGCTACCAAAGGAGAAGGTGGATCAAGTCAACTTGCTGAACTCAAGGCCATTCAGCTGGCCCTGCACATTGCTGAAATGGAAAAGTGGCCAAAGCTCTACCTTTATACTGATTCGTGGATGGTAGCCAATGCTCTTTGGGGCTAGCTGGAAAAGTGGAAAAGGACCAACTGGCAGCATAGAGCAAAGCCAGTCTGGGCTGCTGATGAGGGGAAAGACATTGCCTCTGGGGTAGAAAATCTGTCTGTGAAAGTCTGTCATTTAGATGCCCATGTCCCCAAGAGTAGAGCCAATGAGGAGCATTGAAACAATGAGCAGGTAGGTCAGGCTGCAGAGATAGAGGTGTCAAAGAGAGACTTAGATTGGCAACATAAGAGGGAGTTATTCTCACCTTGATTGACCCATGATGTCTCAGGTCATCAGGGTAGAGATGTCATTTCTAAGTGGGCACGAGAGCGAGGGGTGGATCTAACCATGGACAGTGTTTCTCAGGTTATCCATGACTGTGAGATGTGTGCTGCCATCAAGCAGGCCCCGCGAGTGAAGCCCCTGTGGTATGGTGGGCAGTGGTCCAAGTACAGGTATGGGGAGGCCTGGCAGATTGACTACATCACACTGCCCCAGACACACCAGGGCAAGCGCTACGTGCTGACCATGGTAGAAGCCACCACAGGATGGTTGGAGACCCACCCTGTGCCTCATGCCACTGCCCAGAACACCATCCTGGGCCTGGAAAAGCAAGTCCTGTGGAGACATGGCACCCCTGAGAGAATTGAGTCAGACAACAGGACCCATTTCAAGAATGCCTTTATCAACTCCTGGGCAAGGGAACATGGAATTGAATGGATATATCATATCCCCTATCATGCACTAGCTGCAGGGAAAGTTGAACAGTTTAACAGACTACTTCTGACTACCCTGAAGGCACTTGGCAGGGGAATCTTCAGAAATTGGGAAATGAACTTAGGAAAAGCAGCCTGGATGAACCTAATTGAACACTGGAGAACATTGTTACCCCATGGAATCTCATGGAACCAGGTGTCCATGGTGACAGAGCCAGGCCTTATGGAACGCTGGAGAACAATGTAACCCAAGGTAATCCCATGGAAGCAGATGTCCATGATGACAGAGCCAGGCCTCATGGAACACAGGAGAACATTTTTACCCAAGGGAATCCCATGGAACCAGGTGTCCATGGTGACAGAGCCAGGCCTCATGGAACACTGGAGAACATTGTTAACCAATGGAATCTCATGGAACCAGGTGCCCATGGTGACAGAGCCAGGCCTAATGGAACACTGGAGAACACTGTTACCCAAGGGAATCCCATGGAACCAGGTATCCATGGTGACAGAGCCGGGACTGATGGAACAATGGAGAACATTGTTACCTCATGGAATCTCATGGAACCAGGTGTCCATGGTGACAGAGTCAGGCCTCATGGAACACTGGAGAACATTGTTACCCAATGGAATCTCATGGATCCACGTGTCCATGGTGACAGAGCCAGGCTAATGGAACCTAATGGAACACTGGAGAACATTGTTACCCCATGGAATCTCATGGAACTAGGTGTCCATGTTTACAGAGCCAGGCCTGATGGAACACTGGAGAACATTGTTACCCCATGGAATCTCAGGGAAGCAAGTGTCCAATGTGACAGAGGCAGGCCTGATGGAACACTGGAGAACATTGTTACCCAAAGGAATCCCATGGAACCAGGGGTCCATGGTGACAGAGCCAGGTAAAGTGAACCTAATGGAACACAGGAGAACATTGTTACCCAATGGAATCTCATGGAACCAGGTATCCATGGTGAGAGAGCCGAGCCTGATGGAACGCTGGAGAACAATGTTACCCAAGGGAACCCCATGGAACCAAGTGTCCATGATGACAGAGCCAGGCCTCATGGAACACTTTAGAAAATTTTTACCCAAGGGAATCCCATGGATCCAGGTGTCCATGGTGACGGAGCCAGGCTAAGGGAACCTAATGGAACACAGGAGAACATTGTTACCCCATGGAATCTCATGGAACCAGGTGTCCATGGTGACGGAGCCAGGTTAAATGAACCTAATGGAACACAGGAGAACATTGTTTCCCCATGGAATCTCATGGAACCAGGTGCCCATGGTGACTGAGTCAGGCCTGATGGAACACTGGAGAATCCTGTTACCCAATGGAATCTCATGGAGCCAGGTGTCCATGGTGACAGATGCAGGCCTGGTGGAACACTGGAGACTATTGTAACCCAAGGGAATCCCATGGCACCAGGTGTCCATGGTAACAGAGCCAGGCCTGACAGAACCTAATGGAACACAGGAGCACATTGTTAGCCCATGGAATCTCATGGAATCAGGTGTCCATGGTGACAGAGCCAGCATTATGGAACCTAATGGAACACAGGAGAACATTGTTACCCCATAGAATCTCAGGGAAACCGGTGTCCATGGTAACAGATCCAGGCCTCATGGAACACAGGAGAACATTGTTACCCCATGGAATCTCATGGAACCAGGTGCCCATGGTGACAGAGCCAGGCCTGATGGAACCTAATGGAACACAGGAGAACAATGTTAGCCCATGGAATCTCATGGAACCAGGTGTCCATGGTGACAGAGCCAGGCCTGATTGAACATTGGAGATCATTGTAACCCCAATGAAATCTCATGGAACCAGGTGTCCATGGTGACAGAGCCGGGCCTGATGGAACACTGGAGAACATTGTTACCCAAGGGAATCCCATGGAACCAGGTGTCCATGGTGACAGAGGCAGGCCTCATGGAACCTAATTAAACACTGGAGAACATTGTTACCCAATGGAATCTCATGGAACCAGGTGTCCATGGTGACAGAGCCAGGCCTGATGGAACACTGTAGAACATTGTTACCCCATGGAATCCCATGGAACCAGGTGCCCATGGTGACAGAGCCAGGTCTGATGGAACACTGGAGACGATTGTTACCCAAGGGAATCCCATGGAACCAGGTGTCCATTGTGACAGAGTCAGGCTTGAGGGTACATAATGGAACACAGGAGAACATTGTTAGCCCATGGAATCTCATGCAAACAGGTGTTCATGGTGACAGAGCCAGGGTAATGGAACCTAATGGAACACAGGAGAACATTGTTACCCCATGGAATCTCATGGAACTAGGTGTCCATGGTGACCGAACCAGGCCTGATGGAACCTAATCGAAACCCAATGATCACTGTTACCCAATGGAATTTCATGGGAGCAATTGTCCATGGTGACAGAGTTAGGCCTGATGGAACACTTGAGAACATTGTTACCCAAGGGAATCCCATGGAACCAGGTGTCCATGGTGACAGATCAAGCCTAATGGAACCAAATGGAACACTGGAGAACATTGTTACCCCATGGAATCTCATGGAACCAGGTGTCCATGGGGACAGAGCCAGGCCTGATGGAACACAGGAGAACATTGTTAGCCAATGGAATCTCATGGAACCAGGTGTCCATGGTGAAAGATTTAGGTCTGATGTAACATAATGGAACACTGGAGAACATTTTTGCCCATGGAATCTAATGGAACCAGGTGTCCATGGTGACAGAGCCAGGCCTGATCGAAAATTGGAGAACATTGTTACCTCAAGGAATTTCATGGAACCAGGTGTCCATGGTGACAGAGCCATGCCAGATGGAACACTGGAGAACATTGTTACCCAAAGGAATCCCATGGAACCAGGTGTCCATGGTGACAGAGTCAGGCCTGATGGAACCAAATGGAACACTGGAGAACATTGTTACCCAAGGGAATCCCATGGAACCAGGTGTCCATGGTGACAGAGCCAGGGCTCATGGAACACTGGACAACATTGTTACCTCATGGAATCTCATGGAATCAGGTGTCTATGGGGACAGAGGCAGGCCTGATGGAACACTGGAGAACATTGTTACCCCACAGAATCTCATGGAACCAGGTGTCCATGGTGACAGAGCCAGGCCACATGGAACACTGGAGAACATTGATACCTCATGGAATCTCATGGAACCAGGTGTCCTTGGTGACAGAGCCAGGCCTGATGGAACGCTGGAGAGCAATGTTAACCAAGGAAATCTCATGGAACCAGGTGTCCATGGTGACAGAGCCAGGCCTGATGGAACACTGGAGAACATTGTTACCCAATGGAATCTCATGGAACCAGGTGTCCATGGTGACAGAGCCAGGCCTGATTGAACACAGGAGAACATTGCTAGCCCATGGAATCTCATGGAACCAGGTGTCCATGGTGAAAGAGCCAAATTAAATGAACCTAAGGAAACACAGGAGAACATTGTTACCCCATGGAATCTCATGGAACCAGGTGTCCATGGTGTGCGATCCGGGCCGCATGGAACACTGGAGAACATTGTTACCCAATGGAATCTCATGGAACCAGGTGTCCTTCGTGACAGAGCCATGCCTCATGTAACACAGGAAAACATTGTTACCCAATGGAATCCCATGGAAACAGGTGTACATGGTGACAAAGACAGGCCTCATGAGACACTGGAGACTATTGTTACCCAAGGGAATTCCATGGAACCAGGCGTCCATGGTGACGGAACCAGGCTAATGGAACCTAATGGAACACAGGAGAACTTTTTTACCCCATGGAATCTCATGGAACCAGGTATCCATGGTGAAACCGTCAGGCCTGATGGAACATAATGGAACAAAGGAGAACATTGTTAGCCCATGGAATCTCATGGAACCAGGTATCCATGGTGACAGAGCCAGGCCTGAGGGAACACAACAGAAGAGGGTTACCCAAGGGAATCCCATGGAACCAGGTGTCCATGGTGACAGAGCCAGGCCTGATGGAACCTAATGGAACACTAGCGATCATTGTTACCCAATGGAATCTCATGGAACCAGGTGTCCATGGTGACAGATCCAGGCCTGATGGAACACTGGAGAACATTGTTACCCCATGGGATCTTATGGAAACCGGTGTCCATGGTGACAGAGCCAGGCCTGATGGAACACTGAAGACTATTGTTACCCAAGGGAATCCCATGGAACCAGGTGTGCATGGTGACAGAGCCAGTCTTATGGAACCTAATGGAACACAGGAGAACACTGTTACCCCATGGAATCTCATGGAACCAGGTGTGCATGGTGACTGAGTCAGGCCTCATAGAAAACTGTAGAACATTGTTACCCCATGGAATCTCATTGAACCAGTTGTCCATGTTGACAAAGCCAGGTTAATGGATCCTAATGGAACACAGAAGAACATTGTTACCCAAGGGAATTTCATGGAACCATGGGTCCATGGTGACAGAGCCAGGCCTCATGTTACACTGGAGAACATTGTTAACATAGGGAATCTCATGGAACCAGGTGTCCATGGTGACAGAGCCAGGCCTGATGGACCACTGGAGAACATTGTTACCCAATGGAATCTCATGGAACCAGGTGTCCTTCGTGACAGAGCCATGCCTCATGTAACACAGGAAAACATTGTTACCCAATGGAATCCCATGGAAACAGGTGTACATGGTGTCATCACCAGGCTAATGGAACCAAATGGAACACAGGAGAACATTGTTACTCCATGGAATCTCATGGAACCAGGCGTCCATGGTGACAGAGCCAGGCCTCATGAGACACTGGAGATTATTGTTACCCAAGGGAATTCCATGGAACCAGGTGTCTATGGTGACAGAGCTGGTCCTGATGGAACACTGGAAAACATTTTTACCCAAAGTAATCCCATGGATCCAGGTGTCCATGGTGCGAGAGCCAGGCTAATAGAACCTAATGGAACACTGGAGAATATTTTTACCCCATGGAATTTCATGGAACCAGGTGTCCATTGTGACCAATCCGGGCCACATGGAACACAGGAGATCATTGTTAACTCATGGAATCCCATGGAACCAGGTGTCCATGGTGACAGAGCCAGGCCTCATGGAACACGGGAGAACATTGTTACTCAAGGGAATCTCATGGAACCAGGTGTACATGGTGACAGAGCCAGGCCTCAAGGAACACTGGAGAACATTGTTACCCCAATGGATTCTCATGGATCCCGGTGTCCATGGTGACAGAGGCAGGCCTGATGGAACCTAATGGAACACTGGAGAACATTGTTACCCAATGGAATCTCATGGAAGCACATGTCCATGGTCACAGAGCCAGGCCTCATGGAACACTGGAGAAAATTTTTACCCCATGGAATCCCATGGAACCAGGTGTCCATGGTACAGAGCCAGGCCTGAAGGACCACTGGAGGACCTTGTTACCCCAATGGTATCTCATGGAACCATGTGTTCATCCTGATATAGCCAGGCTAAAGGAACCTAATGGAACCCAGGAGAACATTGTTAGCCTATGGAATCTCATGGAACCATGTGTCCATGGTAACAGTGCCAGGCCTCATGGAACACTGGAGACTATTGTTACCGAAGGGAATCCCAAGGGACCAGGTGTCGATGGTGACAGAGCAAGGCTAATGGAAACTAATGGAACACAGGAGAACATTGTTACCCCATGTTATCTCGTGGAACCAGGTGTGCATGGTGACTGAGTCAGGCCTGATTGAACACGGGAGAACTTTGTTACACCATGGAATCTCATGGAACCAGGTGTCCATGGTGACAGAGCCAGGCCTCATGGAACACAGGAGACTATTGTTACCCAAGGGAATCTCATGGAATCAGGTGTCCTTGGTGACAGAGCCAGGCCTGATGGAACGCTGGAGAGCAATGTTAACCAAGGAAATCTCATGGAACCAGGTGTCCATGGTGACAGAGCCAGGCCTGATGGAACACTGGAGAACATTGTTACCCCATGGAATCTCATGGAACCAAGTGTCCATGGTGACAGAGCCAGGCCTGATGGAACTCTGGCGATCATTGTTACCCAATGGAATCTCATGGAACCAGGTGTCCATGGTGACAGAGCCAGGCCTGATTGAACACAGGAGAACATTGCTAGCCCATGGAATCTCATGGAACCAGGTGTCCATGGTGAAAGAGCCAAATTAAATGAACCTAAGGAAACACAGGAGAACATTGTTACCCCATGGAATCTCATGGAACCAGGTGTCCATGGTGTGCGATCCGGGCCGCATGGAACACTGGAGAACATTGTTACCCAACGGAATCTCATGGAACCAGGTGTCCTTCGTGACAGAGCCATGCCTCATGTAACACAGGAAAACATTGTTACCCAATGGAATCCCATGGAAACAGGTGTACATGGTGTCATCACCAGGCTAATGGAACCAAATGGAACACAGGAGAACATTGTTACTCCATGGAATCTCATGGAACCAGGTGTCCATGGTGACAGAGCCAGGCCTCATGAGACACTGGAGATTATTGTTACCCAAGGGAATTCCATGGAACCAGGTGTCCATGGTGACAGAGCTGGTCCTGATGGAACACTGGAAAACATTTTTACCCAAAGTAATCCCATGGATCCAGGTGTCCATGGTGCGAGAGCCAGGCTAATAGAACCTAATGGAACACTGGAGAATATTTTTACCCCATGGAATTTCATGGAACCAGGTGTCCATTGTGACCAATCCGGGCCACATGGAACACAGGAGATCATTGTTAACTCATGGAATCCCATGGAACCAGGTGTCCATGGTGACAGAGCCAGGCCTCATGGAACACGGGAGAACATTGTTACTCAAGGGAATCTCATGGAACCAGGTGTACATGGTGACAGAGCCAGGCCTCAAGGAACACTGGAGAACATTGTTACCCCAATGGAATCTCATGGATCCCGGTGTCCATGGTGACAGAGGCAGGCCTGATGGAACCTAATGGAACACTGGAGAACATTGTTACCCAATGGAATCTCATGGAAGCACATGTCCATGGTCACAGAGCCAGGCCTCATGGAACACTGGAGAAAATTTTTACCCCATGGAATCCCATGGAACCAGGTGTCCATGGTACAGAGCCAGGCCTGATGGAACCTAATGGAACACTGGAGAACATTGTTACCCCATGGAATCCAATGGAACCAGGTGTCCATGGTGACAGATCCAGGCCTGATGGAACACTGGAGACTATTGTTACCCAAGGGAATCCCATGTAACCAGGTGTCCATGGTGACAGAGCCAGGCTAATAGAACCTAATGGAACACAGGAGCACATTGTTAGCCCATGGAATCACATGGAACCAGGTGTCCATGGTGACAGAGCCAGGCCTGATGGAACCCAGAGAACACTGTTACCCAAGGGAATCCCATGAAAACAGGGGTCCGTGGTGACAGAGCCATGGTAATTGAACGTAATGGAACACAGGAGAACATTGTTACCCCATGGAATCTCATGGAACCAGGTGTCCATTGTGAATGAGCCAGTCCTCATGGAACACAGGGGAACATTGTTAGGCCATGGAATCCCATGGAACCAGGTGTCTATGGCGACAGTGCCAGGCCACATGGAACACTGGAGAACATTGTTACTCCATGTGTTAGCGTTCAGGAACACGTAATGGAAAACTAGAGATCATTGTTATCCAAGGGAATTTCATGGAACCATGTGTTCATGGTGACAGAGGCAGGCCTGATGGAACATAATGGAGACTATTGTTACCCAGGGGAATCCCATGGAACCAGGTGTCAATGGTGATAGAACCTGGCGAATGGAACCTAATGGAACACAGGAGAACATTGTTACCCCATGGAATCTCATGGAACCAGGTGTCCATGGTGACAGAGCCAGGCCTGATGGAACCTAATGGAACACTAAAGAACACTGTTACCCAAGGGAATTTCATGGAAGCAAGTGTCCACGGTGACAGAGGTAGGCCTGATGGAACACAGGAGAACATTGTTAGCCCATGGATTCTCATGGAACCAGTTATCCATGGTGACAGAGCCAGGCCTGATGGAACACAGGAGAACATTGTTACCCCATGGTATCTCATGGAACCAGGTGTCCATGGGGACTGAGCCGGCCTGATGGAACACTGGAGAACATTGTTACCCAAGGGAATCTCATGGAACCAGGTGTCCGTGGTGACAGAGTCAGGCCTGATGGAACATAATGGAACACAGGAGAAAATTGTTACACCATGGAATCCCATGGACCCAGGTGTCCATGGTGACAGAGGCAGGCCTGATGGAACCTAATGGAACACAGGAGAACATTGTTACCCAATGGGCCCTCATGGAACCAGGTGTCCATGGTGACAGAGCCAGGCCTCATGGAACCTAATTGAACACTGGAGATCATTGTTACCCAAGGGAATCCCATGGAAACAAGTGTCCATGGCGACAATGGCAGGCCTGATGGAACACAGGAGAACATTGTTACCCCAGGGAATTTCATGGAACCAGGTGTTCATGGTGACAGAGCAAAGCCTCATGGAATACTGGAGAACATTGTTACCCAATGGGCCCTCATGGAACCAGGTGTCCATGGTGACACAGCCAGGCCTCATGGAACACTGGAGAACATTGTTACCCAATGGAATCTAATGGAAGCAGGTGTCCATGGGGACAGATCCGGGCCTCATGGAACACGGGAGAACATTGTTACCCAAGGGAATCCCATTGAACCATGTGTCCATGTTGTCAGAGCCAGGCGTAATGGAACACTGGAGAACATTGTTACCCCAATGGAATCTCATGGATCCCGATATCCATGGTGACAGAGCCAGGCCTGCTGGAACATTGGAGAACATTTTTACCCCATGGAATCTCATATAACCAGGTGTCCATGGTTACAGAGACAGGCCTCATGGAACACTGGAGAAAATTTTTACCCCATGGAATCCCATGGAACCAGGTGTCCATGGTGACATAGCCAGGCCTGATGGAACTCTGGAGACTATTGTTACCCAACGGAATCTCATGGAAGCAGGTGTCCATGGTGACAGAGCCAGGGTAATGGAACCTAATGGAACACAGGAGAACATTGTTACCCCATGGAATCTCATGGAAGCAGGTGTCCATGGTGACAGAGCCAGGCTTATGGAACCCAGGAAAACATTGTTACCCAAGGGAATCCCATGAAAACAGGGGTCCGTGGTGACAGAGCCATGGTAATTGAACCTAATGGAACACAGGAGAACATTGTTACCCCATGGAATCTCATGGAACCAGGTGTCCATCGTGAATGAGCCAGTCCTCATGGAACACAGGAGAACATTGTTACCCAAGGGGAATCCCATGGAACCAGGTGTCTGTGGCGACAGAGCCAGTCCACATGGGACACTGGAGAACATTGTTACTCCATGTGTTAGCGTTCAGGAACACGTAATCACGAGAAATGATTATATGCAGGCGCTTTTATTGAAGAGTTCTGGGTGTCAGTGGTAAAGACCCAAATCTGACTCCGACATAGGTTCCGGATGGATATGTTTTTATATTCTATCGTTATATAACTTTCATATTAATTATTAAACTCACATTGTTCTATAGTATACATAGATTTCAGCCAAGCATGGCCACCTTAGACTAGGAACTTACAGTTTCTCAGTGTTCTTCTTATGATTATACAATAATTATTTTAATCACTAAACAATCATTTCAGCTAGCAATTATACTACTTACGCAGGTAAAACACAAGGCTTAACATTTCAGAGTTTATCTTAGCATTTTCTAGGGCGCCACTGTCATTATCCCGCCTTTGAAAGCATTTTCACTTCACTATAGGTGTAAATGTTTTCACTTGATACAGTCTTTTACTTCTCAATTTATGTTTGATGTTCTTCAAATCCAGGGTTGATGTAAAAGTTGTCGTGGATTCTATTATGGGCTGGAGAACTAGAAGATAGTGGATGTGGATCTCGTGTCAGTGCCTTTATTATTTTCTGGTTCCAGGACGTTTTCTTCTGTATTTCTCTCCTTAAAATGCTGTAAACTAACCAAATTGCTAAGAATACAATTAGTAAGATTATCACACTCTCAATGATAGATTTAATCTATGAACTCACATTCCACCCTAACCTTTTAAAGATTTTTCCTAACTAGCTTGTAGTCAAATCTTTTTGCTCTTCTTGTGCCTCATGCTCTATTTGTTTCAACTGATTGATGTCATATTCTACATCTGCAGTTACATTTGGGATGTGAATGCAGCAATGATCAACTCGTCCCTTTAAAAATCTACATACTCCATGCTCTTTCAGGAGTAACAAATCTAAGGCTAATCGATTTTGCAAAGTCATTTTTGTGGTGGTTTGTAATTGTACGTTTAATTCTTTAAATCTTTCTCTGGTGATTTTTGCTAGTCTATCTACTTGGCCTGTAAGTTTGTACAGCATCTCTCTATTCTGGTAGTTTGCTATAGGACTGAGTAAAGACTCTAGGGCTCACCCAAGTTTCATTCCACTAGAGGGTTCTTGCCAAGTGTCATCTGGATTTTTGTTGTCTAGAACTTCTTGTCTTGCTCTTATCTGCAGAAGTTCATATTTTCTATTAAATGGGGACTTTTTCCAAGTTGGACAAAAGGTTGGGAGGCCCAAAGTAATTTCTTTTACTTTCCCAAATTCAGGCAGATATGTTGTCCAGGTACCATCGCTTGTTGCCCATACAAATTGTCCTAGACTTTTAATTGTACTCCTGGTACATCTTATAATCACTTTATAATTCATTTTGCCTTGTTTATGTTTGATCCCTCTGCAAGCACAACCAATCTGTAGGGCTATTGCCAGGGGTGGTATCTGTTTTATCTCTGCATCATCAGAAGTGCAGTCATAAGTTTTATTGCATGCCCACCAACTTACTTTGTCTGCCCACGTTCTGCTACTAGTGGCAGTGTATGTTACTGCTGGATCTGTTTCACTCTCAGAACCTTCCCACTTAATACACCAAGGGGTGTTTGCCATATATTGGAATTTTTGAAGTATACTCACAGACCACGCACAATCCCAAGGCTCTATCTGATCTTTCTGATCCTCGGCCTCACACTTCCATACCAGAGTAGTTTCTGTAACATTTTCTATGATCTTTTTATAGCGTGGCAAATAGCATTGCCATTGTGTGGTGCCTCCTGACTGTCCCATAGAGGTTCCTAGTATGCCATCACTTAGAATACAGTCTTTCTGGCTCATAGGTCTCATCCATGTTCCTACTTTCTCCCAAGTTTCCTTGACTACCTGTCTCGATTCAAGTACCTGTTTGCATGCAATTGTTTTGTTCTTTTGTATTTCAGGTAGTTTTGATGTTATGATTCCCCAATTTACTGGATCTCCTGCTGCCTTAGGTATTGGCAGACAGGCAGTTATTCTACTGGTGTTTTGTATTTTGGCAAAATCTTTAACTAATCCAATCATTACATTCTCAGCTTGAACTGCATTAGAAATTTTTATCACTTGTGTTTCTGCCTCTCTCTTCATTCTAGAATGAAGAGTGGTTAGTTGATCTTTTTGCATCCCACATCCTAAAGACGTTAATGACCATAACATTAGCACAATTACTAATAACATTCTCAAAGTAATTAAACACATCTTATCTGCAGTCTTGGTTCCACAGTTTACACAGTCTGTGATCCAGGATGGACTTTCTTCACTCGTGTATAGTGAATCCAGGGGTCTACACCGGCTACTTTCACTGCTGTAAAGGTGGTCAGCAGTACCTGATAGGGTCCATTCCACTTTTCTTTCAGCGGTTCTTTGTTCCAGTTTTTAATGTACACCTCGTCTCCTGGAAGTATGTTATGAACTGGGTTCTCGAGAGTTATTGGTCTATTCCACACGAGGATGCTCCGGAGCTGAGCTAAAGTTTTCCCAAGAGACAGAACATAATTATACACTTCCTGTTTTCCTGTAACGTGTACATTAGGGTTAGGCTCAGGAGATTCATATGGTTTCCCATACAATATCTCATACGGACTGACTGACATCCCGCCCCTAGGTTTTATCCTAATCCTCAACAGTGCTATTGGCCAAGCCTGGGGCCACTGCAGCTTGGCTTCTTGGCATATTTTACTGATTTGCCTTTTTAGTGTCTGATTCATCCTCTCTACCTGTCCACTTGACTGGGGTCTCCACGGTGTGTGGAGGTCCTAAGTTATCTCCAGCAATCTACTTACTTCTTTTACTACTGTAGCTATGAAATGGGGCCCCCTATCTGATGATGCCCCTAGGGGTACCCCGAACCTGGGAATAATTTCCTGTAGTAACCACTTAACTGTTTCCTTTGCTTGGTTTGTGCAACAGGGAAGGGCTTCTGGCCATCCAGAAAATGTGTCAACCCCTACTAACAGGTATTTGTATCCTCGAGTTCTTGGCAATTCTACGAAATCTACCTGCCAATAATCTCCTGGCTCTATTCCTATCCGAATCCTTCCTAGCTGTGCCTGTCGCCTAGCCACTGGGTTGTTTTTCAAACAGATATCGCATTTTGACATGACTGATTTTGCCATTGTTAACATCCGTACCGAAATTAAATTCTGCTTTAGCAATTTTACCAATGCCTCTGCACCCCAATGACATTTGTTATGTTTAATTTGTAGAACTTCTCTCATTATCAAGGGGGGTACCACTATTTGTCCTTGTGCAGTTAAATACCATCTTTCTGAGTTCTTTTGTGCATTTAGTAAACATGCCAGTCTCTCATCTTCTACTGAATATCTTGGTTTTGGAGGCAGATTAAATTGGGATATATTGAGCTTTGAAGGTATCAATGCCATTGTTGTTTGCACCTCTCGAGCAACCTGTCAGGCTGCCTAGTCTGCCTTTCGATTTCCTTCACAGATTTTGGAGTTTCCTGATTGGTGTGCTTCACAGTGTATAATTGCCACTTGCTCAGGTTTTTGTACTGCTTTTGTCAATTGCAGGACTGCATCTTGGTGTTTAATGTGTGTACCTCGAGAAGACAATAATCTCCTTTCTTTCCACAGTGCTCCATGTACATGCACCACCCCAAAGGCATATTTTGAGTAAGTCAGTCCACCTTTTTCCCTTCACTTAATTCTAGTGCTCTGGTTAGAGCAACCAGTTCTGCCTTCTGGGCAGATGTATTTGGTGGTAATGTTTTTGCCTCCACTACTGTGCTGACTGTTGTTACCACATATCCAGCGTATCTGGTTCCATTTTCCATGAAGCTGCTCTCATCTGTAAACAGCTCCCACTCTGGCTGCTCTAGTGGGATGACTTTCAAGTCTTCTCTTGTTGAATAGGTGTACTCTATTACCTCTACACAGTCATGTTCCAATGGGCCTTCTTCAGTTGTGGTACCTAGGAACAAAGCTGGATTCAAAAGGTTAGTTGTTTTTAATGTGACATCATCCTGCTCAGTCAGGACTACCTGGAATTTTATCATCCTGCTTGGAGATAGCCAATGGCCCCCCTTCTGTTCTAAGACAGTGGTTACCATGTGTGGCACATAGACATCTATGTGTCTTCCCATAGTAAGCTTCCTGGCTTCTTGTATCAGCATCACGGTGGCTGCGACCGCCCGCAGACATGGAGGCCACCCCGCACTTATGTTGTCAAGTTGTTTGGAAAAGTAGCCCACCGGTCTTTTCCAACTTCCCAGACGTTGGGTCAGGACTCCTAGTGCTAGGCGTAGCCTTTCATGTACAAACAGCTGAAAATCTTTAGACAGATCAGGTAACCCTAATGCTGGAGCAGTCGTCAGTGCCTCTTTTAGTTTTAGGAAGGCTTCCTTCTGTGGCTTGCCCCAGGTGAATGGCTGCATCCTCTGAGCTTCGTACAGGGGTTTCGCAATCAGTCCATAGTCCATGATCCACAAGCGACACCATCCTGCCATCTCGAGGAAGACTCGCAGCTCATGTAAGTTCTGGGGCTCTGGAATAGCACAGATAGCTTGGGTTCCTTGGTTAGTACCTAGTTTTCGTTGCCCTTGTGAAATTTCACATCCCAGGTAAATCACAGTCTGTTGGGCAATTTGTGCCTTTCCTCTGGATACTTTGTAACCTCCCATTCCCAGTGAATTTAAAATCTCAATGGTTACCTTTATACCGGTTGTTTTTCTTCTGTAGCTATTAGTATATCATTAACATACTGCAACAATAGGTATTGGTCTCTTGGTACTTGCCCATTTTCATTCTAAATCTCCAGTTCCTTTGCCGGTTGGTTTCTGAATACGGTTGGTGAGTTCCTGTCCCTTGTCGTGTCCAGGTGAGTTGGGTCTTTCTTCCGTTCCCTGGGTTTTCCACTCAAAGGCAAACTGTTTTTTACTTTCTTTGTCAAGGGGGATGCAGAAAAAGGCATCTTTTAAATCAATTACACTAAACTATTTATATATCTCTTTTTTTACGGATGTTAGCAATGTGTAGGGATTTGTTACCACTGGCTAAATGTCTTTTGTTATTTTATTTATTGCTCTCAAATCTTGCACTAATCTATATTCACTATTTGGTTCTTTTACTGGAAATATTATGTCCTAACCTATTTTACAAATTCTATGTCTAATCAGTTGCTATATTCTCTCAATACCATCGCCTTGGTAACGTTTTCTTGCCGTAACTGATTGCCCTGGTGAAACCTGTCTGGGCATTCTCGTTTCCAATGCTCTTCTCGCTTGCAATACACACATTGATTTTGGCTTAACCCTTGCATAACTGGTCCTCTACCACGACTACCTCCGCCACGTCCCCCGAAACTTGGGTTCTCTTTTCCTTCTACCACTGCCAAAGATTTTGCTGCTGCCCCCCACCAGCTTCTCTTTCGCGATTATTATACACTCTCCAGGCCACCCCCAGGATTCTGAGTTTTCATAACTATTTTCACTACTCCTGCCACCTTACCAGGACCTTCTCTACAAGTTCTAGCTGACCGCCTCTAAATAATCAAATCTGCAGGGAAAAAAAGGCACTTCTACAAACACTGACCCCTCCACTCTCACACCTTGTCGCAAGGGAGCACAGTCCGTTTTTGTCTGCTTGTGTCTTTTCTTTCAACAACCAGGGCAAGCCCCAACCGGCTTCGGGTTCCGCGGGCCACTGGGGTCGCTGATTCATTACTACCACCATTCTTTTCACTTGCATCCTTCTCCCTCCTTTCTATCATAGCCAGGCTTTGCCCAGCTTTCGAGGAAGAGGAATCAGGTGACTGTGGGAGAGGAGGATAAAGAGAGAAAGGTGTACTAGATGAAACAGGTTTAAGATCAGGTGAGGTAGGGGCAGGCAGTGGGACAAGGACAGATGAAGCAGGTGGATAGGGTTAGGTTCTCTTAGTCTTAGTCACCTGAGGGTTCATCAATCGAGCTGGTCCTGCCCAGTCTGAACCCCTGCACACAGTGGATGGAGATAAAGTCCCTGTGGTACATATGAAAGGTATTTTAGGAAAGACTGTTTGGATTAATCCCACCTCAGGCAAAGACAAACTCATCCATGGGATTGGTTTTGCCCAAGGACCTGGTTACACTTGGTGGGTAATGCAGAAAGATGGAGAAAGCCGTTGTGTACCACAGGGAAACCCAGTCTTCACTGAGAAGTGTGTGTAAGGTTTCATTGTGATGCAGATGGAAATAGAATAAGGGGTGGATAATGTCCTGGATTGCAAGGTAATTAATGTGTATATTCTATTTTCCATCTGTTAGAGGTGTGGCAGTTATCTTCTGTTAATTGGGCAGTTTTCTTTATCTCTTCCACAAACCAATCCTCCCTCTGGGAAATATCTTCTGTCCATGGGCCATTGAGTGTCACTGCATAAAATTACTGATAACATTACATCATCCCATTGGGAGATGCTCCACCCAGGGGGAGGAGCCAAGCATTCCTACCTGGACATAATCTGAGATTTTAGGACACCCAACCAGCCTTTTCCCACTGGATTCCCAGAGGAGCAGCTCTTTCCCACTGGATTCCCAGAGGAAGACCAGGCCCATCTACAGCACCCCTGGATCTTCAGAGGAAAACTCCACCCTTCTACAGGATCACTGCTCCAACAGAACCCCATCTGTCACTGCAGCCACCATTTAATGGGACTGCTGCCAACACCCTGACACACACGGTGTCAGGTTGTGTTCTGAGTCTGTCAGTGGTTTTTTTGTTGTCTGTATGATTGCATATGTCTTTTTAGTTTTCCTAGTAATGAACTGTTATTCCTATTCCCATATCTTTGCCTTTTAATTTCAAAATTGTAAGAATTTGGATGGAGGAGGTTTCCATTTTCCGTTTCAGGGGAGGTTCCTGCCTTTTTTAGCAGACACCTGTCTTGTCAAACCAAGACAGTTGGATACACAGAATTTTAGAGGCAGAATATCAATTTCGGCCATGGACACCTGGAGGTGAAGGACGGTTCTTTTCCATAGGAAGGAAAACACAGAACACTGGTGTTTCAGGGCCAGATGAAAGGCAGCAATCAGAGGCCAAGGCCAGGCAGATCTCTCTGTCCTGGCAGCTTTTGTCTGAAAGCAGCCCTTGGATATCGGGAGTTCTGGAGGTGGAATCCCAATTTCGGCCATTTCAGCATAGATATAAAGGATGGTTCTTTCCCACAGGAAGGAGAGCACAGAGCCCAAGTGTTTCAAAGGCAGAAGAGGAGACAGGTGGCTCCTGGGAGGCCAAGCCAGCCAGACCTGTTTGTTTTGGTAGCTTTCGTCACCGAGAAATCCTTGGATATACAGAATTTGGGGGGCTGAGTCTCAATTTCAGCCCTGGACATCCTGATGAAAAGGATGGTTCTTTTCCATTAGAAGGAAAGCACCGAGCCCCAGTGTTTCAAAAGCAGGTGAGAGGAAGCCCCCAAGAGGCCAAGGGCAGCCAGACCTGTCTGTCCTGGCAGCTTTCACCTGGGAGCAATCCTTGGATGGATGGAGTTCTGGAGGTGGAATCCCACTTTGGCCATGAGCACCTGGTCGAGGTGGATGGTTTTTCCTTAGGAAAGAAAAGCACAAACTCCAAGAGTTTATGAAGAAGATGAGAGGTGGCCTCCCATGGGCCAAGGCAGCCAGAGCTGTCTCTCCTGGCACCTTTCATCTTTGCGAAGTCTTTGGACATCAGGATTTTTGGAAGTGGAATCTCAGTTTTGGTTGTGGGTGCCTGAAATGGAAGAAGAGTTCTTTTCATGAGGAAAGCTCAGAGCCCCAGTGTTTCAAAGGCAGATGAGAAACAGCCCTCAGGAAACCAAGGCCAGCCAGACTTGTATCTTCTAGCAGGCTTTGTCTGGGAGAAATCCCTGGATATGGGAATTCTGGAGGTGGATTCCCAACATTGGCCCTGGGGACCTAGACATGAAAAGTGCTTTTTTTCCCATAGGATAGAAAAGCACATGGTCCCAGTGTTTCAAAGGCAGAATAGAGGTGGCCTCAGGGTGGTCAAGCCAGCCAGGTCTGTCTGTCCTGGCAGATTTCATCTGGGAACAATCTGTGCACACAAGGAAATATGGAGAAGGAATCCCAATTTTGGCAATGGACACCTGGAAAGCGGGACAGTTCTTTCCATAGGAAGGAGAGCACAGAGCCCCAGTGCTTCAGGGGCTGATGAGAAGCAGGCCTCGACATGCCAAGGTCAGCCAGACCTGTCAGGTGGCCCCGAGAAGGCCAAGCCAGTCAAACAGTCAAGACCTCTTCCATGTTCCCTGGGTTCCATGGGGCCCCACAGTATCACAATGGTCTCCTTGGTTCCATGAATCCCTGTAGTGTGACAATATTCTCCTTGTCACAATGTTCCCCTTGCTTCTGTAGAGTCACAATGGATCTTTGCTTCCATGAGGTCTTGCAATGTCACAATGGCTCCTTGGTTCTATGGCCCCACGTCTTCATCCTTGAGCCTTGGTTCCATTGGGTCCCTGAGTTTCACAACTGTCTCCTTGATTCCATGAGGCACCAGAGTGTCACAATGGTCTCTGATTCCATGAGGTTCCATAGTGTCACTATGGTGTCCTTGGATCTGCATTGCCTCCATGGCCCCTTGGTTCCATGAGTTCTGTACTGTCAGCAATGGATTCTTTGTTCCAAGGGGGCCTTGATATGTCCCAAGGGCTCCTTGATTCCGTGACATTCCAAAGTGTCATGTACGGAAAATTACACAATGGAAAGCCAGTGTCAATAAAGGAGACAGAGGAGTCCTGCAACTTTATTCCAATAAAGGGAAAGAGTCCACCAGGGCACACACCCACGGGGTTTTCTCTCTCGAGGTTCCAGAGGGTGCAGCCTCCTTTTATCCAAACTCCTGGCCACATGTTGCCCTCTTCCTGTCCCCATTGGCCAAGGTACTGGGAAGGTTCAGCCTTCCCAAACCATTTGTCACATTTTCCCCTCTTGAACCTGTCATTTTACCCCAAAGTTCATAAACTCAAGCTCGTGCAGACCCACGTGTCTGTTTCAGGAGCCAAGCTGTCTGGGCTCTGTAATAAAGTTCATGGAGACATTAAGACCATTTCAAAGATGTCAACACCAAAACCTTCACCCATCGAACTGTCTGTAAAGAATCTTCCCTATCAGTCACAATGGACTCCTCATTTCCATGGGGCCCCACTCTGTCACAAGGGCCCCTTGGCTCCATGAGGTTCCCCAGTGTCACCCTGGTGTCCTTGGATCCGCATTGTCACAACTGACCCACAGTTCCATGAGGTTCCCCAGTGTCACCATGGTCGCTGTCTGAGGCTGGATGAGATCAATGTCCTCAGACACCTTGGGATGAGCTGTCAGTCTGTCACACAGTGGGGACAGCGCTGAGCCAGCCCTGACTGCCTGAGCAATCACAAATCCCACCTGGGGGGAGCCCCACAAAGGCCCAGGGGCTTAAAAACACAGAGCACAAGGTCAGCCCCTGGTATGGACCCTGCCTTCTCCTGGGGTTTGGGTCTCACCCACACTGGAACCCCAGGAACTTGGAGCCATATGCGTGTCCTTCTATAGAGCTTCTGTCTTTCTGTCTCTCTCTTTCCTCTCCTTCTAATGTTGTTTCTATGGAACATTTTTGGGTACCTCAACAACCTAATTGTTTAAAGGTTTCCAGGTTCAATGGGCCAAGTTAACGAAGTTCCTGCTATGATAAGTGTTTTATGTTGAACTGGATGTGACATTGAACCCTTTTCCAAAGTTTCTTAGATTTTTGTACTTTGCCAGTAAAGTTTTGTGTCATTTTGACCTCTTGAGAATATCTGGTTGGTGTTTCTCCTGTACACAAAACTTGAGTAAAGAAGCCTTTGGTCACCCCCAGCATTTGAGTGTTCTGGGGTGTCAGAGCCCCGCAGGCTCCCAACGGCCTCTTGTTTCCATGAGGCCCCGCTGTGTCACTCTGGCCCTCGGTTCCCTGAGGATCTGGAGTGTCACACGGGTTGATGGCGTTTGTCCTTGCTGCCCCTCACATCCCCCTGCCCCACAAAGAGCCCCGAGCCAGCCGTGAGGGACAGGCCCTGCAGGCCCAGGCTGGGCTCAGGGCTTGGCCTTTCTGCTTCCTGCAGCCAAGCCAGGCCTTGCTCAGCATTGCAGTTCCCTGCCCAGAGCCTTGCGCTCCCTGCACTCCTGCCCTCAAGGATCTGCTCTCAGCACTCCCTGGGCAGCCTTTGGCATTCCCTGCCCTCCCTGGGGCCCAGCCATGCTCCAAGGCACGTGGAGTTTTGCTGCTGACTCCTTGAGCGGCTTCTTCATCCTTCTCTCAGTGCCTGAGGCTCCTGGACCCAGCCCCAAATCCACCGTGGGGCTGATTAAAATACAGAAAGCCCTCAGGACCTCTTTGTCTCCCTTCCATTGTCTTTGAGTCTCTGTTATAAATAAGAAGCTTGACTATGCCAATATTCAAGCAGCAATAAATTTATTAATTAATATGGTAAAGAATGAGCAACACAGTGCTGGGTACAGTGGGGGCAGTTTCCCTCCAACTCTACGCCAATAGTTGGGGCTTACAGGTATTTATAGGGGTACTCATAAGCTTTCTCAGCAGTTTCTATTCCAATTTTTTCTCATCAGCAGTTTCTATTTTCCAATTTTTACATCACAATTCTATACACTATTGTGATTTATTTTTTCTCAGGATACGTCCCAAAAAGGAGGATCTCCAGGTGGTGGTGGTAGTTTCCGAGATGTTGGTCCTGGTTTCCGCAAGAATAAAGACGAATCCCATCTGGTGAAGTCCAGCTCCCCAGATGTGGCTCCACCTTTTTAATTGCAATGACTATAAATCTCATAACAGTGATGTCCAGCTTCCCTTGGTCGAAATTATAAATCCTTGTGATGATGCTCATCTTCCTTTCTCAAGCTGTTTTTCTCTGTTTTGTTAAGGCATGAGATAAGCATATTTCCTTTATATAGATTCCAAAACTATAGTTTCAAGGATACAAGCAATATTCCAAAATTATACTTCAAAAGGGTTATTTTTGCAGCACTCTTTAAGGCCTAACTACAAGCAAAGAGCAACATCCTTAATGCTTTAATTCAAATGCTCCTAAATCAACCAAGGTTAATTGCAAAGAAAAGAGAGGTTCAAAGGCCTTCTTCCCTGCTTTACTTTCCTCAGTTATTATTAGAATTCACAGCTGTCCCATTGTTGGCCTCCACACATACACAATCACTAATACACACATTGCCTGTATGTACCTGACACGAAACACAGCTTTGTATTTCACACTGAGGAGCACTCAGGAAATGTCACTGCAAGGGCAATGTTGATCAGCCTGGTGCTTCCCCTGTGCTGTGCCTTACACCGCTGTTTTGTTTTATTCGGCTTTTAGAGTCTGCCTGTGAAGAGAAGCCTCCCAGGAGAGCAGAGGCTGCTGAAGGATCTGACATCCTCGCCCTAAGCAAGGGTTGGAACAGCACAGACTGCGGAAAAGATTCCACCTGGTCTCAGGGCAGAGAGAAAGCCAAAACAGTTTAACTTGGTATTTGGTGGTCCATGTCTGTATAAAAGAATGCTCTAAAATGTCAGCTTCCAATAAAATGTCCTAGGTTGAGGTTTCCTGTGCTGGTGAGAGTCTTTTAGACCCCGCCTTCTCCTGACCTCTCTGCTGTTGCAGTTCCATGGACAGAAGCTGTTGTCTCTTACCCCCTGCCATGGGCAGGCTGGTGTTCAGCCATCTCCAGGACAGCAGGGCCCCATCCCACCTCACTGTGACCTGGGAAGGCAAAATCCATCACTCCAAATGTTCCCCCTTGCTCCTTCTTGCCAGACATTTGACCCTGGCACGGGGGTTTGCTGCTGGTTGCTGCAGGAAAAGGGAAAACCCTGTGACATTTTGGGGCACATGGAACCAAGGAAACCCCTGTGGCACTGTGGGGCCTGATGGAACCAAGGGTCCTTTGTGACACAGAGGGGCCAACATGGAGCCAAATATCCCTTGTGACAGTTTGGGATCTCATGGAACCCATTGTTCATTGCAACAATGTGGACCCAAGGAGACCATGGTGTTGTTCATTGTTTATGGAAAGCTTTTGCATCAATCATGGAATCATGGAGCCCATTGTGACACAGTGGGCCCCATGGAACCAAGGGGCCATGGTGACACTTGGAACTAAGAATACCACTGTGGAGTACAGAACCTCATGGAACCAAAAGTCCATTGACAAAGAGCAAGGCCCTTGGAACCATGGAGTCCAAAGGTCTAAGACATTTCCTGCACAGTTCTGCCTTGGGTAAGGGGAACATTATTGGTGGCAGCTTGGTCTCGGCACACACCTGAGGAGTGTGCCTGTTTTCAGTGGGGAAACTCAGGAGTTTTAGATTGCTTCAAAAACTACAAAAAATGAAAACCCCTCTTAGCCTGGGTGCAGCCAGCTCTCCAAGCACAGCAGGTTCCAGGGGAGTGAGGACAGACAGGATGTGCTGGGGAATGTGGAGCAAGGTTGTCCACACTGGGTCAGAGCTCAAGGTACAGCTTCTGTGAGCAGGCCAGAGCTGCTGAGGGGAGCAGCTGATCCTGATCCTGGGTCAATATCAATCACAGAATGCTGCAATGGTCTCTGCTCCAAAGAGAAGAGTAATAAAATACACCTTTTAAAACAGGAGCACATATTTTTTAGAAGCTCTTTGAAATATTTCTCCATAACTGGAGTAGGAAACCTAGAAACCTGGGAGAGCCAAGGACACTGTGGCAACTTCAGGCCCAAAAAGTGCAAACAGGAAACAGAGGAGAGCAGACCAGGAGGATGGGACTTCATAACCTGAAGCTGTAATTGGACAACTTACCCCAATATGTAAATGGACCAAAACTTATAAAAGTGTGAAAATGTGTGACCCATCATCCATCTTGGGTGTACCCTCAGCTGGGCTCTTGTACTGCCCCAGGTGTACCCTTTGAAGGCCTTTTTAATAAATCCCTACTTTATTCCTGTAACACTGCCCAACCTCTGTTCTAGGCAGCCTCTCAAGGCATCAAGGCCTGGCTGGCTGGGCCACCTGGGGCCACCTGACAGGTCTAGCTGAGCCTGGCATGTCAAGGGCTGCTGCTCATCAGCCCCTGGAACACTGGGGCTCTGGGCTCTCCTTGTGGTAAGAACTGTACTTCTCCTCCAGGTGTCCATGGCCAAAATCAAGATCCTTCCTCCAAATTTCCATATCTGCAAAGATTGTTCCCAGATGAAATCTGCAAGAACAGACAGATCTGGCTGGCTTGGCCACCCAGGGGCCACCTCTCATCTGCCTTTGAAACACTGGGACCAAATGCTTCTCTTTCTTATGGGGAAAAAGCACCTTTCACATCCAGGCACTCATGGCCAAAGTTGGGAATCCACCTCCAGAATTCCCTATATCCAGGAATTTCTCCCAGACAAAAGCTGCCAGGAGAGACGGGTCTGGCTGGCCTTGGTTTCTGAAGAGCTGGCTCTTGTCTGCCTTTGAAACACTGGGGTTCTGTGCTTTCCTTCCTAATGAAAAGAACTCTCTTTCCTGGCCAGGTGCCCACAACAAAAACTGAGATTCCACCTCCAAAATTCCCTATGTCCAAAAATTTCCCCCAGATGAAAGCTGCCAGGAGACACAGGTCTGGCTCTCTTAGACCGTGGGTGGTCACCTCTCATATTTTTCCAAGAAACTTGGACTTTGCACTTTTCTTTCCTATGGGAAAAACCATCCAGCTCGACCAGGTGCCCATGGTCAAAACTGAGATTCCACCTCCCAAATTCCATATGTCCAAGGATTCCTCCGTGACAAAAGCTGCCAGGACAAGCAGGTCTGGCTGGTTTGGCCTCTCAGGAGCCTTCTCTCACCGCTTCAGCCCCTGAAACTCTTGGGCTCTGTGCTTTGCTACCTATGGAAAAGAATTGTCCTTGTCAAGGCAGAAATGGCCAAAATTTGGATTCCATCTGCAAAATTCCCTGTATCCAAGGGCTGCTTTCAGACAAAAACTGCCAGGACAGAGAGGTTTGGCTGCCCTTGGCCTGTGGTAGCTGCCTTTCATCTGGCCCTGAAACACTGGTGTTCCATGCTTTCCTTATTATGGAAAAGAACCGTCCTTCTCCTCCAGGCATCCATGGCTGAAACTGGTGTTCCATCTCTAAAATTCCCTATATCCAGAAATTGCCCCCAGACAAAATCTTCTGTCTAATCTGGCTGCCCATGGCCTCTGGTGCATGCTGCTCATCTGCCCCTGGAACACTGGTGCTTGGTTGTTTCCTTCCTCTGGAGACCACTGTGACACTGTGGGGCCTCGTGGAACCATGGACACCATTGTGACACTTTGGGACCATGGTGACACCGTGGGGCTTCTTGGAACCAAGAGACCACTGTGACACTGTGAGGACCACGTGGAACCATGGACACCATTGTGACACTTTGGGACCATGGTGACACCGTGGGGCTTCTTGGAACCAAGAGACCACCGTGACACTGTGGGGCCTCGTGGAACCATGGAGACCATTAAGACCCTTCAGGGCCTTGTGTCACCAAGGGGCCACTGTGACACCTCAGGGCCTCATGGAAGCAAGGGCACCACTGGGACATTGTGGGGCCCTGTGGAATCAGGGGAACATGGAACAGCTCTGGCTGATTTGGCCTCCCAGGGGTGACCTGACAGGTCTGGCTGATCTTGGAATGTCAAGGGCTGCCTCTCATCTGCCCATGAACCACTGGGGTTCCATGCTTTCCTTCCTGTGTAAAAGAACTTCCTCTCTTCTCAGACACCCATGGAGAAAATTGGTACTCGCCCTAAAAAATTTCCTGTATGCAAGGGTATGTTGCAGACAAAAACCTGCCACCTCTGCCTGGCCTTGGCCTCTGGTGGTCACATCTCATCTGCCTCAGAAGCAACAGGGCTCTGTGCCTTCCTTCCTATGGAAAAGAACCAGCCTTCTTGTCCTGGGGCCATGGCAGAAATTGGAATTTGGTTGCCAAAATTCCATCTATCCCAGGATTGCTCCCAGACAAAAGCTGCCAAGACAGACACCTCTGCCTGGCCTCGGCCTCTGGTGCTGTTCTTAGACTATGAGAAGAAGACTATGAGTGTTTTTATTTGCAAACACCTTGGAGAGGGCCCAAAGATCTCCCAAGCTGGGGCTTGCAGGCCTCAAGAACATAACCCATGGAGGTTGATGTGCCTGGTCCCAGTTGAGAAGAGACTGAGGAGAGAACAGGAGTGGCCTGGCAGGGCTTGAAGGGTGGATTCAGAAGTGGTGGAGCTTTTTCTCCATAGTGGGAAAGAGCCAAATAGAGAAATGATACCACAAATGCAGAGGGGGAGGCCCAGAGTGGACACAAGAGGAGAACCAGGCACCAGAGCAGGGCTGTGGTGCAACACATCCCCCAGAAGGAGCCTGGAGCAGCCCAAGGCTTTGTGTGGGCAGGCAGAGGCAGGCAGGAGGCAGAGCTGTCAGCAAAGGAAGGGGCCAGCCAGGTGGGGCAGCCGGGGGATGAGCACAGCCTGCAGGGACAGAGGCGCAGGGCAGGGACACCGTAGCACAGCCTGGGCTGCACAGGGCACAGGCATGGGCAGCAGCTGCCAGGCCCTGACAGAGCCAACTTGGGCAGCACTTTGGCCATCGCTGCTGGGCCTGGGCCTGAGCCAGGAGCAGAAGACAAGTGACCCTTGCAGGCCTGGGGCCTCATGGCCTCCTTGTCCCTGCTCAGCAGCCTGGCAGGGGCCGCCCCATGCTCCTGCCCTTGGCATTGCACATCCCCACATGCCAGTGCCCATCCCGGGAAGAGCCCTGAGCAAGGAGGGAGGGACAGGATCTGCCTGGCCAGGGGCTGGGGCTCAGGCCTTGGCCCTTTGCATTCCTGAAACACATCCAGCTTTGCTCAGCCCCAGAGACACCTTGGCCTTGTTTGTCCCCAGCTGTCATCACTGCCTCCAGTGTTCTGCTCTAACTGGAACCTGGGGACGCTTTCTCAGTCGTGTCCCTCAGTGGGACCCATTAAAACTTCAAGAAACTTCAGAGTTTCAGTTTAACTTTGAGTTGTTGAGTAGCTTTTTGAACACTCTCTCAGGGACTGAGTCTGTTGTAAACAACACCAAAGACATGAGAGGGTCATTAAAGTTTTCCTCGTCTAGTTATGGAGAAAGATCTCAAAGACCTTGTAAGAAATACACATTCCTATTTTAAAGGATGTATTTAATTTATTTCTCTTTAGAGCAGAGGTGATCCCAGCATTCTGTGACTGATATTGACCCAGGGTCTCTCCTCAGGAGCTCTGGCCTGATCACAGAAGCTGTGCCTTGAGCTGTGGGTGACACTGGGACATAGTGGGAGTGACGCTGGGGAGGACAGGGACAAACTGGGGACAATGGGAACACTGTGGGGAAGACTGGGGACACTGGGGCATCCTGTGGATGACACTGGGGGGGAACTGGAAGGGACTGGGAATAAACTCAGGTGTATTGGGAGGGACTGGAGGGGCACTGGGGTTGTATTGGGTTCTGCTTGGGACGAACAGGTCTGTAACGGGGTTGTACTGGGAGGGACTGGAGGGGGTGAATGGGCTGTTCTCGCCTCCCCCGCTTCCCATTTGCTGAGGCTCCCGCCTATCAGCGAACTGAGCCAATCAGCGCCGGAGATCGGTGCCTCGGGGGCGGTGCCTAGCATGGCCGCAGTCTTCTATTTCTAACTACAAATCCCATCATGCCCCGCGGCCCAATTGAGCCCCATTGGAGCTGGGACTACAACGGCCGTCATGCCCCGCGCTCCACAGACATACCACCCCCCCCCCGGGGTCCGCCCCCATCTGTCCCATAAGTGTCCCCCAGACACTCCAGGATCTCTCCGTGCCCCCTGAGTGCCCCCTGAGCGCCCATTCGGGACCCCCCTAAAGCGTCCCCGGAACCCCTGAGTGCACCCGCACCCACAGCTGCCCGGCATAGCCATTTCTGGGAATTCATCTCATCTCATCTCCCGCGGCCCCAGAGCCCCTCAGAACACAGTCCCCCGCCTAAAATTCCTGCCGTGCCCAGCGCCCATAAAAGCACGGATAGAGCTCCCTGAGCTCCCCCCCAAGGGGTCCCGAGCCGCTTAAGCTTCCCCGAGGACCTCAAGTCGCGGCTTGGACGCAAAAGTATCCCCCAACATCGTGTTCGAGCCACTTCCGGGACTACAGCTCCCATCATGCTCCGCTATTCCAGCAGGGACTTTATCTCCCGTCATGCACCGTGCCCCGGCGAGAGCCATTGCAGCTGCGTCTCGAACTCCCGTGATGCTCCGCGGCCCTGTTAAACCGAATGATACCCGCTCCTACAACTCCCATCACCCCCCGCGCCCCAGAGAGCCCCGTTCGAGCACCCCAAGGGCCCGCCCGGACCCCGAAGGGCCCCAAATTCTCCTCCCTGACCTCCAAGGGCTCCCCTGGACCCCCAAGTGCTGCCCCGGACCCCGAACTGTCCCTCAGAATCCCTGAGTGCCCCTCCAAGTTCTCACCCGGCTCCCCCAAGTGTCCTCCAGACCCTCAAGTTCTCTCTGAATTCCCTCCCCAGACCTAAAACAGCCCCAAATGTGCCCCAGAAATGTCTCCAGGCACCCCAAAGTTCCTCCCCTTGACACTATCGGAGAAAAAGATGATAAAAATGATGCCAAAAGGACTACAAATATTACTAGTTTCCATAAAGCGGGAGAAATATATAGCCAATAGACATGAATTAATTAAGGAAATTGTGTTACTTATAAACAATTGTTATGAATTGAAGCAAACTCCAATAAGCTTAGTCCAATTGGAATTTATTAATTACAGCAAGCAAGGCATAAGCAAAATCAGCGCTGGGCGACAGGGGAGCCTCCGCTGGCCAAGGACTGCAGCACCCACTGTTCGATACAGTCTAACTTTTATACTGTATCTCTTCTCGTTGGGGACGTGTCCAGAAAGTTCTCTGCGCACGTGTCTTCTTTGTGCTAAGGGGTCCTCCTCTGCTGGTCGTTGTCTGATGAAGGCTGCTAGTCTTCCTCGGTCGTCCTCCGGTCGACTCCTCCTCATCTAGTGGTCATACCTAAAATTCTAGAAGTTATGGTTTATTGAGCATTTATTAAGCAAAAAATATTTTAAGCAAGCATTTATTAAGCAAAAATATACTTGTGATTGTATGCGGTTTTGGTTACACGTGGTTTTAGGTCTAAGTGTTTTATTCCCTCTATCTTTAGCACTTTAGTGAACAGAACATGAACAAAACACACCAGGTTCCACCACACAATGACCAATAAATTTTTGGTTGCTAAAAATGTATGGATTTTTAAATATAAATATTGAAATTTGGTAATAGAGACATAGAATAATACTAATATAAATAAAAAATAATTATAATTTTAGTAATTCAATGCATTTTTTTTTTAAGGCAAAATGTATAATTTTTTTATGCTTTGGGATGTCAGTCTGTAAGAGAGTCCAAAGATCCCTCATTTGCCTCACAACCACCATCGAGGACGGAGATTGAAGTCCTTCCCAAGGACTGAGACTGAGATCCTTAAAATTCTAACAGGGGGGCTGGGCTGACTGAAGCGGGATGTCTGCCATTGGGAGCGGGATGTTTCCCATAGGAACCAGTCCTGAAACAACGGGCCCCGCTCACTGCTGGCACCGGTTTGTCCTGTTCAGAACTGGACTGTCTGTACCTGTGAGAGAGTCTGTCTGAAATATCCTCCAATCTGCCTCACAACTGTCACTGAGAGATCGCTCAGAAGACCCCCTTTGTCCCATTCCTGGCCCTACAGTGGAAAGTTCCCTGCCAAGCCAGGGGCTCTAAGACCTGAAGGAATTGCTAAGTTACTGTTTCCACAGGTGCATTTTTCTGCATGCTACACTGAGCCCAATGAGAAGAAGGGGGCACTGAGCCCTTTTTGCAACAATAGCCTTGGAAGCTGTCCCACCTCTTGGCCTGGCTGAACTTCTCCTGAGCTTTTGAGTGGTCTCCCACAGAAGACCCCTCTCGTTCATCTGCAAGCACTGTGACAGACAAGCTGAGATGACAGAAGCCTCTCCACCAGAGAAAAACCTGAGAAATCCCCACGTGAGAAAGGCCGCTCCTACACTCCCCAAGGACTGGGACTGAAGCCCCCAGCCCGGGGAGGTGCGCGGGGGAGGCGAGCTGACCAAAGCAAGATGGATGTGGCAGGTGTGGGCATTGGACCACGAAAACAATAGCCCTTGCCCACTGATATAAACTGTGTGTACCCCTTTTCCAAATACCATTATTTTACCAGATGATACAATAGATTCAGTTTTGAAATAATCCCCCTCCCCCCTCAACAAAAAGTGTATAATTGGAGTCCAGATGGACTGCATCTCGGAGATCTCCCCAACGTAACAGGCAGATCCTCAACTGGACTGGACCTAAGGACTTTGTCTCTACGTTTGGTAGCTCTATTCCCCTTTTTCTTTCTCTCTCTCTTTCTCTGTCTTTCTCTCCCTTAATCCCTCCATCGCATTTTGCTGTGGTCATTCAATAAAGGTGCATTTGTTTGGATTATTGCTGCAACACCCCCCTGTACCGTGTTGGTTCTTTTTGCACCCTGAGATCCCTTACGAACCATCATGAAACCCATTCATAGGGACGGATCGTGACAACCTGTTCTCAAGGGACTCATTCTCCACTGTCCTGTACCTGTTCCCTCGATGTGCCGTCCTGCTCCCCTCCCGGCGGTAGATTATAAAAGACCCCAAGTTAACCAAAGACTTTGAGATTCTCCCCAAGGTTACAAGATGGATCTGTTGGCCGGACCACGAGGATTTCGTGTCTATGTTGGTAGCTATTCACCTCCCCCCACTTTCTCTCTCTCTCTGTCCTTTATCTCCTTTCTAATCCTTCTATCACATCTGCTCTGGGCACTCAATAAAAGGTGCATTTGTTTTGGTTAATACTGAAAGTCCCCTGCTGTGTGTGTTTGCACTCTGAGATCGGTAAAACGAACCATCAGGACCCCCCTTGTCCCAGCGGATCGTGACACGGCCTGATGGGGTTGCTGCCCACAGCACGTGAACGTGATCTTCTTGGTGGTGGCTACAGTGGTTCATCTGGTCTTGCTTTCCGATCTCCCTATCCCAGAATTACCTATGCCACCTGCTTTTCTCATACTGTGGTTCTCTGTAATTCCTTAATTAGTCAGCCCTTATTAAGTTCACTCTTGGAATAGGGGAATATCAGCTCCCCATCATATCGAGTGCATTTGAATGCACTTGAATGCATTTTGCCTGCATTCAAAATATGGTCCCTGTTTTTGATTTACTGTGGAATCTCTGTTTGTATTTTCTGCCTCTGTTGAGGTTGGGATTAAAGGTACTTGAGATGATATTTCAGACTCAGGTATTCATTGTTTCTTATCAGTGAAACAGCCTCACAACCATGAGTTCTGCAGCCTTTCATTAGCAAGGCACAAAATGGCTCACTGTCTCTTGTTACAAGGCCTGGATGGTACCAAGGAGACCACGGTGATACTGGGGATCCAAGAGACCATGGTGACACCATGGAAACTCATGGAACTGTGGGCATTGTGACACAGCAAGGCTTCATGGAACCAAGAGTCAACTGCGACTCTACCAAACCTCATGGAACCAAGGGCCCATTGTGACACTGAAGAACTTCAGGGAACCAAGAGTCGCTTGTGACACGGGGGGTACTCATGAAACCATGGAGACCATTTTGAAATTTCAAGGCCTGATGGAAGCAAAGGGTCATTCTGGCACTTCTGAGCCTTGGAACCAAAGGGACCATAGTGACACAGTGGGGCTCTGTGGAACCAAGGGGCCACGGTGACATTGGGGAGCGTCATTGAACCAACTGTCCATGGTGACACTGCAGGGCCTGATGGAATCTTGGACACCATTGTGACACTACAAGGCATCATGGAAGCAAGGGGCCACTGTCACACTATGGGGCCTCTTGGGGCCCAGGGGCAGTTGTGATACCATGGAAATTATGGCAATAAGTGGCACCATGAAACCAAGGAGACCCTTGTGACACTACAGGAACCCATGGCACTAAAGATCCATGGAACAGTGCAGGACACATGGAATCGAGGGGACATTGTGATGCTGTAGAACCAAAAGGCCCCATTGTGACACTGTGGGCCCCCATGGATCCAAAGGTCCAGTTTGACATTGCAGGGCCTCATGGAATCCTGGAGACCACTGTGAAACTTTGAGGCCTTGTTGAATTAAGTGGCCCTGCAGGTCCTCATGGAACCAGTGAGACCCCTTAGAACCAAGGGTCCATTGTGACCCTGTGGTACCAAGGTGTCGTGGGTTGACCCAGGCCAGATGCCAGGCATCCATGAGAGCTGCTCGCTCACTCCCCTCTGCAGGACAGAGAAAATTTAATAAAGGGCTCATGGGTTGAGATAAGGACTGGGAGAGATCACTCATCAAATACTGTCCTGGGAAAAACAGGCTTAGCTTAGAGATATGAAATTCATTTAGTACTAACAAACTCAGAGCAGGAAAAGGGGAAATAAAATAAGCCCCTCTCCTCCCTCCTTCCAGCTCTACCTCCTACCCCAGCAGTGCAGGGAGACAGGGAAAGGGGGTTATGGTCAGTTCATCACCCATGGCTTCTGCCCTTGCTCACGGAGAGGGGTGGTTCCCCTGCTGCACCGTGGGTCCCTCCCGAGGGAGGCAGTTCTGCAGGAACTTCTCCAATGTGAGTCCATTTCAGGGGCAACAGCCCTCTGCAAACTGCTGCAGTGTGAGTCCATCCCAGGGACAGCAGTCCTTCCCAAACTGCTGCAGCATGGGTCACTCTTCCATGGGGTGCATTCCTCCAAGGACAGGCTGCTCCAGCCTGGGAGCAGGGGCCCTCTCTCCATGGCTCTCCTACAGGGTGTCTGGGTCTCCAGTGCCTGAAACACCTCCTCCCCCTCCTTCTGCACTGACCTTGATGTCTGCAGAGTTGTTCTTCTCACATGTCTTCCCTCTGCTCTTTTCTGACTGGAGTTAAAACTGCACGACAATCTCTATTTTAGTTTCTTTTTAAATCTGTTATCACTGAGGCGCTACCACCGTTTGTAACTGGCCCAGCCTTGGCCAGCAGCAGGTTCATCCTTGAAGCCATCAGGGATTGGCTGTGCCAGGCACGGTGGAAGCTTCCAGCAGCTTCTCACAGGAGCCATCTCTGTGCCCCACCACTGCCAAAAACTAGGCCATGGTACCAAGGGGCTGTTGTGACTCTGGGGGCCCACATGGAACCAAGGAGCCACGGTGACACTGTGGGACCTCATGGAACCAAGGAGCCACGGTGACACTGTGGGGCCTCATGGAACCAAGGAGCCACGGTGACACTGTGGGGCCTCATGGAACCAAGGAGCCACGGTGACACTGTGGGGCCACATGGAACCAAGGAGCCACGGTGACACTGTGGGGCCACTGGAACCAAGGAGCCATTGTGACACTGTGGGGCCTCATGGAACCAAGGGGCAAGGGTGACACTGTGGGGCCTCATGGAACCAAGGAGCCACGGTGACACTGTGGGGCCTCATGGAACCAAGGGGCCATTGTGACACTGTGGGGCCTCATGGAACCAAGGAGCCACAGTGACACTGTGGGGCCACATGGAACCAAGGGGCAAGGGTGGCACTGTGGGGCCTCATGGAACCAAGGAGCCACGGTGACACTGTGGGACCTCATGGAACCAAGGAGCCACGGTGACACTGTGGGACCACTGGAACCAAGGAGCCACAGTGACACTGTGGGGCCTCATGGAACCAAGGAGCCACGGTGACACTGTGGGACCACTGGAACCAAGGAGCCACAGTGACACTGTGGGGCCTCATGGAACCAAGGAGCCACGGTGACACTGTGGGGCCTCATGGAACCAAGGAGCCATGGTGACACTGTGGGGCCGCATGGAACCAAGGAGCCACGGTGACACTGTGGGGCCTCATGGAACCAAGGAGCCACGGTGACACTGTGTGGCCTCATGGAACCAAGGAGCCACGGTGACACTGTGTGGCCTCATGGAACCAAGGGTCAAGGGTGACACCACAGGGCTTGGTGGAACCCAGGTTCAATGTGACACTGCGTGGCTTCATGGAGCCAAGGAGAGCACTGTGACACTATGGAACCTAATGGAATTATCAGAAACGATACAACTTCTGGTTTCTTTTAACGTAACTTCAGTCAGGGGTTTGTTTGCCCAGGTAGAGGGGAATTGAAGTTTCTCTTCAAAAGACTCTGCTCACCAAGGCTGGGTGAGGCCTGATGAGCTTAACATCTACAGATTGGGAGTGGCCAGAAGATGAACAGGAGGTAAATGAACATTAATGAACATCACCCCCAGTGTGCAGAGACACCTGGTCTGGGAAAAGATTGAGAAGGGAATCAAAGAATGAGGACTTAATTGACATCAAAGGCGAACGGATCAATCAGCAATAGCAGATGGAATACTAAGAATTGGATAATTTAAGAGCAAAGAACATTAATTTCTTTGGGTTTTTTCTGTATAAATATGTGAGAAGTGTAGTAAAGAACAATGTGTGATGGAATGATTTTCACTGTGGAATCCGGACACGTGTGGATGGAATAATTTCTATTGCATGTGATGGCCGCAATGACATCCTGGCAAGAATAAAGTAATGCCTAAATTCTGTAAGGTGTTGTTGGAGTTTCTGTTTTTCATGCAGTTTCAGTGTCAGTCCAGTGAGGTCCATCACCAACACAGGCTCTTTCTGGACTCTTTAGAGAAGAGAACCGGAGGCCACGATTGCACAAACCTCTCAGAGACTCCCAGGCAAAAGCAAAACCCAAAGTCCCTGGGAGCATTCAGGAGCCCCCAGGGCCATTCCTGAGCAAGGCTCCCCAGGGACTCCTTCCAGCAGATCCCTGAGGCCACTGGGATGTAGGGCAGGGGGGATGCTGAGGGCAGGACAAGGGGCTGACAGTGCCCAGCCTGGCTGGGGCTGTGCCAGGAGGCCCCAGTGCCTCAGGACAAGGTGTCTCCTCCCAGCCCTTGGTGGCACAGACCCTGCTGTGCCCAGGGCACCAAGACTTGGCTTCTCCTGGGCACTGCAAGCCCTGCCAGGGCCCTTGGCCATGTCCAGCACAGCTTGTCCTGCGCTGTCCCACAGCTGCTGCTGTGTCCCTTCAGGCTGCACACTCTGATCTCACTGCTCCAGGCTCTGCCCTGCCACTGCCAGCCCTGCCCTGACCTCTGCCCACCCTCACCCTCTGTGTCTGGGGACACACACACATGCACTGAGCTCATCCCCCTCCTTCTGGGTGCTGCTCCTGCCACAGCACTGCCCTGGGAGGGTTCATTCCTCACAGGAGCTGCTGTGTTTGTACTGGAGCATTTTATAGCTCTGCTTCTGCCTCTCTGGCAATTGTCTCTTCAAAGAGCTCTCCAAGGAAAAGATTCATTCAATTGTGGAATAGCAGAGGTGGGAAGAGCCCCCTGAGCCCCCTTGGCCTGGGTGTGGCTGGGATGGAGTTCACTTTGCCCAGAGCACCCCTGTCCTGCTGTGCTTGGCTCTTGTGGCTGCAGCAGGGCTGGTCCCAGCCCAAGGCTTTGGCTGTCCCTGAGCAGGGCTCGCCCCACATGAGGCTTTTCTGCAACCTGCTCCCCCAATGGGCTGGGGGTGGGCAGGTGTTCCTGGGGGCGCAGGGATGGGACAGCTTGGCTGGACTGACCCAAGGGCTCTTCCATTCCCTGTGATGTCCAGATCAGCAAGGAAATGAGGGGGACAAGAAGGTCTCTGTATTTTCTGTATTAATACATTTGTCTTCCAAAGCAACCACTACAGGTGCTGAACTCTTGTTTTCCCATGGTTTTCTTTGCTTCTGCATTTGGCCTTTGCTTTTTGGTCCCTCCAGTATTAATCTCTCTTTATGATGACCCCCAATGTTTTCACCTTATTTTCTCCTGTTTTCTGATGAAGGAGGGACAGTGACAGAGACACTTGGCTGTCACTTGATGGCCAGAGGGGTTTAACCACAGTCACCCTGCCCAACTCTTCTCTTATGGGCACAGCCAGAAATGTCAGGGCTCTGCCAGGTGCCCACCCCTGAGCTGGGCTCATGCCCTCCTCCCAGCCCCAGGGCTGCCCAGGGACACGAGTCCTTCCCTTGCACACACACACAGAGTTCATTGCAGCACGGGCAGGGGCTCCCTGGGCTCTGCTGCCACTGCCAGAGCCTGGCAGGGACCTCAGCCCTGCGGGTGTCACCCTGCCCTGCTCTGCCCTGCCTGAGGTGCCCCACGGCCAGAGGGATGGACACAGGGAGCTCTGTGCTCAGGAGCTCGTCCCAGCCCTGCACTCAGGGGTTCCCAGGGGATGTTACTCTCTGGAAAGTCCAGGAGCAGCTGAAGGAGTTTGTGCTCACTGGGTTTATGTCCCCTCACACACACAGGATGTTCAGGGCTGTGGAGTGTCCGTGCACTGCAGACACAGACTCCTGACCCGGGCACTTGATGTCCCTCCATGGAGAGAAGAAGAACCTCTGTGACCTGGGGTGAGAGGCCACTGCTGTAGCAGTGCTGGCTTTGCACTGCTGGGACAGCCCCCACCCTGATCACTGCCACACTTCTGCTGGGCACTGCTGGTTTCCTCTGCAGGGCACTGTGCTGGGCACATCCCTGAGAGTAACTGGGAAGGAGATTGAAGCTTTCAGGCCCTGCACTGGGGAGATGCCCTTGCATGATGGAAATGCTGCTGCAGAGCCCAGCTCTGTCCCAGCAGTGCCCACAACCTGTCCCTGCCTGCAGTCCCTGGACAGGCACACAGCAGGACAGGGACTGAGCTGGCAGAGCCCTGAGGCCCTAAACCAGCACAGGGGTTCTGAAGGGGAGTGTGGCAGTGAAGGAAGGGGAGATTATGGAGGAGAAGCCCTGGGGCTCCCTGGCAGTGAGGAGCACTGGGGTTCCATTTTCTCCTCCAGCTCTGCCCAGAAGCACCAACTCTACAGCTCCAGAAAAGCCAGGGAAGAAAGATGTCAGGCACACATGGCAATACACAATTCTTCAATGTAGTAGTAGAAGTACAGCTCCTGGTTTATACAGTCACTGGGTGCCACTGGAAAAACAAACACTGAATTTAAAATGTATAATCAAAGATTTTGGTGTGAACAAATTCTCAAAAGTATAACAACTGTGCCAGCAGTAAAAAATGCATGGCACAGAACGAGCATAAATATGTAACATCATAACAGCTATGCAGGAGAATGACTATTTATTGCTACTGAAAACCATCTGTGATCATTTTCCTCAAGGCAGCCTTGAGCTCCTGGTTCCTCAGGCTGTAGATGAGGGGGTTCAGGGCTGGAGGCACCACCGAGTACAGAACTGACACTGCCAGATCCAGGGATGGGGAGGAGATGGAGGGAGGCTTCAGGTGAGCAAATGTGCCAGTGCTGAGGAACAGGGAGACCACAGCCAGGTGAGGGAGGCAGGTGGAAAAGGCTTTGTGCCGTCCCTGCTCAGAGAGGATCCTCAGCACAGCCCTGAAAATCTGCACATAGGAGTAAACCATGAACACAAAACAACCAAAGGCTAAAGAGGCAACAACTACAATAATTCCATGCTCCCTGAGTTTGGAGTGTGAGCAGGAGAGCTTGAGGATGTGTGGGATTTCACAGAAGAACTGGCCCAGGGCATTGCCATGGCACAGGGGCAGGGAAAATGTATTGGCTGTGTGCAGCAGAGCATTGAGAAAGGCACTGGCCCAGGCAGCTGCTGCCATGTGGGCACAAGCTCTGCTGCCCAGGAGGGTCCCGTAGAGCAGGGGTTTGCAGATGGACACGTAGCGGTCATAGCTCATGACTGTGAGCAAGGAAAATTTTGCTGTGGGGAAGAAGAAAACTAGAAATAGCTGTGCAGAACATCCTTTGTAGGAGATGTTCCTGGTGTCCCAGAGGGAATTGTGCATGGCTTTGGGCACAGTGGTGCAGATGGAGCCCAGGTCAGTGAGGGCCAGGTTGAGCAGGAAGAGAAACATGGGCGTGTGCAGGTGGTGGCCGCAGGCTACGGCGCTGATGATGAGGCCGTTGCCCAGGAGGGCAGCCAGGGAGATGCCCAGCAAGAGGCAGAAGTGCAGGAGCTGCAGCTGCCGCGTGTCTGCCAGTGCCAGCAGGAGGAAGTGGCTGATGGAGCTGCTGTTGGACATTTGCTCTGTCTTGGCATGGGGGTCTGTAGAATAAGTAATCATGCAATACTTCAGTTTGTGGAGAATTTCAAATATCCCAGCACAGCCTGGGGGCACTTTCCCTCCACTGCCTGCCCAGGGCTCTGCTACCTGGAGCTGTCCCTGCCAGCAGCTGCTCCCTGTGCCCAGGACTGGGCCATGTCAGTGCTGCCTGAGCGCAGCTCAGCCCTGGGGGCTCAGCTCTGCCCTGCAGACCCCTCCCAGCTCTGGCACTGCCCAAGGGCAGCTCTGGCTCTGCAGGCTCTGATGGGAATGTCAGAGCAATCCTGAAAAGGACTGGAAAAGCGATGCTGATGCTGCCCTAAGGAACCCTGTGCTGATTTCTGGCACTGCCTGGTATATTCAGATCTCAGAGAATTTTTTTTTTTTTTAATAATTTTTCTCTGTCTAAAGTGAGACAGGAATATCTAAGTGCATTTTTCTATCCAGGCATCCCAGAGAAATGGATTAATAAAGCAGGATTTTTTTGTTTTATGCAGACCCTGCTTTGCTGTGCTTATCATTTAATCTACTAGGAAATACCCTGGAGATCAGTGTCATGCTGGGAGCATCCCTTAACAATGTAGCATCCTCACCACACAACAGAAACTCTTCCAAGCCTTACCAGCTGTCTCCTCCCACCCAGATCTGGTCCCACAGTGCTTAGAGCAGCTGCCAGGGCTGTCCCGGGCAGGCAGCAGAGTCCCTGCCCCAGCAAAGTGCCCTGGGCTGCAGGACCCTGCTCTGCAGGACAGCCCTGGGCACCCCTGGCTGCTCTGCACAAGAGACAATCAGAGAATGTACTCACAGCGTCTGGAGGCGTTGGGATGTTCCAGCTTTAGGAGATGGCTCCAGGAGCTGCAGCTGCCTTGTCCTGCAGCCAGAGGTTCCTGTGCCAAGGGCTGGCAGTGATTCTCCCCCAGTCACTTCTCAGCATCTTCACAGCCCTGACTGATTGAAAATCTCTCTGTCTCTGTGCTGTGCCCGGGGTGGCCGCAGGCAGTGCCCTCAGCCCTGCTGGGTTGGGAGAGGAGCTGCTCCTGAGGAGATATGTTATTTTGAAGCTCTTCTTGATTGCCAGGAGTTCCTTCTGTTCCAGGAGCCCAGCCCAGCTCAGCAGAACAGACACAGCACAAGGACTTCTCTTGTGGGTTGGGTGCTCAGGCCCTGAACATCACTCCCTGAGAGGGAGTTGAAGAAATCTCTCAAGAATTCAAAGTCACAATCAATCTCCAACGTTTCTTCAAGTTTTAATGGGTCCCACTGAGGGACAAGACTGAGAAAGTGTCCCCAGGTTCCAGTTAGAGCAGAACACTGGAGGCAGTGATGACAGCTGGGGAAAAACAAGGCCAAGGTGTCTTTGGGGCTGAGCAAATCTGGATGTGTTTCAGGAATGCAAAGGGCCAAGGCCTGAGCCCCAGCCCCTGGCCAGGCAGATCCTGTCCCTCCCTCCTTGCTCAGGGCTCTTCCCGGGATGGGCACTGACATGTGGGGATGTGCAGTGCCAAGGGCAGGAGCATGGGGCGGCCCCCGCCAGGCTGCTGAGCAGGGACAAGGAGGCCATGAGGCCCCAGGCCTGCAAGGGTCACTTGTCTCCTGCTCCTGGCTCAGGCCCAGGCCCAGCAGCGATGGCCAAAGTGCTGCCCAAGTTGCCTCTGTCAGGGCCTGGCAGCTGCTGCCCATGCCTGTGCCCTGTGCAGCCCAGGCTGTGCTACAGTGTCCCAGCCCTGCGCCTCTGTCCCTGCAGGCTGTGCTCATCCCCCGGCTGCCCCACCTGGCTGGCCCCTTCCTTTGCTGACAGCTCTGCCTCCTGCCTGCCTCTGCCTGCCCACACAAAGCCTTGGGCTGACCCAGGCTCCTTCTGAGGGATGTGTTGCACCACAGCCCTGCCCTGGCAGGGAAATTCCTTGTTCTTTTTTCCCAGTCTGGGCCTCCCAAGCTGCCCTTTGCATTAACACTTTCTTTCTCTGGCTGTACTCTACTATGTCAAAAGGATCCACCATCTCTGAATCCACCCTTCAGTCCCTCCCAGGGCTCTCCCCTTCTGTCCTCAGTCTGCACCCCACTGAGCACAGAGCTCCTCTGTCCCTATACAGTGCTCATGTGCTTGAGGACATGGGCGCCTGGACAAGAAGGACGGTTCTTTTCTACAGGAAGGAAACCACAGAGCCCCAGGGTTTTGAAGGCAGATGAGAGGCAGGCACTGGAGGCCAAGGTAAGCCAGACCTGTCTGTCCTTGCAGCTTTTGTCTGAAAGCAACCCTTGGATATTTGGGGAGTTTTGGAGGTGCAATTCCATTTCAGCCATATGTAGCAGTGTATTTCTATAGCCATGGGTGCCTGGACCAGAATGACAGCTCTTCTGCACAGGAAGGAAAGGGCAGAGCCCCAGTGTTTCACAGGCAGATGAGAGCTGGTCTTCAGGAATCCAAGGGAACCTAGACAGTCCTGGCAGCTTTTATCTGGGAGCTCTCTTGGATATAAGGAATTTTGGAGGCAGATTCCCAGTTTTGGCTATGGATGCCTGCACATGAGAGATGTTTCTTTCCATGGAAAGAAAAGCACAGCCCCCCCAGTGTTTTGACGGCAGATGAGAGGTTGCCCCCCCAGATGCCAAGGCCATCTAGAGCTGTCTGTTCTGGCAGATTTCATATAGGAACAATGCTTTGATATAATCAAATATGGAGGTAGAATCCCAATTTCAGCTATGAACCCCTGGAGGAGAAGGAGAGTTCTTTCCCAGAGGAAGGAAAACATGGAGCTCCATGGCTTCAGGGCCAGATGAATAGCAACCCTCAACATGCCAAGGTCAGCCGGACCAGCCAGGCTAAGCCAGCAAGACTTGTTCCATGTTCTTGGATCCTGGGGGCCCTGCAGCAGAACGTTGTTTCCAGAAGGCCCAGCGATACCACAGTGGTCTCCTTGGCTCTGCAGTGTCACACTGGCCCCTTGCTTCCATGGGGACCCATAATGTCACACTGGCCCCTTGCTTCCATGGGGACCCATAGTGTCACACTGGCCCCTTGGTGCCATGGGGACTCAGAGTGCCAGAATGGTCTCATTAGTTCCATGAGTCCCTGCAGTGTCACAAAGAGCTCCTTGGTTCCACAAGGCCCTGCAGAGCCCCTTGATTCAACAAGGCCTCAAAGTGCCAGAATGGTCTCCAGGACTCCATGATGCCCCACAGTGTCACAAGGACACCTTGGCTCCATGAAACCCTGAAATGGGGAAAGGCCCCTTGATTCCATTGGGCTCCTCCCTGTCACACGAGTTCTTAGTTCCACCGCACCCTGTAGTGCCACAATGGTCTCCTTGGTTCCACAGAGTCAGAATCTCTCGGTGGTCTCACGGAGCCCCACTAAGATCCCCTTGATTCCATGAGGCCCCGCCGTGCTACAATGACCCTTAGGTTAAATGGCCCCTTGGTTCCAGTGAGTCCTGAAGTGTCATAATGGTCTCCATGGTTCCACGAGGCCCCAGAATGTCACAATGGACTTTTGGTTCCACAAGCTTTCGTACAGCCAACAGCAGTGTCCTTGGCTCCACAGTGTCACAAGGGACCCTTTGTTCCATGAGGTTCAGTAGAGTGAGATGGACACCTTGATTCCATGAGGTTCTGTAATGTCCCAATGGACTCCTTGGTTCCATGGCCCTGCTGTCCAGAATTGCCCCTTGGTTCCATGAGGTTCTGAACTGTCAGCAGGAATCACCTTGGTTCAGCAGTGTCATAACCGACCCTTGGTTCCATGAGGTGCCAGGCCTCCCACAGCCTCTCAGAGACCCTTCTCCCCCTCACGGCCCCTCACAGCCCCAGGCCTGGGGCTCCTCCCAAAGGAGAAGGGGTCGGGCCCTGCTTGTTCTCCTTTTATTTCAGTCCCTTCACAGCCACGAGTGAAGAAAGGCTGAAATGGAGCCCTTCCCCAGCGTTTCCCTCGGGGTTCATTGCGGGCTGAAGCTCTGTGCTGGCGCTGGCCCGAGCGCCACCATCCCTGCAGCCGCCAGGCCTTTGCTGTCCCCCCGTGTCCGTTCCCTGTCCCCGAGTCCCGCCCGGCTCTGGCAGCAGCAGCAGCCGCAGCGCAGGGGGCGCCGGCCCGGCCCAGCCGGGGCTCCCGGCCAGGAGCAGCAGCAGCGCCGGCCCCTTCCCGCCTGCTCCTGCCTCGGCTCCCGAGGGCTTTTTCCAGCTCAGTTCTGGAGTAGAGCAGAAATCACCCACACCCAGCCCTGACTGTGCAGGGCCCGCCTGTGCTGCCCTGACCCAGCCCGCAGAGAAAGAAAGGATCGGGTTCCAGCGCTGTTTTCAGCACTGCTTTACTCACCCTGAGGTGACAGCAGGAGGCTGCTGCTGCCTTTGCCTTGGCAATTGGAGATCATGGCTGCTCTTGCCGCTTGAAATTTATCTGTAAAACTGCAATCGCCTTTTTTGATCAGTGCTACCCAGAGTGCTTTTTTCGTGATGGTGAATGTGGGAATTCTTAAAATCAGAGGATTTTGGGAAAGCTGAAAAAGGCAGGCTTCAGAGACAGCAGAACTGTGATTAGAGCTGAGCTGTAACCATGAGATAGGGCAGCAGAAAAGTTAAATAAGAAGTGGGAAAGTATGGACAAATAGAACAATAGTTTGTGTATTAACGCTTGGCTAGAAAAACTCCCTAAGCTGCAGAAAAGTATATCTAGCCTGATATTAGGAAGTACTGAGCTTAATAAATGAGCTCTGAGCATTTTGTTTTAAGGCTTAGAAGCAGGTATTGTATTCGAAATAATCAGGTATTGTTTTAACCGAAGGTACGTGTGCTTATAATGGTTGGATAGAACTACTGTCAATATGCTTCTGCTTTGTGTGATTGGTCAAAAAACTTTTAAAGTAAGTTGTAACATTGAGTTCTTTGTCTGCTGCCGAGGAGACAAACTGCCGGCATCTTCCCATTGTCATAACCATGTAATGAGACTGATGCTGGAAAATAAACACCTCAAGACACTGTCCTCAGCAGTCCCGTCCTGTTTGTGATTTTGTACATAGACCCCCGGCCGGCAATAGGTGAACTCAGGCTTTTGGTCACAGGCATCATGATTAGCAGATCTTGAAATCCCCTAAAGTCCCTGAGCACTAAGTCAAGGAGAATTAAAGCCACACAGACCACATTTGCAGTGCTCAAACGCGGCCCTGTTGCTGCTGCTGCTGAAATAAAATCATCTGATAGAGGCCATCACAGAAATTGCCTCTCAAGTGTCAAATCAAATGAAAAAATCCACCAGGAGAAAGAGAAACCAGAACTTCTCGACTCACTTCATTGTTTCTCCTTCTGAGCAGCAGCAGCAGCAGCAAGTGGAGATGCGCAGAGGTATTTCCAGCTGCTGCTGATCCCAGCTGGAGCCCAGCCTGCTGCCCAGTCCCAGCGGGAAGCTGAGCCCAGCCCGGGGAGCTCCCGCAGTGTCGGGAGCTCAGCGCACGCGGGGCCAGGCCCAGAGCCCCGGGCACGGCCGCCCATTGCGGGGCAGCGGCGCAGACGGAATGTCCTGCGGCCCAAACCTCCTGCTCCTGCCACACAGCGCCAGCGCTCTCCCCCTCCTCCTCCTCTCCCAGCACGGCACAAATTCCAGCTCGGAGGAGGCTTCCCCAGAGAGGGCTCAGGCTCCTGCTTCAGCCTCAGGGTCCCTGCAGAGGAACAGGGCATCTTTCAGGCACTTCCACAAGCTCAAGGCTGCCATTTCATGGGCAATCTGGGATGAAAATGGACTTGTTAGGAAGCACAAAAGCAGAGGGAATTGATCAGAAATTATTAGGAAAAAAATGACCCTTCTTAGAGACAAAGTTCGCAAAGTCATTCCATGCATTTCTCCTTTTCAAATTCTTCCAGTCATCTCCTGACAGGTCCAGCATGTTCTGGTACTTTTCATGAACTGACTGTACTCTTGATTCATATCAATGCATGAGATGTAGAAGCATCTGAACTGAACACTGAGACAAACTCCCTCTGTCAGCCCATTTCCATCTTCTAGCTCACTTTCCGTATGTCCACAGGCATCTTGGAATGATTATCCCACAGCTCTCCATTTCTGGCTGCAGGCTCTGGAGATTCTTTCTCTGCATTCAGTCAGGTTTGCATTCCCTAACAATTCCTGGTAGCCCATCATGTTTTCTTAAGGTAGAACAGTAACATTGAAAACCTCACCAATGGCACAACTGCCCAGCCCACAAGGAAAAGAAAGAAGAAGCTGTCAAGTTCTTCAAATATTTGTCCTGCTTTGCTGCAAGAGTCGTGCTGCACGCACAGTGTGGAAAGCCAAGAGGAGCTGCAGTTGGTGGCACATCTTGTGACAGAAGCTGCACCTCGTTCTCCAGGAAAGATTCTTGGAAAGAGCAAAGAGGACTGAGGAGCAGATGATGGGAAAACTGAAAGAGCTTTTAAGAAATTCAAAGAAAACAGAAAGAAACCATCTGAGATGTTTTACTCGATTTATTTTTATGCTCCTCTTTTCCATCTTGCACTACTTCTCCATCCATTAATTCCAAATGGATCTCACTTCTAAGCTCAATGACTTGGCAAGTTGTAGACACTGTCAAATACCATGAGCTACACCCAGTTTGCCTTCCCCTGGATTTCTCTGGAAAGCAATGCTGGAGAGGTAAGTGCAGTGCCTGGGTCACGTACAAATTCAGCATTTAGGGAATGTGCTCCGATAGTGTTTGACCCTCAGCAGGGACAATGCACAGCAGGGACCGAGGGGATTCCTGTGCTGCTGTGCAGGAGTGCAGACTCTGGGTCTTGGCTGAACACGGCCAAGTTCCCGTGTTTGGACAGGCTCAGGGGCTGCCCCCGGGGAGCGCGGGGCTCGGCGCGGGGGCCAGTGGGCAACGGACAAACGGACACGGGGACAAACGGCCTCGGCGCTTCAGTTGCAGCGGCAGCAGCAGCAGCGAAAGCAGCAGCGAAAGCAGCAGCAAAAGCAGCGACTTTGCCGAGCCCCTCTTGCTTGTCCTCTCCCTCTCCCGCAGTCCCGCTTGTCCCGCAGTCCCGCTTGTCTCTCCCTCTCCCGGTCTCCCTTTCCCGAGGTCCCCTCCTCTCCCAGTCTCTCTCCCCTTGCCCGGTCGGGCCATGCCCCCGGCCCGCCCCCGGCCCCGGGCGGGGCTGCCCCGTCCCCGGCCCCGGGCGTCCCGCCGCGGTCTCGCCTCCGGCCGGCTCTGGTCGTACTGGCGGTGGCGCTGCTGGGCGGGCATCAGTGCCTGGGACAGGGGCGGCATCGCCTCCCTTTGGCTCCGCCTGGCCCGAGCCGGGCCCCGGCCCCGGCCCCGGCCCCGGCCCCGGCCCCGGCCCCGGCCCCGGCCCCTCCCGGGGCCCGCAGAGGACACAGGCGGCGCGGCCGCTCCCGCCGCCTCCGCTGCCGCTTGCCCGGCCCGAGCTCCGCCGCTCGGCAGCGCGGCCGCCGGCCCCGAGCCGCCGCTGTCCCGCTGCAGGGAGCGAACGCCTGGGGATGGCCGGCCTGGGGCGCTTGAGGGGCGCTCGGGGGCCGTTGCCGGCCCCGGGCCGAGCGCTGACAGCCGCGTCCCGCCGGCAGGGAAGGCGCAGCAGGGCCTGAAGGAGCAGTACCGGCTGGGCTCGCTGCTGGGGCGCGGCGGCTTCGGCAGCGTCTTCGCGGCCACGCGGCTCTCGGACGGTGCCCCGGTGAGCGGCGGGCGCAGGAGGAGGAGGAGGAGGAGGGGGCGGAGGAGGAGGAGGGCGGAGGATGGGGCTGAGCAAGGCGGGCGGCGAACTCAGCCCGCTGCTTCCCTTGGCTTGCAGGTGGCCATCAAAAGGGTGCCACGGGAGCGCGTCCGGCACTGGGGCGAGCTGGTGAGTGAGCGGGGCCAGCGGGAGCAGCCGGGCCATGCCGAGCGGGGATGAGCCGAGGCCCGACAGGGTGGAAGCCTCCAGGACGCCTCGAGGGAGAGCGGGCGTGGGGCCAGCGCAGGGCACAGAGCATCCCAGGCTGGCTGAGGGCTTCCTGAGCCCCGGCACGGCATCAGCCCCACTGACGGCATCGTGCTCCTCCCGCAGCCCGACGGCACCAGCGCACCCCTGGAGATCGTGCTGCTGGCCAAGGTGTCCACTGGCTTCCCTGGTGTGGTCCAGCTGCTGGAGTGGCTTGAGCTCCCCAACGATGTCTTGATGGTGCTGGAGCGCCCGGAGCGGTGTCAGGACCTGCAGCATTTCATTCGGGCACGGGGCTTCCTGCCCGAGGAGGTGGCGCGGGAGCTGTTCCGCCAGGTGCTGGAGGCCGTGCGGCACTGCACCAGCTGCGGGGTCCTGCACAGGGACATCAAACCAGAGAACATCCTGGTTGACCTGGCCACTGGGCAGGCCAAATTGATTGACTTTGGCTGTGGCACCTACCTGCAGGACACAGCCTACACTCACTTTGCAGGTGAGCCCACACAGGGTGTGCTCCTGGTCCCAGCATCTCATGGCCCAACATCTCAGAGCCCAAGCTGGGTGTGGCAGTGGGGATTCTCCCTTCTGCAGCCCTTCATGGCGCTGAGACTTCAGCCAAGTTGCTTTTGAGCAGGGCTGGGTGTGGAGCCAGCTTCCAGCCCTGCAGGCAGCCTTTGCCCACCACTCTGTCCAGGACTGGGGCTGGGGCCGCCAGCCCAGCAAAAACACCCGTGGGTGGGGGTAGCCGAGAGGGGGGGGTTTGGAACCAGTGCCCCAGCCAGTTTGGTGTGCAGGTGAGAAAGGGCTTGGACTGCTCCACTGCCTGGTTTGTTTTGGGTTCATAATGTTTTTTGGAGCAATGAAGGCAGGGAGGATGCAGGCATGGATTTTCCCCCAGCACTGAGTGGTTTCTTCCTTGTTATGGTGAGGCCTTGCCAGGGCTTTCACTGCCCTCTTCCAACCCCAGTGGCTTCTTTTCCAACCCCAAGTCTGTACACAAGTCCCAGGTGCTGGTGAGAGGGCAGTGCGTCACACCCCCTGTGCCACTGGAGCAGGGATGCTGGGGCCAGGCTCTGGGAGCAGCAGCATCCCCCTGATGAACTCCATCTGTATTCCATAGGAACACGGTCATACAGCCCCCCGGAATGGACCCACTTTGGCTGGTACTATGGCAGGCCAGCTACCATCTGGTCCCTGGGCATCCTGCTGCACCAGATGGTCTGTGGGGAGCACCCTTTCAGGAGGGGCCAGAACATCAGCTGGGACCATCAGCTCTCGCTGCCACAAGGGCTCTCTCAAGGTGGATCCTCATCTCTGGGCAGGGGGGAATACCAGTGCTGGGAGACAGCAGCAGGCTCGTGAGCATCCTGCTCTGGCAGCTGCTGAGGAGGTGGCACATGTCCTGCTCTCCTGCTCTCCTCCAAACCAGGGAATGGATGGGAAAGCTTAGGCCCAGCTCTGAGCACATCCAGCATGGCCTGGGCACGGGAATAGTGGGGCAAAGCCAACAGGAGCCTTCTCCAACTGAGCAGCGGTTTGTGGTTTCTCTGCCCAGAGTGCCAAGATCTGATCAGGCAGTGTTTATCCATACTGGACTTGGAAAGGCCCTCATTAGAAGAGCTGCTCTGTCATCCTTGGATGCAGGATATTCATCTGCCCTAGAAGAAGGGAGAGAGCCACAGGCACACTGTGATGCAGGGCCCTGGTAAGTTACAGCTCCACACATGCCTTGGCAGTCAGAAGCAAAGGAAGCCAGACTTTTTTGTCCTGCCCGTGTCACTGCCCAGGGCTCATCAGATGGGAACACACAGCCCTTGTGCTGGAGCTGAGCTGCTCTGCCCAGCACTGGTGGCCACCATCTGAGCTGGTTTTGCTTGTCCTGGTTCCCTGACAGCTGGGGCCTTGGGCAGAACCTGAGAGCCTGGTCTCACCCCAGGGAAGGAGAAGGAGCCCGTGGAGAAGCTGTACCAGGTGGGACTGCTGCTGCTGGAGACATCAAGGATGAAATCAAGGATGGCAACCTCTTCCTGGACCTGGCCACTGGCCAGCTGAAGATGATGGACTTTGATTGTGGCACCTTCTTCAAAGCCAGGCTCCACAGCAAATTTACAGATGAGTCCACACGCAGGGGGATGCTCCCACATGTGGGCATTGCACAGCCTGGCCGGGAACCAAAGGTTCCCCCTTTGCTGGGGCAGATGCAGCTGATCCTTCAGTCGCCTGCCCAGCTGGTTTTGGCAGGGCTGGGGGGATGGGCTGGGCTGGGTACGAAATGGGAGTGGGCTCCTGGCCCTGCCAACAGCCCCCAGCCCCCACCGTGCCCCGGGCTGGGGCAGCCAGCCCGACACCAACAAACCCCATGGTGGGAGCAGAGGTGGGACTCCAGAACCTGTGCTGCGGCTGCTTTGCTGTGCAGGCAAGGAAGGGCTTGGGCTGCTCCACTGCCCTTGTTTGCTTTGGGATCAGCGTTATTGTGGGGGGCAGTGCAGGGGGGAAGGGAGAAAGCCTGGGCTTCCGTTCCCCGTGTGTGGGTTTTTCCTTGCATGCAGGGGTTGGGCCTTCCTCAAGGCCCTGGCAGAGATAAGATTTTTTTACCTTTTTTCTTGTTTCCCCTTTTTGTCTGTAATCTATTTTCAATAATTTGTTGTTTGTTTTTCTAGATGAAGCCTTATAGGTTGGGTCCAGTCTGGATCAGGAAGTGCTTGGGACCAGCTGCAGTGTGGATGGGCCGTGCCCTTGGAGAAGGCTGAGGACATCGTTTGGGACCAGCTTTTCTTCCAGCAGGGGAGGGCGTGAGGTGGGTCCCTGTCTGCCTGGCATGGTGGGATCAGAGCTTCTGGGAGATGGCAGCGAGCACAGGAGCCTCCTGCTCTGGGCAGCTGCTGAGGAGGTGGATGTGCCCTGGCTGGCTGCAGGCTGGGCACACGTCCTGCCCTCCTGCCCTGCTGCCAAAAGCAGCAGTGATGGGCAGCTCTGGGCACCGCTCTGAGCACGGCCAGCATGGCCTGGGCACCGTGGGCGGCTGGGACAAGGGCACAGGAGCCTTCAGCTGACGGGCGGTTTCTGCTTTCTCTCCTTGCAGCCGGGCTCTGCGGGTGCTGAGGCTGCTCTGGGCTCTGCCAGGGCTCTGCTGGAGCTCAGCACCAGGCTGGAATCAGCCAAAGAAGAAATGGTGTGACCTGCAGCACAGACTTGCTTGAGCATTTTGGCAGCACAGCTCAAGTTTGCAGAGTGTACACCTCCATGGGAAAAGATGACACCCCCCAAAAAATAAATTTGTTCAATAACTTCTGAAATGAAATCAATCTGGAATGCCCCAAAATGACATTTCTCAGCTTGCTCAAGCTGTAGCTCAGCCCTTCTCTGAACAGTTCTCTCCCCATCTGCCTCTTACTACTGCTCCCTCTTTTCCCTCGGTGAGTTCCCAGCCCATTGCAGCCTGTATCACACTGTTGCCTTCCTTGGTGCCCCTCACCACGAGGAAGGCTGAGCCCCAGGCTTAGGGATGCATCCTGTCACTGGCTGAGGAGCAGCAATGTCTCAGAGGTCCCATGGGATTTTGGTGTCATTGAGAGCCACTCTCCAGCCCTCAGCTCTGCTCACTGCTGAGCTCCCACTCCCTTTCCCTTGTCTTTCCTGCAGGATGAGCTCTCTGAATCCCCTTGAGCCTCTCCACCCTTCCCAGCCAACACACCCACCTCAGTAAGGCCAAAGCTGAAGCTGCTCTGTCTCCTCTGGTGTACAGGGTGATCTTGACCCCCAATGAGTTGCAGCTGGACCAGTTGCTGAAGATTGGAGGTGGGCCTGATCTTGACAGGCCACACCTGCAACCAACAAGCACTAGTGATATATAAGAGTAAGGGAAGAGGAGTGAGAGGAGTCAGATTACTACTGCAAGGTGCTGGAACAGTCAGTGTGTAGAGGGACTGCCTGTGAGGAACATCAAGAAGGTGTGAAGCTCTGACAATACGAAATCCTTGCTCTATGATGACGCTAGAATTTGTGTTATCTAAGACAACACTCTGGCACATCATCCATTCCCCTGTGCAGGGAGCCCCTACCCCAGAGCACAGCACACAGCAGTGCAGTCCGGGCTGGAACAGCTGCCCGACAGGCCTGGCTTGGCTCTTTGTGGCAAGGGAATGCTCCCTGTTTCCAGCTGTCCCTGCAGGATGGCCCCAGGGCAGAGCCCAGCTGGGCTCCCACTGCAGCCCCTGGAGCTTGGGGCAGACAGTGCTCCCAGAGCTGAGGTTCCTGGGGAGCACCCGGAGCTGTGCCTTGCACTCTGCTGCCATGTGTCCCAGTGCAGGCTGGCTAGTGCTGTGTGAATGCACCAGCCCCTGGTTTGACTGACAGGGGCCTTGCCCAGTCACATCTCTGCCAAGGCTGCAGCATTTCACTGGGCAGAACCTGACAAGGCATAGAGAGCAGATCAATGAAATTATCCAGACTGGGTTTTTCAAAGGCCCTTTAGAAGGAAGGGCTTGAGAATAAATGCTCTCTGTTTGCCACATGAACATTGGGGAGAGTTAGTGTCTTTGTCTTCAACCCACTCCCCCTCCAGCCAACGTTACAGCCACCCACTCCCTCACACATCCCCCTCATGCCTTCCCACTGCTGTGTCCTGTCAGGGCTTCTGCAGCCCCTCGTCCCTTCTTGGCCCAATCCCCTCAGGGTCTCCCCCATCCCAGCCAACCTGCCCGGCAGCAGCGCCGCAGCCCCACAGCAGCTGCAGAGGAGCCCCATCCAGAGGCACCTCGGAGCCCTCAGCAATCCAGCAAGCAGCACACGGGCAGGAGGACACAGATGGCGCTTCCTGCCTGGGACAGGGCTTGTGGCCATCTCCAGGCACTGCTCTCACAGGGATCTCTGCAGCTCCAGCCCCTGCCCACCCGCTCTGTTGGCAGCAAAAAGGCTTCAGCAGAACTACCAAAGGCCAAGGGGCTTCTGGCCATTTTCCCTGCAACACAGCATGCTGGGACAGCTTGCTGAGCCCAAGCACCCTTTTTCCCCTCTTCCCCTATGCCCTGCAGACCCTGGGAAGCAAAAGAAAGCTCCCGGGAGTCTGTGTATTATAACACATTCTATATTCATATACTAAAGAAAAAACAAAAATAAAAGAACAATCATGAAGAAAGAGAATATTCCCGCTGGCTTAGGTGGCCCCAGCAGACAGAGCCTCTGGGCTCAGCTCTCTGCAGATCTCCAGCAGCGCAGCCAGCCAAGCCCCGACAGACGAGGCCGTGTCCTCCATGCCCTGCAGAGCTGATCCTGCAGCCTCTGGAAGACGGAAGATCGCTCACTCTGGAGTGACTGGAGGACATTCAGTGTATGAAGTGCCATGTGTGACGTGGCACTGCTGGTGTCCTCTGTCAGGTGTTCAAGGGCTGAAAGAGAGAGGAACAGAGCCACGGTCAGATCCCAAACCTGAGAGAACCCGAGGAGAGTCCCCTGCCAGGGCCATTCCAGCTGGCTCTAGCCATGGCCAGGAGGGAGCAGGGACCAATGGGACCAGCCCGAAGCTCCTGGCCACGAATCCCCCATGTGGCCCTGAAATCTTTGTGTGCTCTGCCCATGCCGCCTCTCGTCCGCAAAGGGAGCAGTGCCCTCGGCAGCCGGGGCAGGGCTTGCAGCTCCCCCCATCAGCCACTGCTGTCCGCACGCTGCCCTCACTCACCACTGCAGATGAGCCGGAGCTCTTCCTTCTTCCCCCTCAGGTGCCGCCCGGCCATCCCTGGGAACACAGAGCCTGTCACAGCCCCAGCGGCACAGCTCCCTGCCAGCGGCGCTGCTGGCACTGTGGCCACACGGCCTGCTGGCCCGGCAGGGCTCAGCCCGGCCCCTGCTGCACGCGGCCGCCCCAGGGCACGGCTGCGAGAGGGCGGCAGCAGTGCCGGGGCCAGGCGGGGCTCGATGGTGCCGGGCCCGGGTGGCGCTGCCGTGGCAGCAGGTGGGGCTGGGGCCGAGCTGTGGCAGGGCCGGGAGGGAGCCCGGGCTTGTGGCTCACCAATGAACCTGATGGCCACCACTTGCAGGGACTCCTGTGGGCTCTGCAGGTAGGGCAGGGCCCGGCGCAGGTGCTCGGCTGCTCTGCTCCCGTGGTCTGCCAGCTGGAGAGAGCGGCAGGAGGGAAGGGTTGGCGCGAGCTCAGCCCCTTGGCCGGGCGCTGCCTGCACCCAGCCCCAGCCTCCCCTGCCTGCACAGCCCTGAGGCGTGGCCAGCAGCCGCTGGTGCCGGGCTCTGGAGGGGCAGAGGGCCGGCTGCTGCCCGGGGAGCCGCGGTGCCGGCCCGCCCCACAGCTCCACTGGGCCAGGGCTCCATCGGAGCCTGGCTCAGGCCCACAGGAGCCTGGAGAAGAGCCTGCACGGCCTCTGGGTGCAGCAGCGGGCAGGGGCACAGCTGCCAGCCCCGCACTCCGAGCACCGCCCCCGGGGGCCTTCTCCAGGCTGAGGCTGGGGCTTGCAGGCCGTCCTTACCAGGCACTTGGTGAACTTCCACGGCTTCTGGTTCTTCACCAGTCTTTCAAGATCCCTCCTCTTCAGGAACTTGACCACACAAAGCAGCGTTTCCTGAGAAGCCTGGAGAGCAGCAGAGATGCAGAGATGGCCCCACAGCCCAGGGCGCAGGACTCACGTCCCTGTGCCAAGGCCTGGAGGAGGCTGCAGCCCGGCAGGCGCCAGGGCAGGAGGCAGCCGAGCCCCCTGCCAGGGGGACAGCAGCAGCCCACGAGTCCTCACCTGTGCCACACGCCGATTCTCATCATGGCAGTGGAAGAAGAGTGGCAGCAGGCTCTGGCGCAGGGGTGTCTTCAGGGCCTTTTTTTTCTTTTCCAGTGGAAGAGTCACCAAGGTTCTGAAGAGCAGTATGGAGAGCAGCTGCACCTGGCTATTATTCTGTATTGAAGGAAGAAAAGAAGACCTTAGCATTGGTTGCACGGGGCTCAGCTTGGCCCAGGCCTGCAAATCCACAAGGCACAGTGCCAGGGAAGCACCCAGTGGCCGTGGCTGGGGGCAGCGAGCCTTACGTGGTCAAAGAGTGGCAGGAGTGCCTCAAGCAGCTGCAGTGTGATGGGGCTGGGCATCAGCATGTCATTGTCCAAGATGATAAAGCTGAGAAGCATGACTGTCATGCTAACTATCTCTCCATCTGCGTCCCACAGGAGCTCCACAAGACTTTCAGTCAGGCTCCACATTTTTTCGGTCTGTGCGGAACACAAGTTTGTGAAACGCCATCCTGCTGCTGCAGGGCCCAGAGGCCATAGGCCTGTCCTGAAGCACTCGGGCAGCTGAACTGGGAGGCAGGAGAGCTGGGAGCAACTGCCCCAGCACCCAAAGCTCAGCCAAGCCCAAGGGACTGCATTCCCCAGCTCAGCCTCTGCTGCTGCCCCCTTCTCACCATTGAGGGCTCCTCAATGAGCTCCAGAAGGGCCCTGAGCGCCAGGCGACGCCTCTCCCTGCACTCGCTCTGCAGCTGCCTTGACAAGATTTCCAGGACTCTGTTAGCACCGCGTTCACTCAGGTCCAGGAACTCGAGGACCTGAAAGGCACAGGGCAGTCACAGGGGACCCGGCCGGCAGGAGCCCAGAACCGCACAGGGCTGGGCCCAGGCAGCAGCACAGGGTGCGGGCACCGTCCCAGGCAGCTGTGGCTCCGAGAGGGCAGAGAGCTGGGAGGCAGCTGAGCGAGGCAGTGCTGGCCATCAGGCTCACCTCCACAAGGAATGCCAGGGCGGGCAGATCCCAGCGTGGCTCCCGTGTGCTGAGCAGCCGGAGCAGGTAGCGAGCGATCCGGGAACACAAGGGGATGGAGACACAGCACATCTCCCTATCAGGAAAAAAAGGAACCAAGACTGTGAGCCAGGGGGACAAATGTTTCCCAGGACTGACTCACAGAGGTCTGGTCTTTCCCCAGCATCCTGCAAGTGCACCTGGGATATTTCGGAGGTGGCTCCTTTTGTCCACCCTCCTCTCCCAGCCTTTTCCAGTCTGCTTGGCCGTCCCTCAGTGACAAGGCCCTCTGGGCTACAACCAGGGGGACTGTGTTGGAAACCCAGGGAACAGAGCACAAATGTCAGAGGCAGTGGGGAGAAGGAGGTCTCACCTGGCCAGCAGACCCACGGCATAGTGGTGGGTGTCAGCACACAGCAGCGTGTCCCAGCCACCCCTGCGTTCCATTGCCACCACCACATCCTCCTGCTGCATTTGGCAGAGCAGGGACTTCAGAGTCTGCACTGCAAACCTGCGTGCAGAGCAAAGCCCACGTCACGCTGGGAGCACTGGCTCCTGCCCAGGGTCGTGGCAGGGACAGGAGGACTGGGATGAGCACCTGCTGGGGCTGGTGGCAAGGCCATGTTGCTCCTGGCATCCTTTCCAGAAGGTATCGACCTCCTCTGGCACATCCAGAGTGCTGAAGAACACTTGGAAGAGCAGATGCACAAGGAGGCGGGGGAAATACACCGTCACCATATGTGGGACACAGGGCACCTGGAGGATCTTCCACATCACCACAGCTGCCTGCAAAGGACAAAGCCCCCCAAGACAGCCCTCAGTGCTGAGGTGTCCATGTGGCAGGGCCTGAGCAGGGGAGGGAGAGGCCAGGAGAGAGGCAGGGGGAGCACGGGGCCTGGTGCCCCTGAAGCTGCTCCTGGGCCAGGTTTCAGCCCAGTCCCTGAGGCAGGGAGATGCAGTGGGGCAAGGAAGATGGAGAGCTGCTGGAGAGGCGGCCGTGGGGCCAGCAAAGGCCAGTTGCAGAAACTCACAGCCAGGGCAAAGACACCCGTTTTGTCCCCATCCGAGGTGCATGTGCTGTGCTCTGGCCAGCTCCCCAGCACATCCAGGAGTATCAGCAGCACCGGCTCCGCAGTCCTGGGCGAGCACATGATGTTCTTCCACATGGTCAAAGCAGCTCTGTGGGGTTAGAGCTCTGTCTCAGGGGTCTCTCAGACACAGCATCAGGGCCTGGGCAGCAGTGGGGATCTGAGCTGGCTTCCAGCTCTGCCTCTGCCCACTGGCCCTCACCAGCAGCACCCAGGCAGCCCAGCCCTATGGGGACAGTCCCCTGAGGGGTGGCAAGGGAGCGTGGCAGCAGGCTCGGGGGCTGACGTGCAAGGGCTGGCAAAGAGAGCAGCCAGAGGGCCCTGGAACTCTCTGTTGGTCAGACACCTGCAACAGGCTGTACAGGCTGATGGGCTGGGGAGCCGTGAGCCCTCTGGGCAGGTGGGCCCCATACCTGTCACAGGATGGGGACACACGCAGGAGCGTCATGACTACGTCAGCGGGCTGTGCTTCAGTGAGATCCAGCAGGGTCCTGTTCAGCCTGTGCTCAGCAAACTGATTGGCCAGGAGCCACTGGTGGATGTACCTGACCAGGGCGGGCACCTGGAAAGGGCACAGGGTGACTTGGAAAGCTGCCAGAGGGAGGAATGTCCCCAGCTTCCCCAGAGAAGTGCTGCCCTTCCCAACACACTGCCATGTGGCCTCAAAGGTTTCCAGTGACCAGAAGGCGTGGCTTGGGAGGCCAAGCAATTCCTGGGAGGATCAAACCCTGGCTACAGGCTGCTTACTTGCTTTGGACTGGAAAAGCCCTCCTCTACGAGCATATCCAGCAGGGCAGCACTGGTCTTGGTTTGGAAGATGTGCGAATATGCTCTGAGCCCAGTGCCCATGGGGCTGGTCTCTTCTTCCCGAATTCTCTTCAGGAATTTGCAAACCAGCTGTAGGAGAAGGGCAGGAAGCCAGGGATTTTGCACGGAATGCTCCAAGCACTGTGACAGCAGGCCCAGCCCAGGTGGGGATGGCTGCAGGTACCTGTGCTGTTCTGTGGAAGAGGCCACGGGCGGGGTCCTGCTCTTGTGTGCGCTCCAGGGCTGCACCTGGCAAAGAGGGAGCACAGCCAGAGCTGAGGGGCTGCGGGAGAGGCAGGAGAACACAGCCCTGCCCTGTGCTTCCCAGGCAGGGACAGCCCTGGGATGCCCCAGGGGATGGAGCACAGCCCTGCGGGGTGTCTGCCTGGCCCCTATTCCTTCATGTCCATGGGCATGGCCCAGGGGATGGGATGGGATGGGATGGGATGGGATGGGATGGGATGGGATGGGATGGGATGGGATGGGATGGGATGGGATGGCGCAGCGCCCAGCTGGCTGCAGGCACCAACTCTGTGGCCCAGCTCTACCACTCACCACCACTCAACGGCTCCAGCTCTTCAGTCTCCTGTGCGGGGGCAGGTCCAGGACCTTCTTCCTCTTCTTCCCCCCAGGCCAGCTTGGGCCCTCTTGTGGCTCTCTGCTCCATGTCTTGCAGGAGAGATGGCTTGGAAAAGCTCTTAGTCAGCAAGTCCTACAGTCGTGCCTGGAAGGCACCTTCGAGAGAGAAGCCTCGGGAAGGCTACAGGACAGCAAGTCCTGCACTCTGGTCTCGAGGGCTCCTGCCACAAGGACAGGAGACTCCTGTCAAGGATTGTGGTGTGGCCTCAAGGGCACTGGCAGCAGGGATTGGAGATGCCTCTGGGGCACCAAGTCCCACGCTCTGCCCTCAAGGGCACCTGCAGAAGAGGAGCCTCGGGAAGGCCACAGGTCAGCAAGTCCTGTGGTCTGGCCTCGAGGTCAGCTGCAGGAACAATGCCTTGGAAAGGCTCTGGGTCAGACACGATCGAAGGCGCTGTGCGGGGGATCCTCACGGCACTGCTCTGTGCTGTCCTGTCCCGTTGCCTGCTCCGAGCACTGTGGCCTGCTCTTGTCACCACCAGCTCCTATGTCACCACGTGTCACAAAGAGCCCTTGGACACCCCTTCTGTGCCATGGTTACCATGCTGCACCGTGTCACAAAGGGCCCCTGCACACACTGCCCCCTGCCATGGGGCTGCCCCCAGCTGAACCAAAGTGGCCCAGGCTGGAAGGAATCTCTCACCCCAAGTGTTTAAGGCAGCCCGACAGGGTCTTTAGGAACAGCTCAGACCATCAGCAAACGCTGCCCTGCTCTCTGGGCTCAGGGCAGCAGAAGGAGACCCCAGGGCTGCCGAGGCAGCCGCTCTGGGAAGGGCACGGGGCCTTCCACAGAAGCTGGCACGGCCTCCTTGGGACATGTCCCAGCGGGTGGCCATCCTAAACCTGTGGGTGTGACACGGACAGGGAACGTGTGGGCCAGGGCACGAATGCTGCTCTGACCCCTGGGCCTGGGGAGCACTGACATCAGCAGGTGTGGCAGAGTCCCTGCCCAAGCAGACCTGCCACCCCCCGAGCCCTGGCAGCGCTGGTGCCCATCTCCTGTCCCTGAGACCTGTGCCCCCGGGGGGCTTCTGTGCCAGAGGGAGCCAAAGCCCACCTGCATTGGGGGCTGTGCTCCTTCCTGCAGGGGCTGTTGGCAGGAGCACCTGCAGCAAATGCTGGCAACACTTGGTCTCGGTCAGAAGCTCTCACTCCATGCTGAAATTATTTTCTATTGAAGTAATTTCCTTTAGCACAGAAACACCTTAGTGGTGAAGGCACAGAAGAATCTGGCGTTTAAGACTCCTCACTTCAGGAAAGCTTTACTTCCCATTGCTCAACTCAAGGAGTTCCAAAAAGTTGCAAACTTCCCAAATTCATTGGGATGGCCTGAGAAGGTGAAGAGTTGGAATTTTGCTTCCCATCTCAAAGCAGCAACTCATTTGCCCTAATGTGACCCACTGAGAGTCACTTTACAGAACATAACACTACACAGAGGCAAAAAAAATGGCCATTCTTTGGTTTGCAAATGGTTTTCTATGAAGAGATGATAATATCCTAATTCTCTTAAGGAATAAAAGCTGTCCAGAAATGAAAGTCCACTCAGTGTTGCAAAAGTAGCCCAAACAAATGAGTAGATGGCAAAAGGGCTAATCCTCCCCCTGGTACAGATATCTAAGTGGCCAGTAAAGTACAGCTCTCCCTTCTTGTTCCCTGCAGGAGAATCAGGACCATGAACAGGAAGAGTCACAGATATTCTTTCTGCCCTCTGTAAGCAAAGCTATGCCAAACCACAAATGCTGCCTTCAAACTGACTCAAATTCCAGCCTAGACCTCTCACCTTCCAGACAACTCCTTCCCCAACACTCCACCAACACCAACCCTCCCAAACTCCCACCCAGAAGCCCTCAACACCCCACCAGGGCCCCCAGCTGTCCCCGTCCCTCCGCAGAGCTTTCCCACCCTCCAGCACACGCCCTGGTTCACTGCACATGCCCTGGGATGGCACTCAGGGGGATCTGCTCCAAGGCCTTCCCCGGTGGCAAGCTCAGGCTGCCAGGCCTGGGGTTCCTGGATCACCCTTCCCAGCGAGCCTTCCTGTGCACGGCTGTTCCATTTGCACCTTTGTGCCCAGCTCGGACTTCTCCACTCAACCAGGGCTGCTGGGAAAGGATCCAGAGCAGCCTGACAAGCTCTTTTCTCCAGCTCCCTCCTAACTCTCTGGGGAGGTAGAACATCCCACAGGAAAGCAACTGGTGCCACAAGGAGCAGGCGGCCTCAGGCACCTTTGGCAATGAAACAAGGATTTGTTTGACATAAGTAAGCACAAGCAATTCACATTAGTCAACAAGTACTTAGCACAGACAGACATAAGTACTTAGCACCAGTTAGCATAAGAAAAACCTAACTTGACATGAGAGTGACTTGACAAAAAGCTTTAGACATAGTCTGCCAGAAGAACTAAGGGCCAGTATGGAATCAGCCCTGTGCAGGGAAGCCATGAGGAAGACTTTGTGCTGCTTTGGGGCGTCGAGATGGCTCCTGGCCAGTGCCTGGACATCAGCTTCAAGTCTAGGAATCTGACACAATGTATTTCTAACCCCCTGCCTATCGAATCACCTCAGCAGTGTAAAGATGGATGGTACGTTTGATACAATTCCTACATACTGAAATTTCCACTGAAATTTCTAAGTGGCAGAGAAATATTTTAGTGGGGTGCAGACTCCTGCCCTCCTGCCAGGTCAGTAAAAGGGCTTTTGGCAGACAATGCATTTGTCTGCTGATTTCTCTGAATTAGGGAAAGCCCTCAGGACTGCTATATCCTGAGGGAACACCCTTGGCCTTGACCTGTAGGCACCTGCACAAGATTAAAATCAGCTGTCTCAGCTCCCAGGAGCTCTCTTGGCCAGCATCCTGACATGGATGCGGGGCTGCTGCGAGGCACTGCTGGGACCCAGCAGGACAGGACCGGCTGTCTCATGTCCATGTAGCACCCCTGACACAGACAGCGTCATCCCAAAACCCGACAAACGCTCACGTGTCAGCAGAGGGGAGCAAGGAGCACTGGGCTCCTCTCCAGGTATCTCAGCTAGGCTGGCTCCACAACACACCCCCATTTGAAGGCCTGCTGATGCCCAGCTGCCAGAAATGCCTACCTTGTTCTCTCCAAGATGCACAGGGAGAGCCAATGAGCAGGACGCCTGGAGAGGCAAACCTTCCAAGCCTTTTCTGAGGCCAGGGACACACCAAGATCAGCCAAGGCTCTCCACACTGCCTGGCCCACCCAGCCCAGCTCTGTGCTGGCCCTGGGCCACAGCAGCTTCCACCAAGTAGGAGGCAAATGCATATTGCTAAGAGTTGAAACACAGCAGACAGGGAAGATGTGAAAAGTGTGTCTGTAAAGGCCTTTTAATTCCCAGCTCTCAAAGAGAGCTCTGGGGCTCGTGGCTGGACAGAGATGCCCCTGCTCACACCTCTGTCCAAAGTGGGGGAACACACCCTGCTGCAGGTGTTTGGGTTGGTCTCTGCAGGTCCAGGTGGATGCCAAACCTGCTCCTCACAGCCTTCTCCCTTGCCCTGCCCCTCTGCCAAGTGCAACGGGCCTCAAGGACTGCAAGGAGCACAGAGAGCCAAAGTAGGACACTTGCACCTACCTCACTGGGAGCTCCCTGGGAAGCACTTTCCTTGAGAAGCAAGCCCCTTTCCTCCAAAGGCATTTCCCCAAATGTGTAGCTTTTCTGGGGAACACCAAAACACTCTTAAGAAAAGCTGGCAAGGCTGAATGACTTCAGGTCCTTTCAGGACAGGCACTCCAGCTCTAGCTCCTATTCCCCCAAGTGTGTTTCCAGGTGGAGGTTCAGAGGTGCAGCCCCAGGCCCCTACAAACACAAGGTGCCCGCTGCCTCTTCACCTGCCTCAACTCCTGCCTGCGCTCACGGCAGGAAAACCAGGCTGTTCCCAGCCAGAGCCCAGAGCCCTGTCCCCACAGGATGCTCTTGCCAGAACCTTCCAGAACTCTCTGCTGTGCACGCTGCGCTTTTCATGCCCGCTCCCAACAGGCTTTGGAATGCAGAGCACACCCTGGCTGGCTCTGCCACCAGCACGCCCCAAACACAGGTGGAGGAAGAAGCAGCAGGGGTTGTTTCGCGGCCATGGCCAAGAGAAACTGGAAGGGTGCCCTCGCTCTGGTCTCACTTGGTTGGCTTTCTGACTGGGTCTGAGCCTGGGGATGCCATTCCTCGGTTCTGGGGACCAGAACCACACCTGGGATCCCAGCACTGCCAGGCAGCGCTCCGGGCACTGGCACGGTCATGTGTCTGAGTCTCGGGCACCATGCTGCTGCTTCATTTGCTCTTAGGCACACCCAAAGCTCTCTGTTGAGCCCACATGGTCTCTGGTTCTGCCCTCTTCCTGATCCTGTGCAGGGATGGAGCAGTGCAGTGCTTTCAGGAAGCTGTTCTTGAAAAGGTTCCAGCATTCCAAGCTCTTTTGCCCTCTGTGGATGCTTGCCATGGAATGCCTCACAGCTGGGTTCAGAGCATCCTCAGCTTGGCTCTTCCAAAGTCCAGGGGCTCCAGGGTGCTCAGCAAGGTCTGTACCTCCACAGCGTCATGGAAATGGATCTTCAGCACAGGGAACTTCCCAGCCTGATCTGCCCTTGTTCCTGTGTCTGTGCACAAAACACGGCGTGGAAGAGAATGGCAGGAGGGGCTTGTGTGTCCCAGGGCCCCAGATTTGTATTCCTCCAGTTCCACAGAGATGCAGGTAAAGCAAAGAAGCCAAACAGTTTATTAATGGAAGGTGAAGCAAAGGGATGAGCTGGGAGGGAAGAAAGGGGATGTGCAGGTGTGGAAGCGCTCTGCAGCCACGGGATGGAGGTTTGCTGGCCAGCACACCCTTGGTGGCTGAGGGCACACACGAGAGTGGCCGCCCCCTGATCTCTGCTGAGACCGTCTAGGGTGGCGGTAATTGCTACGGCGTGGGTGACAGCAGGAGCACGGCATGAGAAATCAGAGGCGAAGGAAACAAGGAAGGATCACTCGTCTGAGTTTCTGAGGAACGTTTATTTCTGAAAGGGGTCCAGTGCAAGTGACAAAGAAAATGGGTCTGACTAGCATTTTTAAAGAGGGGATGGTACAAGGGGTGGCTACAACTCTCACCCAATGAGGGGATCTTAGGGGAGGAACAGGTCACTTAGCAACTCCAATAAGGATCATTCAGGGGAGGGAAGAAGCCTCACAAACCAATCAACCATCAAGACATAGCTAACTGACACCGAACATTTGAGACTACAAGGGGAGTGACTACGGAGACTGACAAGAGTAAGGGGTAGTACAACTGAGATTGACAAGGGCTTCTAAGGGAAAGAGGGGGGAGCAGGGAGACTGACACTGATGGGCAGACAAGTGGTGGGAAAACTTTGTGGTAAACAACTTAGGACTGAACCATTAGGGGGAACAAAATGAGGTACATGGGAGAAACCATTATAGCTGACTAACATAGGAAATCTAACTTTTATATTAAAACTACTGTAAAACACCAACTACCATGTTAGCGTTCAGGAACACATAATCACGAGAAATGATTATATGCAGGTGCTTTTGTTGAAGAGCTCTGGGTGTCAGGGGTAAAGACCCAAATCTGACTCCGACATAGGTTCGGGATGGATATGCTTTTTTATTCTATCGTTATATAACTTTAATGTTAATTATTAAACTTACATTGTTCTATAGTATACATAGATTTCAGCCAAGCATGGCCACCTTAGACTAGGAACATACAGTTTCTCAGTGTTCTTCTTATGATTATACAATAACTATTTTAACCACTAAACAATCATTTAAGCTAGCAATTATACTACTTACGCAGGTAAAAAAAAAAGGCTTAACATTTCAGAGTTTATCTTAGCATTTTCCAGGGCACCACTATCACATGGAATCTCATGGAATCAGGTGTCCATGTTGACAGAACCAGGCCTCATGGAACACAGGAGACTATTGTTACCCAAGGGAATCCCATGGAACCAGGTGTCCATCGTGACAGAGCCAGGCCTGATGGAACGCAGGAGAAAATTGTTACCGAAGGGAATCCCATGAAACCAGGTGTCCATGGTGACAGAGCCAGGCCTCATGGAACACTTGAGAACATTGTTACCCAAGGAAATCCCATGGAACCAGGTGTCCATGGCGACATAGACAGGCTAATGGAACCTAATGGAACACTGGAGAACTTTGTTACCGCCTAGAATGTCATGGAACCAGGTGTCCATGGTGACAGGGCCAGGCCTCATGGAACACTGGAGAACATTGTTACCCCATGAAATCTCATGGAACCAGGTATCCATGGTGACAGAGCCAGGGCTGATAGAACCTAATGGAACACTGGAGAACATTGTTACCCAAGGGAATCCCATGGAACCAGGTGTCCATGGTGACAGAGCCAGGGCTCATGGAACACTGGACAACATTGTTACCTCATGGAATCTCATGGAATCAGGTGTCTATGGGGACAGAGGCAGGCCTGATGGAACACTGGAGAACACTGTTACCCCACAGAATCTCATGGAACCAGGTGTCCATGGTGACAGAGCCAGGCCACATGGAACACTGGAGAACATTGATACCTCATGGAATCTCATGGAACCAGGTGTCCTTGGTGACAGAGCCAGGCCTGATGGAACGCTGGAGAGCAATGTTAACCAAGGAAATCTCATGGAACCAGGTGTCCATGGTGACAGAGCCAGGCCTGATGGAACACTGGAGAACATTGTTACCCAATGGAATCTCATGGAACCAGGTGTCCATGGTGACAGAGCCAGGCCTGATTGAACACAGGAGAACATTGCTAGCCCATGGAATCTCATGGAACCAGGTGTCCATGGTGAAAGAGCCAAATTAAATGAACCTAAGGAAACACAGGAGAACATTGTTACCCCATGGAATCTCATGGAACCAGGTGTCCATGGTGTGCGATCCGGGCCGCATGGAACACTGGAGAACATTGTTACCCAATGGAATCTCATGGAACCAGGTGTCCTTCGTGACAGAGCCATGCCTCATGTAACACAGGAAAACATTGTTACCCAATGGAATCCCATGGAAACAGGTGTACATGGTGACAAAGACAGGCCTCATGAGACACTGGAGACTATTGTTACCCAAGGGAATTCCATGGAACCAGGCGTCCATGGTGACGGAACCAGGCTAATGGAACCTAATGGAACACAGGAGAACTTTTTTACCCCATGGAATCTCATGGAACCAGGTATCCATGGTGAAACCGTCAGGCCTGATGGAACATAATGGAACAAAGGAGAACATTGTTAGCCCATGGAATCTCATGGAACCAGGTATCCATGGTGACAGAGCCAGGCCTGAGGGAACACAACAGAAGAGGGTTACCCAAGGGAATCCCATGGAACCAGGTGTCCATGGTGACAGAGCCAGGACTGATGGAACCTAATGGAACACTAGCAATCATTGTTACCCAATGGAATCTCATGGAACCCGGTGTCCATGGTGACAGAGCCAGGCCTGATGGAACACTGGAGAACATTGTTACCCCATGGAATCTTATGGAAAACGGTGTCCATGGTGACAGAGCCAGGCCTGATGGAACACTGAAGACTATTGTTACCCAAGGGAATCCCATGGAACCAGGTGTGCATGGTGACAGAGCCAGTCTTATGGAACCTAATGGAACACAGGAGAACACTGTTACCCCATGGAATCTCATGGAACCAGGTGTGCATGGTGACTGAGTCAGGCCTCATAGAAAACTGTAGAACATTGTTACCCCATGGAATCTCATTGAACCAGTTGTCCATGTTGACAAAGCCAGGTTAATGGATCCTAATGGAACACAGAAGAACATTGTTACCCAAGGGAATTTCATGGAACCATGTGTCCATGGTGACAGAGCCAGGCCTCATGTTACACTGGAGAACATTGTTAACATAGGGAATCTCATGGAACCAGGTGTCCATGGTGACAGAGCCAGGCCTGATGGACCACTGGAGAACATTGTTACCCAATGGAATCTCATGGAACCAGGTGTCCTTCGTGACAGAGCCATGCCTCATGTAACACAGGAAAACATTGTTACCCAATGGAATCCCATGGAAACAGGTGTACATGGTGTCATCACCAGGCTAATGGAACCAAATGGAACACAGGAGAACATTGTTACTCCATGGAATCTCATGGAACCAGGCGTCCATGGTGACAGAGCCAGGCCTCATGAGACACTGGAGATTATTGTTACCCAAGGGAATTCCATGGAACCAGGTGTCCATGGTGACAGAGCTGGTCCTGATGGAACACTGGAAAACATTTTTACCCAAAGTAATCCCATGGATCCAGGTGTCCATGGTGCGAGAGCCAGGCTAATAGAACCTAATGGAACACTGGAGAATATTTTTACCCCATGGAATTTCATGGAACCAGGTGTCCATTGTGACCAATCCGGGCCACATGGAACACAGGAGATCATTGTTAACTCATGGAATCCCATGGAACCAGGTGTCCATGGTGACAGAGCCAGGCCTCATGGAACACGGGAGAACATTGTTACTCAAGGGAATCTCATGGAACCAGGTGTACATGGTGACAGAGCCAGGCCTCAAGGAACACTGGAGAACATTGTTACCCCAATGGATTCTCATGGATCCCGGTGTCCATGGTGACAGAGGCAGGCCTGATGGAACCTAATGGAACACTGGAGAACATTGTTACCCAATGGAATCTCATGGAAGCACATGTCCATGGTCACAGAGCCAGGCCTCATGGAACACTGGAGAAAATTTTTACCCCATGGAATCCCATGGAACCAGGTGTCCATGGTACAGAGCCAGGCCTGAAGGACCACTGGAGAACCTTGTTACCCCAATGGTATCTCATGGAACCATGTGTTCATCCTGATATAGCCAGGCTAAAGGAACCTAATGGAACCCAGGAGAACATTGTTAGCCTATGGAATCTCATGGAACCATGTGTCCATGGTAACAGTGCCAGGCCTCATGGAACACTGGAGACTATTGTTACCGAAGGGAATCCCAAGGAACCAGGTGTCGATGGTGACAGAGCAAGGCTAATGGAAACTAATGGAACACAGGAGAACATTGTTACCCCATGTTATCTCGTGGAACCAGGTGTGCATGGTGACTGAGTCAGGCCTGATTGAACACGGGAGAACTTTGTTACACCATGGAATCTCATGGAACCAGGTGTCCATGGTGACAGAGCCAGGCCTCATGGAACACAGGAGACTATTGTTACCCAAGGGAATCTCATGGAATCAGGTGTCCTTGGTGACAGAGCCAGGCCTGATGGAACGCTGGAGAGCAATGTTAACCAAGGAAATCTCATGGAACCAGGTGTCCATGGTGACAGAGCCAGGCCTGATGGAACACTGGAGAACATTGTTACCCCATGGAATCTCATGGAACCAAGTGTCCATGGTGACAGAGCCAGGCCTGATGGAACTCTGGCGATCATTGTTACCCAATGGAATCTCATGGAACCAGGTGTCCATGGTGACAGAGCCAGGCCTGATTGAACACAGGAGAACATTGCTAGCCCATGGAATCTCATGGAACCAGGTGTCCATGGTGAAAAGGCCAAATTAAATGAACCTAAGGAAACACAGGAGAACATTGTTACCCCATGGAATCTCATGGAACCAGGTGTCCATGGTGTGCGATCCGGGCCGCATGGAACACTGGAGAACATTGTTACCCAACGGAATCTCATGGAACCAGGTGTCCTTCGTGACAGAGCCATGCCTCATGTAACACAGGAAAACATTGTTACCCAATGGAATCCCATGGAAACAGGTGTACATGGTGTCATCACCAGGCTAATGGAACCAAATGGAACACAGGAGAACATTGTTACTCCATGGAATCTCATGGAACCAGGTGTCCATGGTGACAGAGCCAGGCCTCATGAGACACTGGAGATTATTGTTACCCAAGGGAATTCCATGGAACCAGGTGTCCATGGTGACAGAGCTGGTCCTGATGGAACACTGGAAAACATTTTTACCCAAAGTAATCCCATGGATCCAGGTGTCCATGGTGCGAGAGCCAGGCTAATAGAACCTAATGGAACACTGGAGAATATTTTTACCCCATGGAATTTCATGGAACCAGGTGTCCATTGTGACCAATCCGGGCCACATGGAACACAGGAGATCATTGTTAACTCATGGAATCCCATGGAACCAGGTGTCCATGGTGACAGAGCCAGGCCTCATGGAACACGGGAGAACATTGTTACTCAAGGGAATCTCATGGAACCAGGTGTACATGGTGACAGAGCCAGGCCTCAAGGAACACTGGAGAACATTGTTACCCCAATGGAATCTCATGGATCCCGGTGTCCATGGTGACAGAGGCAGGCCTGATGGAACCTAATGGAACACTGGAGAACATTGTTACCCAATGGAATCTCATGGAAGCACATGTCCATGGTCACAGAGCCAGGCCTCATGGAACACTGGAGAAAATTTTTACCCCATGGAATCCCATGGAACCAGGTGTCCATGGTACAGAGCCAGGCCTGATGGAACCTAATGGAACACTGGAGAACATTGTTACCCCATGGAATCCAATGGAACCAGGTGTCCATGGTGACAGATCCAGGCCTGATGGAACACTGGAGACTATTGTTACCCAAGGGAATCCCATGTAACCAGGTGTCCATGGTGACAGAGCCAGGCTAATAGAACCTAATGGAACACAGGAGCACATTGTTAGCCCATGGAATCACATGGAACCAGGTGTCCATGGTGACAGAGCCAGGCCTGATGGAACCCAGAGAACACTGTTACCCAAGGGAATCCCATGAAAACAGGGGTCCGTGGTGACAGAGCCATGGTAATTGAACCTAATGGAACACAGGAGAACATTGTTACCCCATGGAATCTCATGGAACCAGGTGTCCATTGTGAATGAGCCAGTCCTCATGGAACACAGGGGAACATTGTTAGGCCATGGAATCCCATGGAACCAGGTGTCTATGGCGACAGTGCCAGGCCACATGGAACACTGGAGAACATTGTTACTCCATGTGTTAGCGTTCAGGAACACGTAATGGAAAACTAGAGATCATTGTTATCCAAGGGAATTTCATGGAACCATGTGTTCATGGTGACAGAGGCAGGCCTGATGGAACATAATGGAGACTATTGTTACCCAGGGGAATCCCATGGAACCAGGTGTCAATGGTGATAGAACCTGGCGAATGGAACCTAATGGAACACAGGAGAACATTGTTACCCCATGGAATCTCATGGAACCAGGTGTCCATGGTGACAGAGCCAGGCCTGATGGAACCTAATGGAACACTAAAGAACACTGTTACCCAAGGGAATTTCATGGAAGCAAGTGTCCACGGTGACAGAGGTAGGCCTGATGGAACACAGGAGAACATTGTTAGCCCATGGATTCTCATGGAACCAGTTATCCATGGTGACAGAGCCAGGCCTGATGGAACACAGGAGAACATTGTTACCCCATGGTATCTCATGGAACCAGGTGTCCATGGGGACTGAGCCGGCCTGATGGAACACTGGAGAACATTGTTACCCAAGGGAATCTCATGGAACCAGGTGTCCGTGGTGACAGAGTCAGGCCTGATGGAACATAATGGAACACAGGAGAAAATTGTTACACCATGGAATCCCATGGACCCAGGTGTCCATGGTGACAGAGGCAGGCCTGATGGAACCTAATGGAACACAGGAGAACATTGTTACCCAATGGGCCCTCATGGAACCAGGTGTCCATGGTGACAGAGCCAGGCCTCATGGAACCTAATTGAACACTGGAGATCATTGTTACCCAAGGGAATCCCATGGAAACAAGTGTCCATGGCGACAATGGCAGGCCTGATGGAACACAGGAGAACATTGTTACCCCAGGGAATTTCATGGAACCAGGTGTTCATGGTGACAGAGCAAAGCCTCATGGAATACTGGAGAACATTGTTACCCAATGGGCCCTCATGGAACCAGGTGTCCATGGTGACACAGCCAGGCCTCATGGAACACTGGAGAACATTGTTACCCAATGGAATCTAATGGAAGCAGGTGTCCATGGGGACAGATCCGGGCCTCATGGAACACGGGAGAACATTGTTACCCAAGGGAATCCCATTGAACCATGTGTCCATGTTGTCAGAGCCAGGCGTAATGGAACACTGGAGAACATTGTTACCCCAATGGAATCTCATGGATCCCGATATCCATGGTGACAGAGCCAGGCCTGCTGGAACATTGGAGAACATTTTTACCCCATGGAATCTCATATAACCAGGTGTCCATGGTTACAGAGACAGGCCTCATGGAACACTGGAGAAAATTTTTACCCCATGGAATCCCATGGAACCAGGTGTCCATGGTGACAGAGCCAGGCCTGATGGAACTCTGGAGACTATTGTTACCCAACGGAATCTCATGGAAGCAGGTGTCCATGGTGACAGAGCCAGGGTAATGGAACCTAATGGAACACAGGAGAACATTGTTACCCCATGGAATCTCATGGAAGCAGGTGTCCATGGTGACAGAGCCAGGCTTATGGAACCCAGGAAAACATTGTTACCCAAGGGAATCCCATGAAAACAGGGGTCCGTGGTGACAGAGCCATGGTAATTGAACCTAATGGAACACAGGAGAACATTGTTACCCCATGGAATCTCATGGAACCAGGTGTCCATCGTGAATGAGCCAGTCCTCATGGAACACAGGAGAACATTGTTACCCAAGGGGAATCCCATGGAACCAGGTGTCTGTGGCGACAGAGCCAGTCCACATGGGACACTGGAGAACATTGTTACTCCATGTGTTAGCGTTCAGGAACACGTAATCACGAGAAATGATTATATGCAGGCGCTTTTATTGAAGAGCTCTGGGTGTCAGTGGTAAAGACCCAAATCTGACTCCGACATAGGTTCCGGATGGATATGTTTTTATATTCTATCGTTATATAACTTTCATATTAATTATTAAACTCACATTGTTCTATAGTATACATAGATTTCAGCCAAGCATGGCCACCTTAGACTAGGAACTTACAGTTTCTCAGTGTTCTTCTTATGATTATACAATAATTATTTTAATCACTAAACAATCATTTAAGCTAGCAATTATACTACTTACGCAGGTAAAACACAAGGCTTAACATTTCAGAGTTTATCTTAGCATTTTCCAGGGCGCCACTATCATTATTCCCCCTTTGAAAGCATTTTCACTTCACTATAGGTGTAAATGTTTTCACTTGATACAGTCTTTTACTTCTCAATTTATGTTTGATGTTCTTCAAATCCAGGGTTGATGTAAAAGTTGTCGTGGATTCTATTATGGGCTGGAGAACTAGAAGATAGTGGATGTGGATCTCGTGTCAGTGCCTTTATTATTTTGTGGTTCCAGGACGTTTTCTTCTGTATTTCTCTCCTTAAAATGCTGTAAACTAACCAAATTGCTAAGAATACAATTAGTAAGATTATCACACTCTCAATGATAGATTTAATCTATGAACTCACATTCCACCCTAACCTTTTAAAGATTTTTCCTAACTAGCTTGTAGTCAAATCTTTTTGCTCTTCTTGTGCCTCATGCTCTATTTGTTTCAACTGATTGATGTCATATTCTACATCTGCAGTTACATTTGGGATGTGAATGCAGCAATGATCAACTCGTCCCTTTAAAAATCTACATACTCCATGCTCTTTCAGGAGTAACAAATCTAAGGCTAATCGATTTTGCAAAGTCATTTTTGTGGTGGTTTGTAATTGTACGTTTAATTCTTTAAATCTTTCTCTGGTGATTTTTGCTAGTCTATCTACTTGGCCTGTAAGTTTGTACAGCATCTCTCTATTCTGGTAGTTTGCTATAGGACCGAGTAAAGACTCTAGGGCTCACCCAAGTTTCATTCCACTAGAGGGTTCTTGCCAAGTGTCATCTGGATTTTTGTTGTCTAGAACTTCTTGTCTTGCTCTTATCTGCAGAAGTTCATATTTTCTATTAAATGGGGACTTTTTCCAAGTTGGACAAAAGGTTGGGAGGCCCAAAGTAATTTCTTTTACTTTCCCAAATTCAGGCAGATATGTTGTCCAGGTACCATCGCTTGTTGCCCATACAAATTGTCCTAGACTTTTAATTGTACTCCTGGTACATCTTATAATCACTTTATAATTCATTTTGCCTTGTTTATGTTTGATCCCTCTGCAAGCACAACCAATCTGTAGGGCTATTGCCAGGGGTGGTATCTGTTTTATCTCTGCATCATCAGAAGTGCAGTCATAAGTTTTATTGCATGCCCACCAACTTACTTTGTCTGCCCACGTTCTGCTACTAGTGGCAGTGTATGTTACTGCTGGATCTGTTTCACTCTCAGAACCTTCCCACTTAATACACCAAGGGGTGTTTGCCATATATTGGAATTTTTGAAGTATACTCACAGACCACGCACAATCCCAAGGCTCTATCTGATCTTTCTGATCCTCGGCCTCACACTTCCATACCAGAGTAGTTTCTGTAACATTTTCTATGATCTTTTTATAGCGTGGCAAATAGCATTGCCATTGTGTGGTGCCTCCTGACTGTCCCATAGAGGTTCCTAGTATGCCATCACTTAGAATACAGTCTTTCTGGCTCATAGGTCTCATCCATGTTCCTACTTTCTCCCAAGTTTCCTTGACTACCTGTCTCGGTTCAAGTACCTGTTTGCATGCAATTGTTTTGTTCTTTTGTATTTCAGGTAGTTTTGATGTTATGATTCCCCAATTTACTGGATCTCCTGCTGCCTTAGGTATTGGCAGACAGGCAGTTATTCTACTGGTGTTTTGTATTTTGGCAAAATCTTTAATCCAATCATTACATTCTCAGCTTGAACTGCATTAGAAATTTTTATCACTTGTGTTTCTGCCTCTCTCTTCATTCTAGAATGAAGAGTGGTTAGTTGATCTTTTTGCATCCCACATCCTAAAGACGTTAATGACCATAACATTAGCACAATTACTAATAACATTCTCAAAGTAATTAAACACATCTTATCTGCAGTCTTGGTTCCACAGTTTACACAGTCTGTGATCCAGGATGGACTTTCTTCACTCGTGTATAGTGAATCCAGGGGTCTACACCGGCTACTTTCACTGCTGTAAAGGTGGTCAGCAGTACCTGATAGGGTCCATTCCACTTTTCTTTCAGCGGTTCTTTGTTCCAGTTTTTAATGTACACCTCGTCTCCTGGAAGTATGTTATGAACTGGGTTCTCGAGAGTTATTGGTCTATTCCACACGAGGATGCTCCGGAGCTGAGCTAAAGTTTTCCCAAGAGACAGAACATAATTATACACTTCCTGTTTTCCTGTAACGTGTACATTAGGGTTAGGCTCAGGAGATTCATATGGTTTCCCATACAATATCTCATACGGACTGACTGACATCCCGCCCCTAGGTTTTATCCTAATCCTCAACAGTGCTATTGGCCAAGCCTGGGGCCACTGCAGCTTGGCTTCTTGGCATATTTTACTGATTTGCCTTTTTAGTGTCTGATTCATCCTCTCTACCTGTCCACTTGACTGGGGTCTCCACGGTGTGTGGAGGTCCTAAGTTATCTCCAGCAATCTACTTACTTCTTTTACTACTGTAGCTATGAAATGGGGCCCCCTATCTGATGATGCCCCTAGGGGTACCCCGAACCTGGGAATAATTTCCTGTAGTAACCACTTAACTGTTTCCTTTGCTTGGTTTGTGCAACAGGGAAGGGCTTCTGGCCATCCAGAAAATGTGTCAACCCCTACTAACAGGTATTTGTATCCTCGAGTTCTTGGCAATTCTACGAAATCTACCTGCCAATAATCTCCTGGCTCTATTCCTATCCGAATCCTTCCTAGCTGTGCCTGTCGCCTAGCCACTGGGTTGTTTTTCAAACAGATATCGCATTTTGACATGACTGATTTTGCCATTGTTAACATCCGTACCGAAATTAAATTCTGCTTTAGCAATTTTACCAATGCCTCTGCACCCCAATGACATTTGTTATGTTTAATTTGTAGAACTTCTCTCATTATCAAGGGGGGTACCACTATTTGTCCTTGTGCAGTTAAATACCATCTTTCTGAGTTCTTTTGTGCATTTAGTAAACATGCCAGTCTCTCATCTTCTACTGAATATCTTGGTTTTGGAGGCAGATTAAATTGGGATATATTGAGCTTTGAAGGTATCAATGCCATTGTTGTTTGCACCTCTCGAGCAACCTGTCAGGCTGCCTAGTCTGCCTTTCGATTTCCTTCACAGATTTTGGAGTTTCCTGATTGGTGTGCTTCACAGTGTATAATTGCCACTTGCTCAGGTTTTTGTACTGCTTTTGTCAATTGCAGGACTGCATCTTGGTGTTTAATGTGTGTACCTCGAGAAGACAATAATCTCCTTTCTTTCCACAGTGCTCCATGTACATGCACCACCCCAAAGGCATATTTTGAGTAAGTCAGTCCACCTTTTTCCCTTCACTTAATTCTAGTGCTCTGGTTAGAGCAACCAGTTCTGCCTTCTGGGCAGATGTATTTGGTGGTAATGTTTTTGCCTCCACTACTGTGCTGACTGTTGTTACCACATATCCAGCGTATCTGGTTCCATTTTCCATGAAGCTGCTCTCATCTGTAAACAGCTCCCACTCTGGCTGCTCTAGTGGGATGACTTTCAAGTCTTCTCTTGTTGAATAGGTGTACTCTATTACCTCTACACAGTCATGTTCCAATGGGCCTTCTTCAGTTGTGGTACCTAGGAACAAAGCTGGATTCAAAAGGTTAGTTGTTTTATATGTGACATCATCCTGCTCAGTCAGGACTACCTGGAATTTTATCATCCTGCTTGGAGATAGCCAATGGCCCCCCTTCTGTTCTAAGACAGTGGTTACCATGTGTGGCACATAGACATCTATGTGTCTTCCCATAGTAAGCTTCCTGGCTTCTTGTATCAGCATCACGGTGGCTGCGACCGCCCGCAGACATGGAGGCCACCCCGCACTTATGTTGTCAAGTTGTTTGGAAAAGTAGCCCACCGGCCTTTTCCAACTTCCCAGACGTTGGGTCAGGACTCCTAGTGCTAGGCGTAGCCTTTCATGTACAAACAGCTGAAAATCTTTAGACAGATCAGGTAACCCTAATGCTGGAGCAGTCGTCAGTGCCTCTTTTAGTTTTAGGAAGGCTTCCTTCTGTGGCTTGCCCCAGGTGAATGGCTGCATCCTCTGAGCTTCGTACAGGGGTTTCGCAATCAGTCCATAGTCCATGATCCACAAGCGACACCATCCTGCCATCTCGAGGAAGACTCGCAGCTCATGTAAGTTCTGGGGCTCTGGAATAGCACAGATAGCTTGGGTACCTTGGTTAGTACCTAGTTTTCGTTGCCCTTGTGAAATTTCACATCCCAGGTAAATCACAGTCTGTTGGGCAATTTGTGCCTTTCCTCTGGATACTTTGTAACCTCCCATTCCCAGTGAATTTAAAATCTCAATGGTTACCTTTATACAGGTTGTTTTTCTTGTGAAGCTATTAGTATATCATTAACATCTTGCAACAATAGGTATTGGTCTCTTGGTACTTGCCCATTTTCATTCTAAATCTCCAGTTCCTTTGCCGGTTGGTTTCTGAATACGGTTGGTGAGTTCCTGTCCCTTGTCGTGTCCAGGTGAGTTGGGTCTTTCTTCCGTTCCCTGGGTTTTCCACTCAAAGGCAAACTGTTTTTTACTTTCTTTGTCAAGGGGGATGCAGAAAAAGGCATCTTTTAAATCAATTACACTAAACTATTTATATATCTCTTTTTTTACGGATGTTAGCAATGTGTAGGGATTTGTTACCACTGGCTAAATGTCTTTTGTTATTTTATTTATTGCTCTCAAATCTTGCACTAATCTATATTCACTATTTGGTTCTTTTACTGGAAATATTATGTCCTAACCTATTTTACAAATTCTATGTCTAATCAGTTGCTATATTCTCTCAATACCATCGCCTTGGTAACGTTTTCTTGCCGTAACTGGTTGCCCTGGTGAAACCTGTCTGGGCATTCTCGTTTCCAATGCTCTTCTCGCTTGCAATACACACATTGATTTTGGCTTAACCCTTGCATAACTGGTCCTCTACCACGACTACCTCCGCCACGTCCCCCGAAACTTGGGTTCTCTTTTCCTTCTACCACTGCCAAAGATTTTGCTGCTGCCCCCCACCAGCTTCTCTTTCGCGATTATTATACACTCTCCAGGCCACCCCCAGGATTCTGAGTTTTCATAACTATTTTCACTACTCCTGCCACCTTACCAGGACCTTCTCTACAAGTTCTAGCTGACCGCCTCTAAATAATCAAATCTGCAGGGAAAAAAAGGCACTTCTACAAACACTGACCCCTCCACTCTCACACCTTGTCGCAAGGGAGCACAGTCCGTTTTTGTCTGCTTGTGTCTTTTCTTTCAACAACCAGGGCAAGCCCCAACCGGCTTCGGGTTCTGCGGGCCACTGGGGTCGCTGATTCATTACTACCACCATTCTTTTCACTTGCATCCTTCTCCCTCCTTTCTATCATAGCCAGGCTTTGCCCAGCTTTCGAGGAAGAGGAATCAGGTGACTATGGGAGAGGAGGATAAAGAGAGAAAGGTGTACTAGATGAAACAGGTTTAAGATCAGGTGAGGTAGGGGCAGGCAGTGGGACAAGGACAGATGAAGCAGGTGGATAGGGTTAGGTTCTCTTAGTCTTAGTCACCTGAGGGTTCATCAATCGAGCTGGTCCTGCCCAGTCTGAACCCCTGCACACAGTGGATGGAGATAAAGTCCCTGTGGTACATATGAAAGGTATTTTAGGAAAGACTGTTTGGATTAATCCCACCTCAGGCAAAGACAAACTCATCCATGGGATTGGTTTTGCTCAAGGACCTGGTTACACTTGGTGGGTAATGCAGAAAGATGGAGAAAGCCGTTGTGTTCCACAGGGAAACCCAGTCTTCAGTGAGAAGTGTGTGTAAGGTTTCATTGTGATGCAGATGGAAATAGAATAAGGGGTGGATAATGTCCTGGATTGCAAGGTAATTAATGTGTATATTCTATTTTCCATCTGTTAGAGGTGTGGCAGTTATCTTCTGTTAATTGGGCAGTTTTCTTTATCTCTTCCACAAACCAATCCTCCCTCTGGGAAATATCTTCTGTCCATGGGCCATTGAGTGTCACTGCATAAAATTGCTGATAACATTACATCATCCCATTGGGAGATGCTCCACCCAGGGGGAGGAGCCAAGCATTCCTACCTGGACATAATCTGAGATTTTAGGACACCCAACCAGCCTTTTCCCACTGGATTCCCAGAGGAGCAGCTCTTTCCCACTGGATTCCCAGAGGAAGACCAGGCCCATCTACAGCACCCCTGGATCTTCAGAGGAAAACTCCACCCTTCTACAGGATCACTGCTCCAACAGAACCCCATCTGTCACTGCAGCCACCATTTAATGGGACTGCTGCCAACACCCTGACACACACGGTGTCAGGTTGTGTTCTGAGTCTGTCAGTGGTTTTTTTGTTGTCTGTATGATTGCATTTGTCTTTTTAGTTTTCCTAGTAATGAACTGTTATTCCTATTCCCATATCTTTGCCTTTTAATTTCAAAATTGTAAGAATTTGGATGGAGGAGGTTTCCATTTTCCGTTTCAGGGGAGGTTCCTGCCTTTTTTAGCAGACACCTGTCTTGTCAAACCAAGACAGTTGGATACACAGAATTTTAGAGGCAGAATATCAATTTCAGCCATGGACACCTGGAGGTGAAGGACGGTTCTTTTCCATAGGAAGGAAAACACAGAACACTGGTGTTTCAGGGCCAGATGAAAGGCAGCAATCAGAGGCCAAGGCCAGGCAGATCTCTCTGTCCTGGCAGCTTTTGTCTGAAAGCAGCCCTTGGATATCGGGAGTTCTGGAGGTGGAATCCCAATTTCGGCCATTTCAGCATAGATATAAAGGATGGTTCTTTCCCACAGGAAGGAGAGCACAGAGCCCAAGTGTTTCAAAGGCAGAAGAGGAGACAGGTGGCTCCTGGGAGGCCAAGCCAGCCGGACCTGTTTGTTTTGGTAGCTTTCGTCACCGAGAAATCCTTGGATATACAGAATTTGGGGGGCTGAGTCTCAATTTCAGCCCTGGACATCCTGATGAAAAGGATGGTTCTTTTCCATTAGAAGGAAAGCACCGAGCCCCAGTGTTTCAAAAGCAGGTGAGAGGAAGCCCCCAAGAGGCCAAGGGCAGCCAGACCTGTCTGTCCTGGCAGCTTTCACCTGGGAGCAATCCTTGGATGGATGGAGTTCTGGAGGTGGAATCCCACTTTGGCCATGAGCACCTGGTCGAGGTGGATGGTTTTTCCTTAGGAAAGAAAAGCACAAACTCCAAGAGTTTATGAAGAAGATGAGAGGTGGCCTCCCATGGGCCAAGGCAGCCAGAGCTGTCTCTCCTGGCACCTTTCATCTTTGCGAAGTCTTTGGACATCAGGATTTTTGGAAGTGGAATCTCAGTTTTGGTTGTGGGTGCCTGAAATGGAAGAAGAGTTCTTTTCATGAGGAAAGCTCAGAGCCCCAGTGTTTCAAAGGCAGATGAGAAACAGCCCTCAGGAAACCAAGGCCAGCCAGACTTGTATCTTCTAGCAGGCTTTGTCTGGGAGAAATCCCTGGATATGGGAATTCTGGAGGTGGATTCCCAACATTGGCCCTGGGGACCTAGACATGAAAAGTGCTTTTTTTCCCATAGGATAGAAAAGCACATGGTCCCAGTGTTTCAAAGGCAGAATAGAGGTGGCCTCAGGGTGGTCAAGCCAGCCAGGTCTGTCTGTCCTGGCAGATTTCATCTGGGAACAATCTGTGCATATAAGGAAATATGGAGAAGGAATCCCAATTTTGGCAATGGACACCTGGAAAGCGGGACAGTTCTTTCCATAGGAAGGAGAGCACAGAGCCCCAGTGCTTCAGGGGCTGATGAGAAGCAGGCCTCGACATGCCAAGGTCAGCCAGACCTGTCAGGTGGCCCCGAGAAGGCCAAGCCAGTCAAACAGTCAAGACCTCTTCCGTGTTCCCTGGGTTCCATGGGGCCCCACAGTATCACAATGGTCTCCTTGGTTCCATGAATCCCTGTAGTGTGACAATATTCTCCTTGTCACAATGTTCCCCTTGCTTCTGTAGAGTCACAATGGATCTTTGCTTCCATGAGGTCTTGCAATGTCACAATGGCTCCTTGGTTCTATGGCCCCACGTCTTCATCCTTGAGCCTTGGTTCCATTGGGTCCCTGGGTTTCACAACTGTCTCCTTGATTCCATGAGGCACCAGAGTGTCACAATGGTCTCTGATTCCATGAGGTTCCATAGTGTCACTATGGTGTCCTTGGATCTGCATTGCCTCCATGGCCCCTTGGTTCCATGAGTTCTGTACTGTCAGCAATGGATTCTTTGTTCCAAAGGGGCCTTGATGTGTCCCAAGGGCTCCTTGGTTCCGTGACATTCCAAAGTGTCATGTACGGAAAATCACACAATGGAAAGCCAGTGTCAATAAAGGAGACAGAGGAGTCCTGCAACTTTATTCCAATAAAGGGAAAGAGTCCACCAGGGCACACACCCACGGGGTTTTCTCTCTCGAGGTTCCAGAGGGTGCAGCCTCCTTTTATCCAAACTCCTGGCCACATGTTGCCCTCTTCCTGTCCCCATTGGCCAAGGTACTGGGAAGGTTCAGCCTTCCCAAACCATTTGTCACATTTTCCCCTCTTGAACCTGTCATTTTACCCCAAAGTTCATAAACTCAAGCTCGTGCAGACCCACGTGTCTGTTTCAGGAGCCAAGCTGTCTGGGCTCTGTAATAAAGTTCATGGAGACATTAAGACCATTTCAAAGATGTCAACACCAAAACCTTCACCCATCGAACTGTCTGTAAAGAATCTTCCCTATCAGTCACAATGGACTCCTCATTTCCATGGGGCCCCACTCTGTCACAAGGGCCCCTTGGCTCCATGAGGTTCCCCAGTGTCACCCTGGTGTCCTTGGATCCGCATTGTCACAACTGACCCACAGTTCCATGAGGTTCCCCAGTGTCACCATGGTCGCTGTCTGAGGCTGGATGAGATCAATGTCCTCAGACACCTTGGGATGAGCTGTCAATCAGTCACACAGTGGGGACAGCGCTGAGCCAGCCCTGACTGCCTGAGCAATCACAAATCCCTCCTGGGGGGAGCCCCACAAAGGCCCAGGGGCTTAAAAACACAGAGCACAAGGTCAGCCCCTGGTATGGACCCTGCCTTCTCCTGGGGTTTGGGTCTCACCCACACTGGAACCCCAGGAACTTGGAGCCATATGCGTGTCCTTCTATAGAGCTTCTGTCTTTCTGTCTCTCTCTTTCCTCTCCTTCTAATGTTGTTTCTATGGAACATTTTTGGGTACCTCAACAACCTAATTGTTTAAAGGTTTCCAGGTTCAATGGGCCAAGTTAACGAAGTTCCTGCTATGATAAGTGTTTTATGTTGAACTGGATGTGACATTGAACCCTTTTCCAAAGTTTCTTAGATTTTTGTACTTTGCCAGTAAAATTTTGTGTCATTTTGACCTCTTGAGAATATCTGGTTGGTGTTTCTCCTGTACACAAAACTTGACTAAAGAAGCCTTTGGCCACCCCCAGCATTTGAGTGTTCTGGGGTGTCAGAGTCCCGCAGGCTCCCAACGGCCTCTTGTTTCCATGAGGCCCCGCTGTGTCACTCTGGCCCTCGGTTCCCTGAGGATCTGGAGTGTCACACGGGTTGATGGCGTTTGTCCTTGCTGCCCCTCACATCCCCCTGCCCCACAAAGAGCCCCGAGCCAGCCGTGAGGGACAGGCCCTGCTGGCCCAGGCTGGGCTCAGGGCTTGGCCTTTCTGCTTCCTGCAGCCAAGCCAGGCCTTGCTCAGCATTGCAGTTCCCTGCCCAGAGCCTTGCGCTCCCTGCACTCCTGCCCTCAAGGATCTGCTCTCAGCACTCCCTGGGCAGCCTTTGGCATTCCCTGCCCTCCCTGGGGCCCAGCCATGCTCCAAGGCACGTGGAGTTTTGCTGCTGACTCCTTGAGCGGCTTCTTCATCCTTCTCTCAGTGCCTGAGGCTCCTGGACCCAGCCCCAAATCCACCGTGGGGCTGATTAAAATACAGAAAGCCCTCAGGACCTCTTTGTCTCCCTTCCATTGTCTTTGAGTCTCTGTTATAAATAAGAAGCTTGACTATGCCAATATTCAAGCAGCAATAAATTTATTAATTAATATGGTAAAGAATGAGCAACACAGTGCTGGGTACAGTGGGGGCAGTTTCCCTCCAACTCTACGCCAATAGTTGGGGCTTACAGGTATTTATAGGGGTACTCATAAGCTTTCTCAGCAGTTTCTATTCCAATTTTTTCTCATCAGCAGTTTCTATTTTCCAATTTTTACATCACAATTCTATACACTATTGTGATTTATTTTTTCTCAGGATACGTCCCAAAAAGGAGGATCTCCAGGTGGTGGTGGTAGTTTCCGAGATGTTGGTCCTGGTTTCCGCAAGAATGAAGACGAATCCCATCTGGTGAAGTCCAGCTCCCCAGATGTGGCTCCACCTTTTTAATTGCAATGACTATAAATCTCATAACAGTGATGTCCAGCTTCCCTTGGTCGAAATTATAAATCCTTGTGATGATGCTCATCTTCCTTTCTCAAGCTGTTTTTCTCTGTTTTGTTAAGGCATGAGATAAGCATATTTCCTTTATATAGATTCCAAAACTCTAGTTTCAAGGATACAAGCAATATTCCAAAATTATACTTCAAAAGGGTTATTTTTGCAGCACTCTTTAAGGCCTAACTACAAGCAAAGAGCAACATCCTTAATGCTTTAATTCAAATGCTCCTAAATCAACCAAGGTTAATTGCAAAGAATAGAGAGGTTCAAAGGCCTTCTTCCCTGCTTTACTTTCCTCAGTTATTATTAGAATTCACAGCTGTCCCATTGTTGGCCTCCACACATACACAATCACTAATACACACATTGCCTGTATGTACCTGACACGAAACACAGCTTTGTATTTCACACTGAGGAGCACTCGGGAAATGTCACTGCAAGGGCAGTGTTGATCAGCCTGGTGCTTCCCCTGTGCTGTGCCTTACACCGCTGTTTTGTTTTATTCGGCTTTTAGAGCCTGCCTGTGAAGAGAAGCCTCCCAGGAGAGCAGAGGCTGCTGAAGGATCTGACATCCTCGCCCTAAGCAAGGGTTGGAACAGCACAGACTGCGGAAAAGATTCCACCTGGTCTCAGGGCAGAGAGAAAGCCAAAACAGTTTAACTTGGTATTTGGTTGTCCATGTCTGTATAAAAGAATGCTCTAAAATGTCAGCTTCCAATAAAATGTCCTAGGTTGAGGTTTCCTGTGCTGGTGAGAGTCTTTTAGACCCCGCCTTCTCCTGACCTCTCTGCTGTTGCAGTTCCATGGACAGAAGCTGTTGTCTCTTACCCCCTGCCATGGGCAGGCTGGTGTTCAGCCATCTCCAGGACAGCAGGGCCCCATCCCACCTCACTGTGACCTGGGAAGGCAAAATCCATCACTCCAAATGTTCCCCCTTGCTCCTTCTTGCCAGACATTTGACCCTGGCACGGGGGTTTGCTGCTGGTTGCTGCAGGAAAAGGGAAAACCCTGTGACATTTTGGGGCACATGGAACCAAGGAAACCCCTGTGGCACTGTGGGGCCTGATGGAACCAAGGGTCCTTTGTGACACAGAGGGGCCAACATGGAGCCAAATATCCCTTGTGACAGTTTGGGATCTCATGGAACCCATTGTTCATTGCAACAATGTGGACCCAAGGAGACCATGGTGTTGTTCATTGTTTATGGAAAGCTTTTGCATCAATCATGGAATCATGGAGCCCATTGTGACACAGTGGGCCCCATGGAACCAAGGGGCCATGGTGACACTTGGAACTAAGGATACCACTGTGGAGTACAGAACCTCATGGAACCAAAAGTCCATTGTCAAAGAGCAAGGCCCTTGGAACCATGGAGTCCAAAGGTCTAAGACATTTCCTGCACAGTTCTGCCTTGGGTAAGGGGAACATTATTGGTGGCAGCTTGGTCTTGGCACACACCTGAGGAGTGTGCCTGTTTTCAGTGGGGAAACTCAGGAGTTTTAGATTGCTTCAAAAACTACAAAAAATGAAAACCCCTCTTAGCCTGGGTGCAGCCAGCTCTCCAAGCACAGCAGGTTCCAGGGGAGTGAGGACAGACAGGATGTGCTGGGGAATGTGGAGCAAGGTTGTCCACACTGGGTCAGAGCTCAAGGTACAGCTTCTGTGAGCAGGCCAGAGCTGCTGAGGGGAGCAGCTGATCCTGATCCTGGGTCAATATCAATCACAGAATGCTGCAATGGTCTCTGCTCCAAAGAGAAGAGTAATAAAATACACCTTTTAAAACAGGAGCACATATTTTTTAGAAGCTCTTTGAAATATTTCTCCATAACTGGAGTAGGAAACCTAGAAACCTGGGAGAGCCAAGGACACTGTGGCAACTTCAGGCCCAAAAAGTGCAAACAGGAAACAGAGGAGAGCAGACCAGGAGGATGGGACTTCATAACCTGAAGCTGTAATTGGACAACTTACCCCAATATGTAAATGGACCAAAACTTATAAAAGTGTGAAAATGTGTGACCCATCATCCATCTTGGGTGTACCCTCAGCTGGGCTCTTGTACTGCCCCAGGTGTACCCTTTGAAGGCCTTTTTAATAAATCCCTACTTTATTCCTGTAACACTGCCCAACCTCTGTTCTAGGCAGCCTCTCAAGGCATCAAGGCCTGGCTGGCTGGGCCACCTGGGGCCACCTGACAGGTCTAGCTGAGCCTGGCATGTCAAGGGCTGCTGCTCATCAGCCCCTGGAACACTGGGGCTCTGGGCTCTCCTTGTGGTAAGAACTGTACTTCTCCTCCAGGTGTCCATGGCCAAAATCAAGATCCTTCCTCCAAATTTCTATATCTGCAAAGATTGTTCCCAGATGAAATCTGCAAGAACAGACAGATCTGGCTGGCTTGGCCACCCAGGGGCCACCTCTCATCTGCCTTTGAAACACTGGGACCAAATGCTTCTCTTTCTTATGGGGAAAAAGCACCTTTCACATCCAGGCACTCATGGCCAAAGTTGGGAATCCACCTCCAGAATTCCCTATATCCAGGAATTTCTCCCAGACAAAAGCTGCCAGGAGAGACGGGTCTGGCTGGCCTTGGTTTCTGAAGAGCTGGCTCTTGTCTGCCTTTGAAACACTGGGGTTCTGTGCTTTCCTTCCTAATGAAAAGAACTCTCTTTCCTGGCCAGGTGCCCACAACAAAAACTGAGATTCCACCTCCAAAATTCCCTATGTCCAAAAATTTCCCCCAGATGAAAGCTGCCAGGAGACACAGGTCTGGCTCTCTTAGGCCGTGGGTGGTCACCTCTCATATTTTTCCAAGAAACTTGGACTTTGCACTTTTCTTTCCTATGGGAAAAACCATCCAGCTCGACCAAGTGCCCATGGTCAAAACTGAGATTCCACCTCCCAAATTCCATATGTCCAAGGATTCCTCCGTGACAAAAGCTGCCAGGACAAACAGGTCTGGCTGGTTTGGCCTCTCAGGAGTCTTCTCTCACCGCTTCAGCCCCTGAAACTCTTGGGCTCTGTGCTTTGCTACCTATGGAAAAGAATTGTCCTTGTCAAGGCAGAAATGGCCAAAATTTGGATTCCATCTGCAAAATTCCCTGTATCCAAGGGCTGCTTTCAGACAAAAACTGCCAGGACAGAGAGGTTTGGCTGCCCTTGGCCTGTGGTAGCTGCCTTTCATCTGGCCCTGAAACACTGGTGTTCCATGCTTTCCTTATTATGGAAAAGAACCGTCCTTCTCCTCCAGGCATCCATGGCTGAAACTGGTGTTCCATCTCTAAAATTCCCTATATCCAGAAATTGCCCCCAGACAAAATCTTCTGTCTAATCTGGCTGCCCATGGCCTCTGGTGCATGCTGCTCATCTGCCCCTGGAACACTGGTGCTTGGTTGTTTCCTTCCTCTGGAGACCACTGTGACACTGTGGGGCCTCGTGGAACCATGGACACCATTGTGACACTTTGGGACCATGGTGACACCGTGGGGCTTCTTGGAACCAAGAGACCACTGTGACACTGTGAGGACCACGTGGAACCATGGACACCATTGTGACACTTTGGGACCATGGTGACACCGTGGGGCTTCTTGGAACCAAGAGACCACCGTGACACTGTGGGGCCTCGTGGAACCATGGAGACCATTAAGACCCTTCAGGGCCTTGTGTCACCAAGGGGCCACTGTGACACCTCAGGGCCTCATGGAAGCAAGGGCACCACTGGGACATTGTGGGGCCCTGTGGAATCAGGGGAACATGGAACAGCTCTGGCTGATTTGGCCTCCCAGGGGTGACCTGACAGGTCTGGCTGATCTTGGAATGTCAAGGGCTGCCTCTCATCTGCCCATGAACCACTGGGGTTCCATGCTTTCCTTCCTGTGTAAAAGAACTTCCTCTCTTCTCAGACACCCATGGAGAAAATTGGTACTCGCCCTAAAAAATTTCCTGTATGCAAGGGTATGTTGCAGACAAAAACCTGCCACCTCTGCCTGGCCTTGGCCTCTGGTGGTCACATCTCATCTGCCTCAGAAGCAACAGGGCTCTGTGCCTTCCTTCCTATGGAAAAGAACCAGCCTTCTTGACCTGGGGCCATGGCAGAAATTGGAATTTGGTTGCCAAAATTCCATCTATCCCAGGATTGCTCCCAGACAAAAGCTGCCAAGACAGACACCTCTGCCTGGCCTCGGCCTCTGGTGCTGTTCTTAGACTATGAGAAGAAGACTATGAGTGTTTTTATTTGCAAACACCTTGGAGAGGGCCCAAAGATCTCCCAAGCTGGGGCTTGCAGGCCTCAAGAACATAACCCATGGAGGTTGATGTGCCTGGTCCCAGTTGAGAAGAGACTGAGGAGAGAACAGGAGTGGCCTGGCAGGGCTTGAAGGGTGGATTCAGAAGTGGTGGAGCTTTTTCTCCATAGTGGGAAAGAGCCAAATAGAGAAATGATACCACAAATGCAGCTGGGGAGGCCCAGAGTGGACACAAGAGGAGAACCAGGCACCAGAGCAGGGCTGTGGTGCAACACATCCCCCAGAAGGAGCCTGGGTCAGCCCAAGGCTTTGTGTGGGCAGGCAGAGGCAGGCAGGAGGCAGAGCTGTCAGCAAAGGAAGGGGCCAGCCAGGTGGGGCAGCCGGGGGATGAGCACAGCCTGCAGGGACAGAGGCGCAGGGCAGGGACACCGTAGCACAGCCTGGGCTGCACAGGGCACAGGCATGGGCAGCAGCTGCCAGGCCCTGACAGAGCCAACTTGGGCAGCACTTTGGCCATGGCTGCTGGGCCTGGGCCTGAGCCAGGAGCAGGAGACAAGTGACCCTTGCAGGCCTGGGGCCTCATGGCCTCCTTGTCCCTGCTCAGCAGCCTGGCAGGGGCCGCCCCATGCTCCTGCCCTTGGCACTGCACATCCCCACATGCCAGTGCCCATCCCGGGAAGAGCCCTGAGCAAGGAGGGAGGGACAGGATCTGCCTGGCCAGGGGCTGGGGCTCAGGCCTTGGCCCTTTGCATTCCTGAAACACATCCAGCTTTGCTCAGCCCCAGAGACACCTTGGCCTTGTTTGTCCCCAGCTGTCATCACTGCCTCCAGTGTTCTGCTCTAACTGGAACCTGGGGACGCTTTCTCAGTCGTGTCCCTCAGTGGGACCCATTAAAACTTCAAGAAACTTCAGAGTTTCAGTTTAACTTTGAGTTGTTGAGTAGCTTTTTGAACACTCTCTCAGGGCCTGAGTCTGTTGTAAACAACACCAAAGACATGAGAGGGTCATTAAAGTTTTCCTCGTCTAGTTATGGAGAAAGATCTCAAAGACCTTGTAAGAAATACACATTCCTATTTTAAAGGATGTATTTAATTTATTTCTCTTTAGAGCAGAGGTGATCCCAGCATTCTGTGACTGATATTGACCCAGGGTCTCTCCTCAGGAGCTCTGGCCTGATCACAGAAGCTGTGCCTTGAGCTGTGGGTGACACTGGGACATAGTGGGAGTGACGCTGGGGAGGACAGGGACAAACTGGGGACAATGGGAACACTGTGGGGAAGACTGGGGACACTGGGGCATCCTGTGGATGACACTGGGGGGGAACTGGAAGGGACTGGGAATAAACTCAGGTGTATTGGGAGGGACTGGAGGGGCACTGGGGTTGTATTGGGTTCTGCTTGGGACGAACAGGTCTGTAACGGGGTTGTACTGGGAGGGACTGGAGGGGGTGAATGGGCTGTTCCCGCCTCCCCCGCTTCCCATTTGCTGAGGCTCCCGCCTATCAGCGAACTGAGCCAATCAGCGCCGGAGATCGGTGCCTCGGGGGCGGTGCCTAGCATGGCCGCAGTCTTCTATTTCTAACTACAAATCCCATCATGCCCCGCGGCCCAATTGAGCCCCATTGGAGCTGGGACTACAACGGCCGTCATGCCCCGCGCTCCACAGACATACCACCCCCCCCCCGGGGTCCGCCCCCATCTGTCCCATAAGTGTCCCCCAGACACTCCAGGATCTCTCCGTGCCCCCTGAGTGCCCCCTGAGCGCCCATTCGGGACCCCCCTAAAGCGTCCCCGGAACCCCTGAGTGCACCCGCACCCACAGCTGCCCGGCATAGCCATTTCTGGGAATTCATCTCATCTCATCTCCCGCGGCCCCAGAGCCCCTCAGAACACAGTCCCCCGCCTAAAATTCCTGCCGCGCCCAGCGCCCATAAAAGCACGGATAGAGCTCCCTGAGCTCCCCCCCAAGGGGTCCCGAGCCGCTTAAGCTTCCCCGAGGACCTCAAGTCGCGGCTTGGACGCAAAAGTATCCCCCAACATCGTGTTCGAGCCACTTCCGGGACTACAGCTCCCATCATGCTCCGCTATTCCAGCAGGGACTTTATCTCCCGTCATGCACCGTGCCCCGGCGAGAGCCATTGCAGCTGCGTCTCGAACTCCCGTGATGCTCCGCGGCCCTGTTAAACCGAATGATACCCGCTCCTACAACTCCCATCACCCCCCGCGCCCCAGAGAGCCCCGTTCGAGCACCCCAAGGGCCCGCCCGGACCCCGAAGGGCCCCAAATTCTCCTCCCTGACCTCCAAGGGCTCCCCTGGACCCCCAAGTGCTGCCCCGGACCCCGAACTGTCCCTCAGAATCCCTGAGTGCCCCTCCAAGTTCTCACCCGGCTCCCCCAAGTGTCCTCCAGACCCTCAAGTTCTCTCTGAATTCCCTCCCCAGACCTAAAACAGCCCCAAATGTGCCCCAGAAATGTCTCCAGGCACCCCAAAGTTCCTCCCCTTGACACTATCGGAGAAAAAGATGATAAAAATGATGCCAAAAGGACTACAAATATTACTAGTTTCCATAAAGCGGGAGAAATATATAGCCAATAGACATGAATTAATTAAGGAAATTGTGTTACTTATAAACAATTGTTATGAATTGAAGCAAACTCCAATAAGCTTAGTCCAATTGGAATTTATTAATTACAGCAAGCAAGGCATAAGCAAAATCAGCGCTGGGCGACAGGGGAGCCTCCGCTGGCCAAGGACTGCCGCACCCACTGTTCGATACAGTCTAACTTTTATACTGTATCTCTTCTCGTTGGGGACGTGTCCAGAAAGTTCTCTGCGCACGTGTCTTCTTTGTGCTAAGGGGTCCTCCTCTGCTGGTCGTTGTCTGATGAAGGCTGCTAGTCTTCCTCGGTCGTCCTCCGGTCGACTCCTCCTCATCTAGTGGTCATACCTAAAATTCTAGAAGTTATGGTTTATTGAGCATTTATTAAGCAAAAAATATTTTAAGCAAGCATTTATTAAGCAAAAATATACTTGTGATTGTATGCGGTTTTGGTTACACGTGGTTTTAGGTCTAAGTGTTTTATTCCCTCTATCTTTAGCCCTTAGTGAACAGAACATGAACAAAACACACCAGGTTCCACCACACAATGACCAATAAATTTTTGGTTGCTAAAAATGTATGGATTTTTAAATATAAATATTGAAATTTGGTAATAGAGACATAGAATAATACTAATATAAATAAAAAATAATTATAATTTTAGTAATTCAATGCATTTTTTTTTTAAGGCAAAATGTATAATTTTTTTATGCTTTGGGATGTCAGTCTGTAAGAGAGTCCAAAGATCCCTCATTTGCCTCACAACCACCATCGAGGACGGAGATTGAAGTCCTTCCCAAGGACTGAGACTGAGATCCTTAAAATTCTAACAGGGGGGCTGGGCTGACTGAAGCGGGATGTCTGCCATTGGGAGCGGGATGTTTCCCATAGGAACCAGTCCTGAAACAACGGGCCCCGCTCACTGCTGGCACCGGTTTGTCCTGTTCAGAACTGGACTGTCTGTACCTGTGAGAGAGTCTGTCTGAAATATCCTCCAATCTGCCTCACAACTGTCACTGAGAGATCGCTCAGAAGACCCCCTTTGTCCCATTCCTGGCCCTACAGTGGAAAGTTCCCCGCCAAGCCAGGGGCTCTAAGACCTGAAGGAATTGCTAAGTTACTGTTTCCACAGGTGCATTTTTCTGCATGCTACACTGAGCCCAATGAGAAGAAGGGGGCACTGAGCCCTTTTTGCAACAATAGCCTTGGAAGCTGTCCCACCTCTTGGCCTGGCTGAACTTCTCCTGAGCTTTTGAGTGGTCTCCCACAGAAGACCCCTCTCGTTCATCTGCAAGCACTGTGACAGACAAGCTGAGATGACAGAAGCCTCTCCACCAGAGAAAAACCTGAGAAATCCCCACGTGAGAAAGGCCGCTCCTACACTCCCCAAGGACTGGGACTGAAGCCCCCAGCCCGGGGAGGTGCGCGGGGGAGGCGAGCTGACCAAAGCAAGATGGATGTTGCAGGTGTGGGCATTGGACCACGAAAACAATAGCCCTTGCCCACTGATATAAACTGTGTGTACCCCTTTTCCAAATACCATTATTTTACCAGATGATACAATAGATTCAGTTTTGAAATAATCCCCCTCCCCCCTCAACAAAAAGTGTATAATTGGAGTCCAGATGGACTGCATCTCGGAGATCTCCCCAACGTAACAGGCAGATCCTCAACTGGACTGGACCTAAGGACTTTGTCTCTACGTTTGGTAGCTCTATTCCCCTTTTTCTTTCTCTCTCTCTTTCTCTGTCTTTCTCTCCCTTAATCCCTCCATCGCATTTTGCTGTGGTCATTCAATAAAGGTGCATTTGTTTGGATTATTGCTGCAACACCCCCCTGTACCGTGTTGGTTCTTTTTGCACCCTGAGATCCCTTACGAACCATCATGAAACCCATTCATAGGGACGGATCGTGACAACCTGTTCTCAAGGGACTCATTCTCCACTGTCCTGTACCTGTTCCCTCGATGTGCCGTCCTGCTCCCCTCCCGGCGGTAGATTATAAAAGACCCCAAGTTAACCAAAGACTTTGAGATTCTCCCCAAGGTTACAAGATGGATCTGTTGGCCGGACCACGAGGATTTCGTGTCTATGTTGGTAGCTATTCACCTCCCCCCACTTTCTCTCTCTCTCTGTCCTTTATCTCCTTTCTAATCCTTCTATCACATCTGCTCTGGGCACTCAATAAAAGGTGCATTTGTTTTGGTTAATACTGAAAGTCCCCTGCTGTGTGTGTTTGCACTCTGAGATCGGTAAAACGAACCATCAGGACCCCCCTTGTCCCAGCGGATCGTGACACGGCCTGATGGGGTTGCTGCCCACAGCACGTGAACGTGATCTTCTTGGTGGTGGCTACAGTGGTTCATCTGGTCTTGCTTTCCGATCTCCCTATCCCAGAATTACCTATGCCACCTGCTTTTCTCATACTGTGGTTCTCTGTAATTCCTTAATTAGTCAGCCCTTATTAAGTTCACTCTTGGAATAGGGGAATATCAGCTCCCCATCATATCGAGTGCATTTGAATGCACTTGAATGCATTTTGCCTGCATTCAAAATATGGTCCCTGTTTTTGATTTACTGTGGAATCTCTGTTTGTATTTTCTGCCTCTGTTGAGGTTGGGATTAAAGGTACTTGAGATGATATTTCAGACTCAGGTATTCATTGTTTCTTATCAGTGAAACAGCCTCACAACCATGAGTTCTGCAGCCTTTCATTAGCAAGGCACAAAATGGCTCACTGTCTCTTGTTACAAGGCCTGGATGGTACCAAGGAGACCACGGTGATACTGGGGATCCAAGAGACCATGGTGACACCATGGAAACTCATGGAACTGTGGGCATTGTGACACAGCAAGGCTTCATGGAACCAAGAGTCAACTGCGACTCTACCAAACCTCATGGAACCAAGGGCCCATTGTGACACTGAAGAACTTCAGGGAACCAAGAGTCGCTTGTGACACGGGGGGTACTCATGAAACCATGGAGACCATTTTGAAATTTCAAGGCCTGATGGAAGCAAAGGGTCATTCTGGCACTTCTGAGCCTTGGAACCAAAGGGACCATAGTGACACAGTGGGGCTCTGTGGAACCAAGGGGCCACGGTGACATTGGGGAGCGTCATTGAACCAACTGTCCATGGTGACACTGCAGGGCCTGATGGAATCTTGGACACCATTGTGACACTACAAGGCATCATGGAAGCAAGGGGCCACTGTCACACTATGGGGCCTCTTGGGGCCCAGGGGCAGTTGTGATACCATGGAAATTATGGCAATAAGTGGCACCATGAAACCAAGGAGACCCTTGTGACACTACAGGAACCCATGGCACTAAAGATCCATGGAACAGTGCAGGACACATGGAATCGAGGGGACATTGTGATGCTGTAGAACCAAAAGGCCCCATTGTGACACTGTGGGCCCCCATGGATCCAAAGGTCCAGTTTGACATTGCAGGGCCTCATGGAATCCTGGAGACCACTGTGAAACTTTGAGGCCTTGTTGAATTAAGTGGCCCTGCAGGTCCTCATGGAACCAGTGAGACCCCTTAGAACCAAGGGTCCATTGTGACCCTGTGGTACCAAGGTGTCGTGGGTTGACCCAGGCCAGATGCCAGGCATCCATGAGAGCTGCTCGCTCACTCCCCTCTGCAGGACAGAGAAAATTTAATAAAGGGCTCATGGGTTGAGATAAGGACTGGGAGAGATCACTCATCAAATACTGTCCTGGGAAAAACAGGCTTAGCTTAGAGATATGAAATTCATTTATTACTAACAAACTCAGAGCAGGAAAAGGGGAAATAAAATAAGCCCCTCTCCTCCCTCCTTCCAGCTCTACCTCCTACCCCAGCAGTGCAGGGAGACAGGGAAAGGGGGTTATGGTCAGTTCATCACCCATGGCTTCTGCCCTTGCTCACGGAGAGGGGTGGTTCCCCTGCTGCACCGTGGGTCCCTCCCGAGGGAGGCAGTTCTGCAGGAACTTCTCCAATGTGAGTCCATTTCAGGGGCAACAGCCCTCTGCAAACTGCTGCAGTGTGAGTCCATCCCAGGGACAGCAGTCCTTCCCAAACTGCTGCAGCATGGGTCACTCTTCCATGGGGTGCATTCCTCCAAGGACAGGCTGCTCCAGCCTGGGAGCAGGGGCCCTCTCTCCATGGCTCTCCTACAGGGTGTCTGGGTCTCCAGTGCCTGAAACACCTCCTCCCCCTCCTTCTGCACTGACCTTGATGTCTGCAGAGTTGTTCTTCTCACATGTCTTCCCTCTGCTCTTTTCTGACTGGAGTTAAAACTGCACGACAATCTCTATTTTAGTTTCTTTTTAAATCTGTTATCACTGAGGCGCTACCACTGTTTGTAACTGGCCCAGCCTTGGCCAGCAGCAGGTTCATCCTTGAAGCCATCAGGGATTGGCTGTGCCAGGCACGGTGGAAGCTTCCAGCAGCTTCTCACAGGAGCCATCTCTGTGCCCCACCACTGCCAAAAACTAGGCCATGGTACCAAGGGGCTGTTGTGACTCTGGGGGCCCACATGGAACCAAGGAGCCACGGTGACACTGTGGGACCTCATGGAACCAAGGAGCCACGGTGACACTGTGGGGCCTCATGGAACCAAGGAGCCACGGTGACACTGTGGGGCCTCATGGAACCAAGGAGCCACGGTGACACTGTGGGGCCACATGGAACCAAGGAGCCACGGTGACACTGTGGGGCCACTGGAACCAAGGAGCCATTGTGACACTGTGGGGCCTCATGGAACCAAGGGGCAAGGGTGACACTGTGGGGCCTCATGGAACCAAGGAGCCACGGTGACACTGTGGGGCCTCATGGAACCAAGGAGCCACGGTGACACTGTGTGGCCTCATGGAACCAAGGGGCCATTGTGACACTGTGGGGCCTCATGGAACCAAGGAGCCACAGTGACACTGTGGGGCCACATGGAACCAAGGGGCAAGGGTGGCACTGTGGGGCCTCATGGAACCAAGGAGCCACGGTGACACTGTGGGACCTCATGGAACCAAGGAGCCACGGTGACACTGTGGGACCACTGGAACCAAGGAGCCACAGTGACACTGTGGGGCCTCATGGAACCAAGGAGCCACGGTGACACTGTGGGACCACTGGAACCAAGGAGCCACAGTGACACTGTGGGGCCTCATGGAACCAAGGAGCCACGGTGACACTGTGGGGCCTCATGGAACCAAGGAGCCATGGTGACACTGTGGGGCCGCATGGAACCAAGGAGCCACGGTGACACTGTGGGGCCTCATGGAACCAAGGAGCCACGGTGACACTGTGTGGCCTCATGGAACCAAGGGTCAAGGGTGACACCACAGGGCTTGGTGGAACCCAGGTTCAATGTGACACTGCGTGGCTTCATGGAGCCAAGGAGAGCACTGTGACACTATGGAACCTAATGGAATTATCAGAAACGATACAACTTCTGGTTTCTTTTAACGTAACTTCAGTCAGGGGTTTGTTTGCCCAGGTAGAGGGGAATTGAAGTTTCTCTTCAAAAGACTCTGCTCACCAAGGCTGGGTGAGGCCTGATGAGCTTAACATCTACAGATTGGGAGTGGCCAGAAGATGAACAGGAGGTAAATGAACATTAATGAACATCACCCCCAGTGTGCAGAGACACCTGGTCTGGGAAAAGATTGAGAAGGGAATCAAAGAATGAGGACTTAATTGACATCAAAGGCGAACGGATCAATCAGCAATAGCAGATGGAATACTAAGAATTGGATAATTTAAGAGCAAAGAACATTAATTTCTTTGGGTTTTTTCTGTATAAATATGTGAGAAGTGTAGTAAAGAACAATGTGTGATGGAATGATTTTCACTGTGGAATCCGGACACGTGTGGATGGAATAATTTCTATTGCATGTGATGGCCGCAATGACATCCTGGCAAGAATAAAGTAATGCCTAAATTCTGTAAGGTGTTGTTGGAGTTTCTGTTTTTCATGCAGTTTCAGTGTCAGTCCAGTGAGGTCCATCACCAACACAGGCTCTTTCTGGACTCTTTAGAGAAGAGAACCGGAGGCCACGATTGCACAAACCTCTCAGAGACTCCCAGGCAAAAGCAAAACCCAAAGTCCCTGGGAGCATTCAGGAGCCCCCAGGGCCATTCCTGAGCAAGGCTCCCCAGGGACTCCTTCCAGCAGATCCCTGAGGCCACTGGGATGTAGGGCAGGGGGGATGCTGAGGGCAGGACAAGGGGCTGACAGTGCCCAGCCTGGCTGGGGCTGTGCCAGGAGGCCCCAGTGCCTCAGGACAAGGTGTCTCCTCCCAGCCCTTGGTGGCACAGACCCTGCTGTGCCCAGGGCACCAAGACTTGGCTTCTCCTGGGCACTGCAAGCCCTGCCAGGGCCCTTGGCCATGTCCAGCACAGCTTGTCCTGCGCTGTCCCACAGCTGCTGCTGTGTCCCTTCAGGCTGCACACTCTGATCTCACTGCTCCAGGCTCTGCCCTGCCACTGCCAGCCCTGCCCTGACCTCTGCCCACCCTCACCCTCTGTGTCTGGGGACACACACACATGCACTGAGCTCATCCCCCTCCTTCTGGGTGCTGCTCCTGCCACAGCACTGCCCTGGGAGGGTTCATTCCTCACAGGAGCTGCTGTGTTTGTACTGGAGCATTTTATAGCTCTGCTTCTGCCTCTCTGGCAATTGTCTCTTCAAAGAGCTCTCCAAGGAAAAGATTCATTCAATTGTGGAATAGCAGAGGTGGGAAGAGCCCCCTGAGCCCCCTTGGCCTGGGTGTGGCTGGGATGGAGTTCCCTTTGCCCAGAGCACCCCTGTCCTGCTGTGCTTGGCTCTTGTGGCTGCAGCAGGGCTGGTCCCAGCCCAAGGCTTTGGCTGTCCCTGAGCAGGGCTCGCCCCACATGAGGCTTTTCTGCAACCTGCTCCCCCAATGGGCTGGGGGTGGGCAGGTGTTCCTGGGGGCGCAGGGATGGGACAGCTTGGCTGGACTGACCCAAGGGCTCTTCCATTCCCTGTGATGTCCAGATCAGCAAGGAAATGAGGGGGACAAGAAGGTCTCTGGATTTTCTGTATTAATACATTTGTCTTCCAAAGCAACCACTACAGGTGCTGAACTCTTGTTTTCCCATGGTTTTCTTTGCTTCTGCATTTGGCCTTTGCTTTTTGGTCCCTCCAGTATTAATCTCTCTTTATGATGACCCCCAATGTTTTCACCTTATTTTCTCCTGTTTTCTGATGAAGGAGGGACAGTGACAGAGACACTTGGCTGTCACTTGATGGCCAGAGGGGTTTAACCACAGTCACCCTGCCCAACTCTTCTCTTATGGGCACAGCCAGAAATGTCAGGGCTCTGCCAGGTGCCCACCCCTGAGCTGGGCTCATGCCCTCCTCCCAGCCCCAGGGCTGCCCAGGGACACGAGTCCTTCCCTTGCACACACACACAGAGTTCATTGCAGCACGGGCAGGGGCTCCCTGGGCTCTGCTGCCACTGCCAGAGCCTGGCAGGGACCTCAGCCCTGCGGGTGTCACCCTGCCCTGCTCTGCCCTGCCTGAGGTGCCCCACGGCCAGAGGGATGGACACAGGGAGCTCTGTGCTCAGGAGCTCGTCCCAGCCCTGCACTCAGGGGTTCCCAGGGGATGTTACTCTCTGGAAAGTCCAGGAGCAGCTGAAGGAGTTTGTGCTCACTGGGTTTATGTCCCCTCACACACACAGGATGTTCAGGGCTGTGGAGTGTCCGTGCACTGCAGACACAGACTCCTGACCCGGGCACTTGATGTCCCTCCATGGAGAGAAGAAGAACCTCTGTGACCTGGGGTGAGAGGCCACTGCTGTAGCAGTGCTGGCTTTGCACTGCTGGGACAGCCCCCACCCTGATCACTGCCACACTTCTGCTGGGCACTGCTGGTTTCCTCTCCAGGGCACTGTGCTGGGCACATCCCTGAGAGTAACTGGGAAGGAGATTGAAGCTTTCAGGCCCTGCACTGGGGAGATGCCCTTGCATGATGGAAATGCTGCTGCAGAGCCCAGCTCTGTCCCAGCAGTGCCCACAACCTGTCCCTGCCTGCAGTCCCTGGACAGGCACACAGCAGGACAGGGACTGAGCTGGCAGAGCCCTGAGGCCCTAAACCAGCACAGGGGTTCTGAAGGGGAGTGTGGCAGTGAAGGAAGGGGAGATTATGGAGGAGAAGCCCTGGGGCTCCCTGGCAGTGAGGAGCACTGGGGTTCCATTTTCTCCTCCAGCTCTGCCCAGAAGCACCAACTCTACAGCTCCAGAAAAGCCAGGGAAGAAAGATGTCAGGCACACATGGCAATACACAATTCTTCAATGTAGTAGTAGAAGTACAGCTCCTGGTTTATACAGTCACTGGGTGCCACTGGAAAAACAAACACTGAATTTAAAATGTATAATCAAAGATTTTGGTGTGAACAAATTCTCAAAAGTATAACAACTGTGCCAGCAGTAAAAAATGCATGGCACAGAACGAGCATAAATATGTAACATCATAACAGCTATGCAGGAGAATGACTATTTATTGCTACTGAAAACCATCTGTGATCATTTTCCTCAAGGCAGCCTTGAGCTCCTGGTTCCTCAGGCTGTAGATGAGGGGGTTCAGGGCTGGAGGCACCACCGAGTACAGAACTGACACTGCCAGATCCAGGGATGGGGAGGAGATGGAGGGAGGCTTCAGGTGAGCAAATGTGCCAGTGCTGAGGAACAGGGAGACCACAGCCAGGTGAGGGAGGCAGGTGGAAAAGGCTTTGTGCCGTCCCTGCTCAGAGAGGATCCTCAGCACAGCCCTGAAAATCTGCACATAGGAGTAAACCATGAACACAAAACAACCAAAGGCTAAAGAGGCAACAACTACAATAATTCCATGCTCCCTGAGTTTGGAGTGTGAGCAGGAGAGCTTGAGGATGTGTGGGATTTCACAGAAGAACTGGCCCAGGGCATTGCCATGGCACAGGGGCAGGGAAAATGTATTGGCTGTGTGCAGCAGAGCATTGAGAAAGGCACTGGCCCAGGCAGCTGCTGCCATGTGGGCACAAGCTCTGCTGCCCAGGAGGGTCCCGTAGAGCAGGGGTTTGCAGATGGACACGTAGCGGTCATAGCTCATGACTGTGAGCAAGGAAAATTTTGCTGTGGGGAAGAAGAAAACTAGAAATAGCTGTGCAGAACATCCTTTGTAGGAGATGTTCCTGGTGTCCCAGAGGGAATTGTGCATGGCTTTGGGCACAGTGGTGCAGATGGAGCCCAGGTCAGTGAGGGCCAGGTTGAGCAGGAAGAAGAACATGGGCGTGTGCAGGTGGTGGCCGCAGGCTACGGCGCTGATGATGAGGCCGTTGCCCAGGAGGGCAGCCAGGGAGATGCCCAGCAAGAGGCAGAAGTGCAGGAGCTGCAGCTGCCGCGTGTCTGCCAGTGCCAGCAGGAGGAAGTGGCTGATGGAGCTGCTGTTGGACATTTGCTCTGTCTTGGCATGGGGGTCTGTAGAATAAGTAATCATGCAATACTTCAGTTTGTGGAGAATTTCAAATATCCCAGCACAGCCTGGGGGCACTTTCCCTCCACTGCCTGCCCAGGGCTCTGCTACCTGGAGCTGTCCCTGCCAGCAGCTGCTCCCTGTGCCCAGGACTGGGCCATGTCAGTGCTGCCTGAGCGCAGCTCAGCCCTGGGGGCTCAGCTCTGCCCTGCAGACCCCTCCCAGCTCTGGCACTGCCCAAGGGCAGCTCTGGCTCTGCAGGCTCTGATGGGAATGTCAGAGCAATCCTGAAAAGGACTGGAAAAGCGATGCTGATGCTGCCCTAAGGAACCCTGTGCTGATTTCTGGCACTGCCTGGTATATTCAGATCTCAGAGAATTTTTTTTTTTTTTAATAATTTTTCTCTGTCTAAAGTGAGACAGGAATATCTAAGTGCATTTTTCTATCCAGGCATCCCAGAGAAATGGATTAATAAAGCAGGATTTTTTTGTTTTATGCAGACCCTGCTTTGCTGTGCTTATCATTTAATCTACTAGGAAATACCCTGGAGATCAGTGTCATGCTGGGAGCATCCCTTAACAATGTAGCATCCTCACCACACAACAGAAACTCTTCCAAGCCTTACCAGCTGTCTCCTCCCACCCAGATCTGGTCCCACAGTGCTTAGAGCAGCTGCCAGGGCTGTCCCGGGCAGGCAGCAGAGTCCCTGCCCCAGCAAAGTGCCCTGGGCTGCAGGACCCTGCTCTGCAGGACAGCCCTGGGCACCCCTGGCTGCTCTGCACAAGAGACAATCAGAGAATGTACTCACAGCGTCTGGAGGCGTTGGGATGTTCCAGCTTTAGGAGATGGCTCCAGGAGCTGCAGCTGCCTTGTCCTGCAGCCAGAGGTTCCTGTGCCAAGGGCTGGCAGTGATTCTCCCCCAGTCACTTCTCAGCATCTTCACAGCCCTGACTGATTGAAAATCTCTCTGTCTCTGTGCTGTGCCCGGGGTGGCCGCAGGCAGTGCCCTCAGCCCTGCTGGGTTGGGAGAGGAGCTGCTCCTGAGGAGATATGTTATTTTGAAGCTCTTCTTGATTGCCAGGAGTTCCTTCTGTTCCAGGAGCCCAGCCCAGCTCAGCAGAACAGACACAGCACAAGGACTTCTCTTGTGGGTTGGGTGCTCAGGCCCTGAACATCACTCCCTGAGAGGGAGTTGAAGAAATCTCTCAAGAATTCAAAGTCACAATCAATCTCCAACGTTTCTTCAAGTTTTAATGGGTCCCACTGAGGGACAAGACTGAGAAAGTGTCCCCAGGTTCCAGTTAGAGCAGAACACTGGAGGCAGTGATGACAGCTGGGGAAAAACAAGGCCAAGGTGTCTTTGGGGCTGAGCAAATCTGGATGTGTTTCAGGAATGCAAAGGGCCAAGGCCTGAGCCCCAGCCCCTGGCCAGGCAGATCCTGTCCCTCCCTCCTTGCTCAGGGCTCTTCCCGGGATGGGCACTGACATGTGGGGATGTGCAGTGCCAAGGGCAGGAGCATGGGGCGGCCCCCGCCAGGCTGCTGAGCAGGGACAAGGAGGCCGTGAGCCCCCAGGCCTGCAAGGGTCACTTGTCTCCTGCTCCTGGCTCAGGCCCAGGCCCAGCAGCGATGGCCAAAGTGCTGCCCAAGTTGCCTCTGTCAGGGCCTGGCAGCTGCTGCCCATGCCTGTGCCCTGTGCAGCCCAGGCTGTGCTACGGTGTCCCTGCCCTGCGCCTCTGTCCCTGCAGGCTGTGCTCATCCCCCGGCTGCCCCACCTGGCTGGCCCCTTCCTTTGCTGACAGCTCTGCCTCCTGCCTGCCTCTGCCTGCCCACACAAAGCCTTGGGCTGACCCAGGCTCCTTCTGAGGGATGTGTTGCACCACAGCCCTGCCCTGGCAGGGAAATTCCTTGTTCTTTTTTCCCAGTCTGGGCCTCCCAAGCTGCCCTTTGCATTAACACTTTCTTTCTCTGGCTGTACTCTACTATGTCAAAAGGATCCACCATCTCTGAATCCACCCTTCAGTCCCTCCCAGGGCTCTCCCCTTCTGTCCTCAGTCTGCACCCCACTGAGCACAGAGCTCCTCTGTCCCTATACAGTGCTCATGTGCTTGAGGACATGGGCGCCTGGACAAGAAGGACGGTTCTTTTCTACAGGAAGGAAACCACAGAGCCCCAGGGTTTTGAAGGCAGATGAGAGGCAGGCACTGGAGGCCAAGGTAAGCCAGACCTGTCTGTCCTTGCAGCTTTTGTCTGAAAGCAACCCTTGGATATTTGGGGAGTTTTGGAGGTGCAATTCCATTTCAGCCATATGTAGCAGTGTATTTCTATAGCCATGGGTGCCTGGACCAGAATGACAGCTCTTCTGCACAGGAAGGAAAGGGCAGAGCCCCAGTGTTTCACAGGCAGATGAGAGCTGGTCTTCAGGAATCCAAGGGAACCTAGACAGTCCTGGCAGCTTTTATCTGGGAGCTCTCTTGGATATAAGGAATTTTGGAGGCAGATTCCCAGTTTTGGCTATGGATGCCTGCACATGAGAGATGTTTCTTTCCATGGAAAGAAAAGCACAGCCCCCCCAGTGTTTTGACGGCAGATGAGAGGTTGCCCCCCCAGATGCCAAGGCCATCTAGAGCTGTCTGTTCTGGCAGATTTCATATAGGAACAATGCTTTGATATAATCAAATATGGAGGTAGAATCCCAATTTCAGCTATGAACCCCTGGAGGAGAAGGAGAGTTCTTTCCCAGAGGAAGGAAAACATGGAGCTCCATGGCTTCAGGGCCAGATGAATAGCAACCCTCAACATGCCAAGGTCAGCCGGACCAGCCAGGCTAAGCCAGCAAGACTTGTTCCATGTTCTTGGACCCTGGGGGCCCTGCAGCAGAACGTTGTTTCCAGAAGGCCCAGCGATACCACAGTGGTCTCCTTGGCTCTGCAGTGTCACACTGGCCCCTTGCTTCCATGGGGACCCATAATGTCACACTGGCCCCTTGCTTCCATGGGGACCCATAGTGTCACACTGGCCCCTTGGTGCCATGGGGACTCAGAGTGCCAGAATGGTCTCATTAGTTCCATGAGTCCCTGCAGTGTCACAAAGAGCTCCTTGGTTCCACAAGGCCCTGCAGAGCCCCTTGATTCAACAAGGCCTCAAAGTGCCAGAATGGTCTCCAGGACTCCATGATGCCCCACAGTGTCACAAGGACACCTTGGCTCCATGAAACCCTGAAATGGGGAAAGGCCCCTTGATTCCATTGGGCTCCTCCCTGTCACACGAGTTCTTAGTTCCACCGCACCCTGTAGTGTCACAATGGTCTCCTTGGTTCCACAGAGTCAGAATCTCTCGGTGGTCTCACGGAGCCCCACTAAGATCCCCTTGATTCCATGAGGCCCCGCCGTGCTACAATGACCCTTAGGTTAAATGGCCCCTTGGTTCCAGTGAGTCCTGAAGTGTCATAATGGTCTCCATGGTTCCATGAGGCCCCAGAATGTCACAATGGACTTTTGGTTCCACAAGCTTTCGTACAGCCAACAGCAGTGTCTTTGGCTCCACAGTGTCACAAGGGACCCTTTGTTCCATGAGGTTCAGTAGAGTGAGATGGACACCTTGATTCCATGAGGTTCTGTAATGTCCCAATGGACTCCTTGGTTCCATGGCCCTGCTGTCCAGAATTGCCCCTTGGTTCCATGAGGTTCTGAACTGTCAGCAGGAATCACCTTGGTTCAGCAGTGTCATAACCGACCCTTGGTTCCATGAGGTGCCAGGCCTCCCACAGCCTCTCAGAGACCCTTCTCCCCCTCACGGCCCCTCACAGCCCCAGGCCTGGGGCTCCTCCCAAAGGAGAAGGGGTCGGGCCCTGCTTGTTCTCCTTTTATTTCAGTCCCTTCACAGCCACGAGTGAAGAAAGGCTGAAATGGAGCCCTTCCCCAGCGTTTCCCTCGGGGTTCATTGCGGGCTGAAGCTCTGTGCTGGCGCTGGCCCGAGCGCCACCATCCCTGCAGCCGCCAGGCCTTTGCTGTCCCCCCGTGTCCGTTCCCTGTCCCCGAGTCCCGCCCGGCTCTGGCAGCAGCAGCAGCCGCAGCGCAGGGGGCGCCGGCCCGGCCCAGCCGGGGCTCCCGGCCAGGAGCAGCAGCAGCGCCGGCCCCTTCCCGCCTGCTCCTGCCTCGGCTCCCGAGGGCTTTTTCCAGCTCAGTTCTGGAGTAGAGCAGAAATCACCCACACCCAGCCCTGACTGCGCAGGGCCCGCCTGTGCTGCCCTGACCCAGCCCTCAGAGAAAGAAAGGATCGGGTTCCAGCGCTGTTTTCAGCACTGCTTTACTCACCCTGAGGTGACAGCAGGAGGCTGCTGCTGCCTTTGCCTTGGCAATTGGAGATCATGGCTGCTCTTGCCGCTTGAAATTTATCTGTAAAACTGCAATCGCCTTTTTTGATCAGTGCTACCCAGAGTGCTTTTTTCGTGATGGTGAATGTGGGAATTCTTAAAATCAGAGGATTTTGGGAAAGCTGAAAAAGGCAGGCTTCAGAGACAGCAGAACTGTGATTAGAGCTGAGCTGTAACCATGAGATAGGGCAGCAGAAAAGTTAAATAAGAAGTGGGAAAGTATGGACAAATAGAACAATAGTTTGTGTATTAACGCTTGGCTAGAAAAACTCCCTAAGCTGCAGAAAAGTATATCTAGCCTGATATTAGGAAGTACTGAGCTTAATAAATGAGCTCTGAGCATTTTGTTTTAAGGCTTAGAAGCAGGTATTGTATTCGAAATAATCAGGTATTGTTTTAACCGAAGGTACGTGTGCTTATAATGGTTGGATAGAACTACTGTCAATATGCTTCTGCTTTGTGTGATTGGTCAAAAAACTTTTAAAGTAAGTTGTAACATTGAGTTCTTTGTCTGCTGCCGAGGAGACAAACTGCCGGCATCTTCCCATTGTCATAACCATGTAATGAGACTGATGCTGGAAAATAAACACCTCAAGACACATTCCTCAGCAGTCCCGTCCTGTTTGTGATTTTGTACATAGACCCCCGGCCGGCAATAGGTGAACTCAGGCTTTTGGTCACAGGCATCATGATTAGCAGATCTTGAAATCCCCTGAAGTCCCTGAGCACTAAGTCAAGGAGAATTAAAGCCACACAGACCACATTTGCAGTGCTCAAACACGGCCCTGTTGCTGCTGCTGCTGAAATAAAATCATCTGATAGAGGCCATCACAGAAATTGCCTCTCAAGTGTCAAATCAAATGAAAAAATCCACCAGGAGAAAGAGAAACCAGAACTTCTCGACTCACTTCATTGTTTCTCCTTCTGAGCAGCAGCAGCAGCAGCAAGTGGAGATGCGCAGAGGTATTTCCAGCTGCTGCTGATCCCAGCTGGAGCCCAGCCTGCTGCCCAGTCCCAGCGGGAAGCTGAGCCCAGCCCGGGGAGCTCCCGCAGTGTCGGGAGCTCAGCGCACGCGGGGCCAGGCCCAGAGCCCCGGGCACGGCCGCCCATTGCGGGGCAGCGGCGCAGACGGAATGTCCTGCGGCCCAAACCTCCTGCTCCTGCCACACAGCGCCAGCGCTCTCCCCCTCCTCCTCCTCTCCCAGCACGGCACAAATTCCAGCCCGGAGGAGGCTTCCCCAGAGAGGGCTCAGGCTCCTGCTTCAGCCTCAGGGTCCCTGCAGAGGAACAGGGCATCTTTCAGGCACTTCCACAAGCTCTGGGTTCCCATTTCATGGGCAATCTGGGATGAAAATGGACTTGTTAGGAAGCACAAAAGCAGAGGGAATTGATCAGAAATTATTAGGAAATAATGACCCTTCTTAGAGACAAAGTTCGCAAAGTCATTCCATGCATTTTTCCTTTTCAAATTCTTCCAGTCATCTCCTGACAGGTCCAGCATGTTCTGGTACTTTTCATGAACTGACTGTACTCTTGATTCATATCAATGCATGAGATGGAGAAGCATCTGAACTGAACACTGAAACAAACTCCCTCTGTCAGCCCATTTCCATCTTCTAGCTCACTTTCCCTATGTCCACAGGTATGTTGGAATGATTATCCCACAGCTCTCCATTTCTGGCTGCAGGCTCTGGAGATTCTTTCTCTGCATTCAGTCAGGTTTGCATTCCCTAACAATTCCTGGTAGCCCATCATGTTTTCTGAGGGTAGAACAGTAACATTGAAAACCTCACCAATGGCACAACTGCCCAGCCCACAAGGAGAACAAAGAACAAGCTGTCAAGTTCTTCAAATATTTGTCCTGCTTTGCTGCAAGAGTCGTGCTGCACGCACGGTGTGGAAAGCCAAGAGGAGCTGCAGTTGGTGGCACATCTTGTGACAGAAGCTGCACCTCGTTCTCCAGGAAAGATTCTTGGAAAGAGCAAAGAGGACTGAGGAGCAGATGATGGGAAAACTGAAAGAGCTTTGAAGAAATTCAAAGAAAACAGAAAGAAACCATCTGAGATGTTTTACTCGATTTATTTTTATGCTCCTCTTTTCCATCTTGCACTACTTCTCCATCCATTAATTCCAAATGGATCTCACTTCTAAGCTCAATGACTTGGCAAGTTGTAGACACTGTCAATTACCATGAGCTACACCCAGTTTGCCTTCCCCTGGATTTCTCTGGAAAGCAATGCTGGAGAGGTAAGTGCAGTGCCTGGGTCACGTACAAATTCAGCATTCAGGGAATGTGCTCCGATAGTGTTTGACCCTCAGCAGGGACAATGCACAGCAGGGACCGAGGGGATTCCTGTGCTGCTGTGCAGGAGTGCAGACTCTGGGTCTTGGCTGAACACGGCCAAGTTCCCGTGTTTGGACAGGCTCAGGGGCTGCCCCCGGGGAGCGCGGGGCTCGGCGCGGGGGCCAGTGGGCAACGGACAAACGGACACGGGGACAAACGGCCTCGGCGCTTCAGTTGCAGCGGCAGCAGCAGCAGCGAAAGCAGCAGCGAAAGCAGCAGCAAAAGCAGCGACTTTGCCGAGCCCCTCTTGCTTGTCCTCTCCCTCTCCCGCAGTCCCGCTTGTCCCGCAGTCCCGCTTGTCTCTCCCTCTCCCGGTCTCCCTTTCCCGAGGTCCCCTCCTCTCCCAGTCTCTCTCCCCTTGCCCGGTCGGGCCATGCCCCCGGCCCGCCCCCGGCCCCGGGCGGGGCTGCCCCGTCCCCGGCCCCGGGCGTCCCGCCGCGGTCTCGCCTCCGGCCGGCTCTGGTCGTACTGGCGGTGGCGCTGCTGGGCGGGCATCAGTGCCTGGGACAGGGGCGGCATCGCCTCCCTTTGGCTCCGCCTGGCCCGAGCCTGGCCCCGGCCCCGGCCCCGGCCCCGGCCCCGGCCCCGGCCCCGGCCCCGGCCCCGGCCCCGGCCCCGGCCCCGGCCCCGGCCCCTCCCGGAGCCCGCGGAGGACACAGGCGGCGCGGCCGCTCCCGCCGCCTCCGCTGCCGCTTGCCCGGCCCGAGCTCCGCCGCTCGGCAGCGCGGCCGCCGGCCCCGAGCCGCCGCTGTCCCGCTGCAGGGAGCGAACGCCTGGGGATGGCCGGCCCGGGGCGCTTGAGGGGCGCTCGGGGGCCGTTGCCGGCCCCGGGCCGAGCGCTGACAGCCGCGTCCCGCCGGCAGGGAAGGCACAGCAGGGCCTGAAGGAGCAGTACCGGCTGGGCTCGCTGCTGGGGCGCGGCGGCTTCGGCAGCGTCTTCGCGGCCACGCGGCTCTCGGACGGTGCCCCGGTGAGCGGCGGGCACAGGAGGAGGAGGAGGAGGAGGGGGCGGAGGAGGAGGAGGGCGGAGGATGGGGCTGAGCAAGGCGGGCGGCGAACTCAGCCCGCTGCTTCCCTTGGCTTGCAGGTGGCCATCAAAAGGGTGCCACGGGAGCGCGTCCGGCACTGGGGCGAGCTGGTGAGTGAGCGGGGCCAGCGGGAGCAGCCGGGCCATGCCGAGCGGGGATGAGCCGAGGCCCGACAGGGTGGAAGCCTCCAGGACGCCTCGAGGGAGAGCGGGCGTGGGGCCAGCGCAGGGCACAGAGCATCCCAGGCTGGCTGAGGGCTTCCTGAGCCCCGGCACGGCATCAGCCCCACTGACGGCATCGTGCTCCTCCCGCAGCCCGACGGCACCAGCGCACCCCTGGAGATCGTGCTGCTGGCCAAGGTGTCCACTGGCTTCCCTGGTGTGGTCCAGCTGCTGGAGTGGCTTGAGCTCCCCAACGATGTCTTGATGGTGCTGGAGCGCCCGGAGCGGTGTCAGGACCTGCAGCATTTCATTCGGGCACGGGGCTTCCTGCCCGAGGAGGTGGCGCGGGAGCTGTTCCGCCAGGTGCTGGAGGCCGTGCGGCACTGCACCAGCTGCGGGGTCCTGCACAGGGACATCAAACCAGAGAACATCCTGGTTGACCTGGCCACCGGGCAGGCCAAATTGATTGACTTTGGCTGTGGCACGTACTTGCAGGACACAGCCTACACTCACTTTGCAGGTGAGCCCACACAGGGTGTGCTCCTGGTCCCAGCATCTCATGGCCCAACATCTCACAGCCCAAGCTGGGTGTGGCAGTGGGGATTCTCCCTTCTGCAGCCCTTCATGGCACTGAGACTTCAGCCAAGTTGCTTTTGAGCAGGGCTGGGTGTGGAGCCAGCTTCCAGCCCTGCAGGCAGCCTTTGCCCACCACTCTGCCCAGGACTGGGGCTAGGGCAGCCAGCCCAACAAAAACACCCGTGGGTGGGGGTAGCCGAGAGGGGGGGTCGGAACCAGGGCCCCAGCCAGTTTGGTGTGCTGGTGAGAAAGGGCTTGGACTGTTCCACTCGCCTGCTTTTTTTTGGGTTCATAATGTTTTTTGGAGCAATGCAGGCAGGGAGGATGCAGGCATGGTTTTTCCCCCAGCACTGAGTGGTTTCTTCCTTGTTATGGTGGGGCCTTGCCAGGGCTTCCACTGCCCTCTTCCAACCCCAAGTCTGTACACAAGTCCCAGGTGCTGGTGAGAGGGCAGTGCGTCACACTCCCTGTGCCACTGGAGCAGGGATGCTGGGGCCAGGCTCTGGGAGCAGCAGCATCCCCCTGATGAACTCCATCTGTATTCCATAGGAACACGGTCATACAGCCCCCCGGAATGGACCCACTTTGGCTGGTACTATGGCAGGCCAGCTACCATCTGGTCCCTGGGCATCCTGCTGCACCAGATGGTCTGTGGGGAGCACCCTTTCAGGAGGGGCCAGAACATCAGCTGGGACCATCAGCTCTCGCTGCCACAAGGGCTCTCTCAAGGTGGATCCTCATCTCTGGGCAGGGGGGAATACCAGTGCTGGGAGACAGCAGCAGGCTCGTGAGCATCCTGCTCTGGCAGCTGCTGAGGAGGTGGCACATGTCCTGCTCTCCTGCTCTCCTCCAAACCAGGGAATGGATGGGAAAGCTTAGGCCCAGCTCTGAGCACATCCAGCATGGCCTGGGCACGGGAATAGTGGGGCAAAGCCAACAGGAGCCTTCTCCAACTGAGCAGCGGTTTGTGGTTTCTCTGCCCAGAGTGCCAAGATCTGATCAGGCAGTGTTTATCCATACTGGACTTGGAAAGGCCCTCATTAGAAGAGCTGCTCTGTCATCCTTGGATGCAGGATATTCATCTGCCCTAGAAGAAGGGAGAGAGCCACAGGCACACTGTGATGCAGGGCCCTGGTAAGTTACAGCTCCACACATGCCTTGGCAGTCAGAAGCAAAGGAAGCCAGACTTTTTTGTCCTGCCCGTGTCACTGCCCAGGGCTCATCAGATGGGAACACACAGCCCTTGTGCTGGAGCTGAGCTGCTCTGCCCAGCACTGGTGGCCACCATCTGAGCTGGTTTTGCTTGTCCTGGTTCCCTGACAGCTGGGGCCTTGGGCAGAACCTGAGAGCCTGGTCTCACCCCAGGGAAGGAGAAGGAGCCCGTGGAGAAGCTGTACCAGGTGGGACTGCTGCTGCTGGAGACATCAAGGATGAAATCAAGGATGGCAACCTCTTCCTGGACCTGGCCACTGGCCAGCTGAAGATGATGGACTTTGATTGTGGCACCTTCTTCAAAGCCAGGCTCCACAGCAAATTTACAGATGAGTCCACACGCAGGGGGATGCTCCCACATGTGGGCATTGCACAGCCTGGCCGGGAACCAAAGGTTCCCCCTTTGCTGGGGCAGATGCAGCTGATCCTTCAGTCGCCTGCCCAGCTGGTTTTGGCAGGGCTGGGGGGATGGGCTGGGCTGGGTACGAAATGGGAGTGGGCTCCTGGCCCTGCCAACAGCCCCCAGCCCCCACCGTGCCCCGGGCTGGGGCAGCCAGCCCGACACCAACAAACCCCATGGTGGGAGCAGAGGTGGGACTCCAGAACCTGTGCTGCGGCTGCTTTGCTGTGCAGGCAAGGAAGGGCTTGGGCTGCTCCACTGCCCTTGTTTGCTTTGGGATCAGCGTTATTGTGGGGGGCAGTGCAGGGGGGAAGGGAGAAAGCCTGGGCTTCCGTTCCCCGTGTGTGGGTTTTTCCTTGCATGCAGGGGTTGGGCCTTCCTCAAGGCCCTGGCAGAGATAAGATTTTTTTACCTTTTTTCTTGTTTCCCCTTTTTGTCTGTAATCTATTTTCAATAATTTGTTGTTTGTTTTTCTAGATGAAGCCTTATAGGTTGGGTCCAGTCTGGATCAGGAAGTGCTTGGGACCAGCTGCAGTGTGGATGGGCCGTGCCCTTGGAGAAGGCTGAGGACATCGTTTGGGACCAGCTTTTCTTCCAGCAGGGGAGGGCGTGAGGTGGGTCCCTGTCTGCCTGGCATGGTGGGATCAGAGCTTCTGGGAGATGGCAGCGAGCACAGGAGCCTCCTGCTCTGGGCAGCTGCTGAGGAGGTGGATGTGCCCTGGCTGGCTGCAGGCTGGGCACACGTCCTGCCCTCCTGCCCTGCTGCCAAAAGCAGCAGTGATGGGCAGCTCTGGGCACCGCTCTGAGCACGGCCAGCATGGCCTGGGCACCGTGGGCGGCTGGGACAAGGGCACAGGAGCCTTCAGCTGACGGGCGGTTTCTGCTTTCTCTCCTTGCAGCCGGGCTCTGCGGGTGCTGAGGCTGCTCTGGGCTCTGCCAGGGCTCTGCTGGAGCTCAGCACCAGGCTGGAATCAGCCAAAGAAGAAATGGTGTGACCTGCAGCACAGACTTGCTTGAGCATTTTGGCAGCACAGCTCAAGTTTGCAGAGTGTACACCTCCATGGGAAAAGATGACACCCCCCAAAAAATAAATTTGTTCAATAACTTCTGAAATGAAATCAATCTGGAATGCCCCAAAATGACATTTCTCAGCTTGCTCAAGCTGTAGCTCAGCCCTTCTCTGAACAGTTCTCTCCCCATCTGCCTCTTACTACTGCTCCCTCTTTTCCCTCGGTGAGTTCCCAGCCCATTGCAGCCTGTATCACACTGTTGCCTTCCTTGGTGCCCCTCACCACGAGGAAGGCTGAGCCCCAGGCTTAGGGATGCATCCTGTCACTGGCTGAGGAGCAGCAATGTCTCAGAGGTCCCATGGGATTTTGGTGTCATTGAGAGCCACTCTCCAGCCCTCAGCTCTGCTCACTGCTGAGCTCCCACTCCCTTTCCCTTGTCTTTCCTGCAGGATGAGCTCTCTGAATCCCCTTGAGCCTCTCCACCCTTCCCAGCCAACACACCCACCTCAGTAAGGCCAAAGCTGAAGCTGCTCTGTCTCCTCTGGTGTACAGGGTGATCTTGACCCCCAATGAGTTGCAGCTGGACCAGTTGCTGAAGATTGGAGGTGGGCCTGATCTTGACAGGCCACACCTGCAACCAACAAGCACTAGTGATATATAAGAGTAAGGGAAGAGGAGTGAGAGGAGTCAGATTACTACTGCAAGGTGCTGGAACAGTCAGTGTGTAGAGGGACTGCCTGTGAGGAACATCAAGAAGGTGTGAAGCTCTGACAATACGAAATCCTTGCTCTATGATGACGCTAGAATTTGTGTTATCTAAGACAACACTCTGGCACACCATCCAGTCCCCTGTGCAGGGAGCCCCAGCCCCAGAGCACAGCACACAACAGTGCAGTCCAGGCTGGAACAGCTGCCCGACAGGCCTGGCTTGGCTCTTTGTGGCAAGGGAATGCTCCCTGTTTCCAGCTGTCCCTGCAGGATGGCCCCAGGGCAGAGCCCAGCTGGGCTCCCACTGCAGCCCCTGGAGCTTGGGGCAGACAGTGCTCCCAGAGCTGAGGTTCCTGGGGAGCACCCGGAGCTGTGCCTTGCACTCTGCTGCCATGTGTCCCAGTGCAGGCTGGCTAGTGCTGTGTGAATGCACCAGCCCCTGGTTTGACTGACAGGGGCCTTGCCCAGTCACATCTCTGCCAAGGCTGCAGCATTTCACTGGGCAGAACCTGACAAGGCATAGAGAGCAGATCAATGAAATTATCCAGACTGGGTTTTTCAAAGGCCCTTTAGAAGGAAGGGCTTGAGAATAAATGCTCTCTGTTTGCCACATGAACATTGGGGAGAGTTAGTGTCTTTGTCTTCAACCCACTCCCCCTCCAGCCAACGTTACAGCCACCCACTCCCTCACACATCCACCTCATGCCTTCCCACTGCTGTGTCCTGTCAGGGCTTCTGCAGCCCCTCGTCCCTTCTTGGCCCAATCCCCTCAGGGTCTCCCCCATCCCAGCCAACCTGCCCGGCAGCAGCGCCGCAGCCCCACAGCAGCTGCAGAGGAGCCCCATCCAGAGGCACCTCGGAGCCCTCAGCAATCCAGCAAGCAGCACACGGGCAGGAGGACACAGATGGCGCTTCCTGCCTGGGACAGGGCTTGTGGCCATCTCCAGGCACTGCTCTCACAGGGATCTCTGCAGCTCCAGCCCCTGCCCACCCGCTCTGTTGGCAGCAAAAAGGCTTCAGCAGAACTACCAAAGGCCAAGGGGCTTCTGGCCATTTTCCCTGCAACACAGCATGCTGGGACAGCTTGCTGAGCCCAAGCACCCTTTTTCCCCTCTTCCCCTATGCCCTGCAGACCCTGGGAAGCAAAAGAAAGCTCCCGGGAGTCTGTGTATTATAACACATTCTATATTCATATACTAAAGAAAAAACAAAAATAAAAGAACAATCATGAAGAAAGAGAATATTCCCGCTGGCTTAGGTGGCCCCAGCAGACAGAGCCTCTGGGCTCAGCTCTCTGCAGATCTCCAGCAGCGCAGCCAGCCGAGCCCCGACAGACGAGGCCGTGTCCTCCATGCCCTGCAGAGCTGATCCTGCAGCCTCTGGAAGACGGAAGATCGCTCACTCTGGAGTGACTGGAGGACATTCAGTGTATGAAGTGCCATGTGTGACGTGGCACTGCTGGTGTCCTCTGTCAGGTGTTCAAGGGCTGAAAGAGAGAGGAACAGAGCCACGGTCAGATCCCAAACCTGAGAGAACCCGAGGAGAGTCCCCTGCCAGGGCCATTCCAGCCGGCTCTAGCCATGGCCAGGAGGGAGCAGGGACCAATGGGACCAGCCCGAAGCTCCTGGCCACGAATCCCCCATGTGGCCCTGAAATCTTTGTGTGCTCTGCCCATGCCGCCTCTCGTCCGCAAAGGGAGCAGTGCCCTCGGCAGCCGGGGCAGGGCTTGCAGCTCCCCCCATCAGCCACTGCTGTCCGCACGCTGCCCTCACTCACCACTGCAGATGAGCCGGAGCTCTTCCTTCTTCCCCCTCAGGTGCCGCCCGGCCATCCCTGGGAACACAGAGCCTGTCACAGCCCCAGCGGCACAGCTCCCTGCCAGCGGCGCTGCTGGCACTGTGGCCACACGGCCTGCTGGCCCGGCAGGGCTCAGCCCGGCCCCTGCTGCACGCGGCCGCCCCAGGGCACGGCTGCGAGAGGGCGGCAGCAGTGCCGGGGCCAGGCGGGGCTCGATGGTGCCGGGCCCGGGTGGCGCTGCCGTGGCAGCAGGTGGGGCTGGGGCCGAGCTGTGGCAGGGCCGGGAGGGAGCCCGGGCTTGTGGCTCACCAATGAACCTGATGGCCACCACTTGCAGGGACTCCTGTGGGCTCTGCAGGTAGGGCAGGGCCCGGCGCAGGTGCTCGGCTGCTCTGCTCCCGTGGTCTGCCAGCTGGAGAGAGCGGCAGGAGGGAAGGGTTGGCGCGAGCTCAGCCCCTTGGCCGGGCGCTGCCTGCACCCAGCCCCAGCCTCCCCTGCCTGCACAGCCCTGAGGCGCGGCCAGCAGCTGCTGGTGCCGGGCTCTGGAGGGGCAGAGGGCCGGCTGCTGCCCGGGGAGCCGCGGTGCCGGCCCGCCCCACAGCTCCACTGGGCCAGGGCTCCATCGGAGCCTGGCTCAGGCCCACAGGAGCCTGGAGAAGAGCCTGCACGGCCTCTGGGTGCAGCAGCGGGCAGGGGCACAGCTGCCAGCCCCGCACTCCGAGCACCGCCCCCGGGGGCCTTCTCCAGGCTGAGGCTGGGGCTTGCAGGCCGTCCTTACCAGGCACTTGGTGAACTTCCACGGCTTCTGGTTCTTCACCAGTCTTTCAAGATCCCTCCTCTTCAGGAACTTGACCACACAAAGCAGCGTTTCCTGAGAAGCCTGGAGAGCAGCAGAGATGCAGAGATGGCCCCACAGCCCAGGGCGCAGGACTCACGTCCCTGTGCCAAGGCCTGGAGGAGGCTGCAGCCCGGCAGGCGCCAGGGCAGGAGGCAGCCGAGCCCCCTGCCAGGGGGACAGCAGCAGCCCACGAGTCCTCACCTGTGCCACACGCCGATTCTCATCATGGCAGTGGAAGAAGAGTGGCAGCAGGCTCTGGCGCAGGGGTGTCTTCAGGGCCTTTTTTTTCTTTTCCAGTGGAAGAGTCACCAAGGTTCTGAAGAGCAGTATGGAGAGCAGCTGCACCTGGCTATTATTCTGTATTGAAGGAAGAAAAGAAGACCTTAGCATTGGTTGCATGGGGCTCAGCTTGGCCCAGGCCTGCAAATCCACAAGGCACAGTGCCAGGGAAGCACCCAGTGGCCGTGGCTGGGGGCAGCGAGCCTTACGTGGTCAAAGAGTGGCAGGAGTGCCTCAAGCAGCTGCAGTGTGATGGGGCTGGGCATCAGCATGTCATTGTCCAAGATGATAAAGCTGAGAAGCATGACTGTCATGCTAACTATCTCTCCATCTGCGTCCCACAGGAGCTCCAAAAGACTTTCAGTCAGGCTCCACATTTTTTCGGTCTGTGCGGAACACAAGTTTGTGAAACGCCATCCTGCTGCTGCAGGGCCCAGAGGCCATAGGCCTGTCCTGAAGCACTCGGGCAGCTGAACTGGGAGGCAGGAGAGCTGGGAGCAACTGCCCCAGCACCCAAAGCTCAGCCAAGCCCAAGGGACTGCATTCCCCAGCTCAGCCTCAGCTGCTGCCCCCTTCTCACCATTGAGGGCTCCTCAATGAGCTCCAGAAGGGCCCTGAGCGCCAGGCGACGCCTCTCCCTGCACTCGCTCTGCAGCTGCCTTGACAAGATTTCCAGGACTCTGTTAGCACCGCGTTCACTCAGGTCCAGGAACTCGAGGACCTGAAAGGCACAGGGCAGTCACAGGGGACCCGGCCGGCAGGAGCCCAGAACCGCACAGGGCTGGGCCCAGGCAGCAGCACAGGGTGCGGGCACCGTCCCAGGCAGCTGTGGCTCCGAGAGGGCAGAGAGCTGGGAGGCAGCTGAGCGAGGCAGTGCTGGCCATCAGGCTCACCTCCACAAGGAATGCCAGGGCGGGCAGATCCCAGCGTGGCTCCCGTGTGCTGAGCAGCCGGAGCAGGTAGCGAGCGATCCGGGAACACAAGGGGATGGAGACACAGCACATCTCCCTATCAGGAAAAAAAGGAACCAAGACTGTGAGCCAGGGGGACAAATGTTTCCCAGGACTGACTCACAGAGGTCTGGTCTTTCCCCAGCATCCTGCAAGTGCACCTGGGATATTTCGGAGGTGGCTCCTTTTGTCCACCCTCCTCTCCCAGCCTTTTCCAGTCTGCTTGGCCGTCCCTCAGTGACAAGGCCCTCTGGGCTACAACCAGGGGGACTGTGTTGGAAACCCAGGGAACAGAGCACAAATGTCAGAGGCAGTGGGGAGAAGGAGGTCTCACCTGGCCAGCAGACCCACGGCATAGTGGTGGGTGTCAGCACACAGCAGCGTGTCCCAGCCACCCCTGCGTTCCATTGCCACCACCACATCCTCCTGCTGCATTTGGCAGAGCAGGGACTTCAGAGTCTGCACTGCAAACCTGCGTGCAGAGCAAAGCCCACGTCACGCTGGGAGCACTGGCTCCTGCCCAGGGTCGTGGCAGGGACAGGAGGACTGGGATGAGCAACTGCTGGGGCTGGTGGCAAGGCCATGTTGCTCCTGGCATCCTTTCCAGAAGGTATCGACCTCCTCTGGCACATCCAGAGTGCTGAAGAACACTTGGAAGAGCAGATGCACAAGGAGGCGGGGGAAATACACCGTCACCATATGTGGGACACAGGGCACCTGGAGGATCTTCCACATCACCACAGCTGCCTGCAAAGGACAAAGCCCCCCAAGACAGCCCTCAGTGCTGAGGTGTCCATGTGGCAGGGCCTGAGCAGGGGAGGGAGAGGCCAGGAGAGAGGCAGGGGGAGCACGGGGCCTGGTGCCCCTGAAGCTGCTCCTGGGCCAGGTTTCAGCCCAGTCCCTGAGGCAGGGAGATGCAGTGGGGCAAGGAAGATGGAGAGCTGCTGGAGAGGCGGCCGTGGGGCCAGCAAAGGCCAGTTGCAGAAACTCACAGCCAGGGCAAAGACACCCGTTTTGTCCCCATCCGAGGTGCATGTGCTGTGCTCTGGCCAGCTCCCCAGCACATCCAGGAGTATCAGCAGCACCGGCTCCGCAGTCCTGGGCGAGCACATGATGTTCTTCCACATGGTCAAAGCAGCTCTGTGGGGTTAGAGCTCTGTCTCAGGGGTCTCTCAGACACAGCATCAGGGCCTGGGCAGCAGTGGGGATCTGAGCTGGCTTCCAGCTCTGCCTCTGCCCACTGGCCCTCACCAGCAGCACCCAGGCAGCCCAGCCCTATGGGGACAGTCCCCTGAGGGGTGGCAAGGGAGCGTGGCAGCAGGCTCGGGGGCTGACGTGCAAGGGCTGGCAAAGAGAGCAGCCAGAGGGCCCTGGAACTCTCTGTTGGTCAGACACCTGCAACAGGCTGTACAGGCTGATGGGCTGGGGAGCCGTGAGCCCTCTGGGCAGGTGGGCCCCATACCTGTCACAGGATGGGGACACACGCAGGAGCGTCATGACTACGTCAGCGGGCTGTGCTTCAGTGAGATCCAGCAGGGTCCTGTTCAGCCTGTGCTCAGCAAACTGATTGGCCAGGAGCCACTGGTGGATGTACCTGACCAGGGCGGGCACCTGGAAAGGGCACAGGGTGACTTGGAAAGCTGCCAGAGGGAGGAATGTCCCCAGCTTCCCCAGAGAAGTGCTGCCCTTCCCAACACACTGCCATGTGGCCTCAAAGGTTTCCAGTGACCAGAAGGCGTGGCTTGGGAGGCCAAGCAATTCCTGGGAGGATCAAACCCTGGCTACAGGCTGCTTACTTGCTTTGGACTGGAAAAGCCCTCCTCTACGAGCATATCCAGCAGGGCAGCACTGGTCTTGGTTTGGAAGATGTGCGAATATGCTCTGAGCCCAGTGCCCATGGGGCTGGTCTCTTCTTCCCGAATTCTCTTCAGGAATTTGCAAACCAGCTGTAGGAGAAGGGCAGGAAGCCAGGGATTTTGCACGGAATGCTCCAAGCACTGTGACAGCAGGCCCAGCCCAGGTGGGGATGGCTGCAGGTACCTGTGCTGTTCTGTGGAAGAGGCCACGGGCGGGGTCCTGCTCTTGTGTGCGCTCCAGGGCTGCACCTGGCAAAGAGGGAGCACAGCCAGAGCTGAGGGGCTGCGGGAGAGGCAGGAGAACACAGCCCTGCCCTGTGCTTCCCAGGCAGGGACAGCCCTGGGATGCCCCAGGGGATGGAGCACAGCCCTGCGGGGTGTCTGCCTGGCCCCTATTCCTTCATGTCCATGGGCATGGCCCAGGGGATGGGATGGGATGGGATGGGATGGGATGGGATGGGATGGGATGGGATGGCGCAGCGCCCAGCTGGCTGCAGGCACCAACTCTGTGGCCCAGCTCTACCACTCACCACCACTCAACGGCTCCAGCTCTTCAGTCTCCTGTGCGGGGGCAGGTCCAGGACCTTCTTCCTCTTCTTCCCCCCAGGCCAGCTTGGGCCCTCTTGTGGCTCTCTGCTCCATGTCTTGCAGGAGAGATGGCTTGGAAAAGCTCTTAGTCAGCAAGTCCTACAGTCGTGCCTGGAAGGCACCTTCGAGAGAGAAGCCTCGGGAAGGCTACAGGACAGCAAGTCCTGCACTCTGGTCTCGAGGGCTCCTGCCACAAGGACAGGAGACTCCTGTCAAGGATTGTGGTGTGGCCTCAAGGGCACTGGCAGCAGGGATTGGAGATGCCTCTGGGGCACCAAGTCCCACGCTCTGCCCTCAAGGGCACCTGCAGAAGAGGAGCCTCGGGAAGGCCACAGGTCAGCAAGTCCTGTGGTCTGGCCTCGAGGTCAGCTGCAGGAACAATGCCTTGGAAAGGCTCTGGGTCAGACACGATCGAAGGCGCTGTGCGGGGGCTCCTCACGGCACTGCTCTGTGCTGTCCTGTCCCGTTGCCTGCTCCGAGCACTGTGGCCTGCTCTTGTCACCACCAGCTCCTATGTCACCATGTGTCACAAAGGGCCCTTGGACACCCGTTCTGTGCCATGGTTACCATGCTGCACCGTGTCACAAAGGGCCCCTGCACACACTGCCCCCTGCCATGGGGCTGCCCCCAGCTGAACCAAAGTGGCCCAGGCTGGAAGGAATCTCTCACCCCAAGTGTTTAAGGCAGCCCGACAGGGTCTTTAGGAACAGCTCAGACCATCAGCAAACGCTGCCCTGCTCTCTGGGCTCAGGGCAGCAGAAGGAGACCCCAGGGGTGCCGAGGCAGCCGCTCTGGGAAGGGCACGGGGCCTTCCACAGAAGCTGGCACGGCCTCCTTGGGACATGTCCCAGCGGGTGGCCATCCTAAACCTGTGGGTGTGACACGGACAGGGAACGTGTGGGCCAGGGCACGAATGCTGCTCTGACCCCTGGGCCTGGGGAGCACTGACATCAGCAGGTGTGGCAGAGTCCCTGCCCAAGCAGACCTGCCACCCCCCGAGCCCTGGCAGCGCTGGTGCCCATCTCCTGTCCCTGAGACCTGTGCCCCCGGGGGGCTTCTGTGCCAGAGGGAGCCAAAGCCCACCTGCATTGGGGGCTGTGCTCCTTCCTGCAGGGGCTGTTGGCAGGAGCACCTGCAGCAAATGCTGGCAACACTTGGTCTCGGTCAGAAGCTCTCACTCCATGCTGAAATTATTTTCTATTGAAGTAATTTCCTTTAGCACAGAAACACCTTAGTGGTGAAGGCACAGAAGAATCTGGCGTTTAAGACTCCTCACTTCAGGAAAGCTTTACTTCCCATTGCTCAACTCAAGGAGTTCCAAAAAGTTGCAAACTTCCCAAATTCATTGGGATGGCCTGAGAAGGTGAAGAGTTGGAATTTTGCTTCCCATCTCAAAGCAGCAACTCATTTGCCCTAATGTGACCCACTGAGAGTCACTTTACAGAACATAACACTACACAGAGGCAAAAAAAATGGCCATTCTTTGGTTTGCAAATGGTTTTCTATGAAGAGATGATAATATCCTAATTCTCTTAAGGAATAAAAGCTGTCCAGAAATGAAAGTCCACTCAGTGTTGCAAAAGTAGCCCAAACAAATGAGTAGATGGCAAAAGGGCTAATCCTCCCCCTGGTACAGATATCTAAGTGGCCAGTAAAGTACAGCTCTCCCTTCTTGTTCCCTGCAGGAGAATCAGGACCATGAACAGGAAGAGTCACAGATATTCTTTCTGCCCTCTGTAAGCAAAGCTATGCCAAACCACAAATGCTGCCTTCAAACTGACTCAAATTCCAGCCTAGACCTCTCACCTTCCAGACAACTCCTTCCCCAACACTCCACCAACACCAACCCTCCCAAACTCCCACCCAGAAGCCCTCAACACCCCACCAGGGCCCCCAGCTGTCCCCGTCCCTCCGCAGAGCTTTCCCACCCTCCAGCACACGCCCTGGTTCACTGCACATGCCCTGGGATGGCACTCAGGGGGATCTGCTCCAAGGCCTTCCCCGGTGGCAAGCTCAGGCTGCCAGGCCTGGGGTTCCTGGATCACCCTTCCCAGCGAGCCTTCCTGTGCACGGCTGTTCCATTTGCACCTTTGTGCCCAGCTCGGACTTCTCCACTCAACCAGGGCTGCTGGGAAAGGATCCAGAGCAGCCTGACAAGCTCTTTTCTCCAGCTCCCTCCTAACTCTCTGGGGAGGTAGAACATCCCACAGGAAAGCAACTGGTGCCACAAGGAGCAGGCGGCCTCAGGCACCTTTGGCAATGAAACAAGGATTTGTTTGACATAAGTAAGCACAAGCAATTCACATTAGTCAACAAGTACTTAGCACAGACAGACATAAGTACTTAGCACCAGTTAGCATAAGAAAAACCTAACTTGACATGAGAGTGACTTGACAAAAAGCTTTAGACATAGTCTGCCAGAAGAACTAAGGGCCAGTATGGAATCAGCCCTGTGCAGGGAAGCCATGAGGAAGACTTTGTGCTGCTTTGGGGCGTCGAGATGGCTCCTGGCCAGTGCCTGGACATCAGCTTCAAGTCTAGGAATCTGACACAATGTATTTCTAACCCCCTGCCTATCGAATCACCTCAGCAGTGTAAAGATGGATGGTACGTTTGATACAATTCCTACATACTGAAATTTCCACTGAAATTTCTAAGTGGCAGAGAAATATTTTAGTGGGGTGCAGACTCCTGCCCTCCTGCCAGGTCAGTAAAAGGGCTTTTGGCAGACAATGCATTTGTCTGCTGATTTCTCTGAATTAGGGAAAGCCCTCAGGACTGCTATATCCTGAGGGAACACCCTTGGCCTTGACCTGTAGGCACCTGCACAAGATTAAAATCAGCTGTCTCAGCTCCCAGGAGCTCTCTTGGCCAGCATCCTGACATGGATGCGGGGCTGCTGCGAGGCACTGCTGGGACCCAGCAGGACAGGACCGGCTGTCTCATGTCCATGTAGCACCCCTGACACAGACAGCGTCATCCCAAAACCCGACAAACGCTCACGTGTCAGCAGAGGGGAGCAAGGAGCACTGGGCTCCTCTCCAGGTATCTCAGCTAGGCTGGCTCCACAACACACCCCCATTTGAAGGCCTGCTGATGCCCAGCTGCCAGAAATGCCTACCTTGTTCTCTCCAAGATGCACAGGGAGAGCCAATGAGCAGGACGCCTGGAGAGGCAAACTTTCCAAGCCTTTTCTGAGGCCAGGGACACACCAAGATCAGCCAAGGCTCTCCACACTGCCTGGCCCACCCAGCCCAGCTCTGTGCTGGCCCTGGGCCACAGCAGCTTCCACCAAGTAGGAGGCAAATGCATATTGCTAAGAGTTGAAACACAGCAGACAGGGAAGATGTGAAAAGTGTGTCTGTAAAGGCCTTTTAATTCCCAGCTCTCAAAGAGAGCTCTGGGGCTCGTGGCTGGACAGAGATGCCCCTGCTCACACCTCTGTCCAAAGTGGGGGAACACACCCTGCTGCAGGTGTTTGGGTTGGTCTCTGCAGGTCCAGGTGGATGCCAAACCTGCTCCTCACAGCCTTCTCCCTTGCCCTGCCCCTCTGCCAAGTGCAACGGGCCTCAAGGACTGCAAGGAGCACAGAGAGCCAAAGTAGGACACTTGCACCTACCTCACTGGGAGCTCCCTGGGAAGCACTTTCCTTGAGAAGCAAGCCCCTTTCCTCCAAAGGCATTTCCCCAAATGTGTAGCTTTTCTGGGGAACACCAAAACACTCTTAAGAAAAGCTGGCAAGGCTGAATGACTTCAGGTCCTTTCAGGACAGGCACTCCAGCTCTAGCTCCTATTCCCCCAAGTGTGTTTCCAGGTGGAGGTTCAGAGGTGCAGCCCCAGGCCCCTACAAACACAAGGTGCCCGCTGCCTCTTCACCTGCCTCAACTCCTGCCTGCGCTCACGGCAGGAAAACCAGGCTGTTCCCAGCCAGAGCCCAGAGCCCTGTCCCCACAGGATGCTCTTGCCAGAACCTTCCAGAACTCTCTGCTGTGCACGCTGCGCTTTTCATGCCCGCTCCCAACAGGCTTTGGAATGCAGAGCACACCCTGGCTGGCTCTGCCACCAGCACGCCCCAAACACAGATGGAGGAAGAAGCAGCAGGGGTTGTTTCGCGGCCATGGCCAAGAGAAACTGGAAGGGTGCCCTCGCTCTGGTCTCACTTGGTTGGCTTTCTGACTGGGTCTGAGCCTGGGGATGCCATTCCTCGGTTCTGGGGACCAGAACCACACCTGGGATCCCAGCACTGCCAGGCAGTGCTCCGGGCACTGGCACGGTCATGTGTCTGAGTCTCGGGCACCATGCTGCTGCTTCATTTGCTCTTAGGCACACCCAAAGCTCTCTGTTGAGCCCACATGGTCTCTGGTTCTGCCCTCTTCCTGATCCTGTGCAGGGATGGAGCAGTGCAGTGCTTTCAGGAAGCTGTTCTTGAAAAGGTTCCAGCATTCCAAGCTCTTTTGCCCTCTGTGGATGCTTGCCATGGAATGCCTCACAGCTGGGTTCAGAGCATCCTCAGCTTGGCTCTTCCAAAGTCCAGGGGCTCCAGGGTGCTCAGCAAGGTCTGTACCTCCACAGCGTCATGGAAATGGATCTTCAGCACAGGGAACTTCCCAGCCTGATCTGCCCTTGTTCCTGTGTCTGTGCACAAAACACGGCGTGGAAGAGAATGGCAGGAGGGGCTTGTGTGTCCCAGGGCCCCAGATTTGTATTCCTCCAGTTCCACAGAGATGCAGGTAAAGCAAAGAAGCCAAACAGTTTATTAATGGAAGGTGAAGCAAAGGGATGAGCTGGGAGGGAAGAAAGGGGATGTGCAGGTGTGGAAGCGCTCTGCAGCCACGGGATGGAGGTTTGCTGGCCAGCACACCCTTGGTGGCTGAGGGCACACACGAGAGTGGCCGCCCCCTGATCTCTGCTGAGACCGTCTAGGGTGGCGGTAATTGCTACGGCGTGGGTGACAGCAGGAGCACGGCATGAGAAATCAGAGGCGAAGGAAACAAGGAAGGATCACTCGTCTGAGTTTCTGAGGAACGTTTATTTCTGAAAGGGGTCCAGTGCAAGTGACAAAGAAAATGGGTCTGACTAGCATTTTTAAAGAGGGGATGGTACAAGGGGTGGCTACAACTCTCACCCAATGAGGGGATCTTAGGGGAGGAACAGGTCACTTAGCAACTCCAATAAGGATCATTCAGGGGAGGGAAGAAGCCTCACAAACCAATCAACCATCAAGACATAGCTAACTGACACCGAACATTTGAGACTACAAGGGGAGTGACTACGGAGACTGACAAGAGTAAGGGGTAGTACAACTGAGATTGACAAGGGCTTCTAAGGGAAAGAGGGGGGAGCAGGGAGACTGACACTGATGGGCAGACAAGTGGTGGGAAAACTTTGTGGTAAACAACTTAGGACTGAACCATTAGGGGGAACAAAATGAGGTACATGGGAGAAACCATTATAGCTGACTAACATAGGAAATCTAACTTTTATATTAAAACTACTGTAAAACACCAACTACCATGTTAGCGTTCAGGAACACATAATCACGAGAAATGATTATATGCAGGTGCTTTTGTTGAAGAGCTCTGGGTGTCAGGGGTAAAGACCCAAATCTGACTCCGACATAGGTTCGGGATGGATATGCTTTTTTATTCTATCGTTATATAACTTTAATGTTAATTATTAAACTTACATTGTTCTATAGTATACATAGATTTCAGCCAAGCATGGCCACCTTAGACTAGGAACATACAGTTTCTCAGTGTTCTTCTTATGATTATACAATAACTATTTTAACCACTAAACAATCATTTAAGCTAGCAATTATACTACTTACGCAGGTAAAAAAAAAAGGCTTAACATTTCAGAGTTTATCTTAGCATTTTCCAGGGCACCACTATCACATGGAATCTCATGGAATCAGGTGTCCATGTTGACAGAACCAGGCCTCATGGAACACAGGAGACTATTGTTACCCAAGGGAATCCCATGGAACCAGGTGTCCATCGTGACAGAGCCAGGCCTGATGGAACGCAGGAGAAAATTGTTACCGAAGGGAATCCCATGAAACCAGGTGTCCATGGTGACAGAGCCAGGCCTCATGGAACACTTGAGAACATTGTTACCCAAGGAAATCCCATGGAACCAGGTGTCCATGGCGACATAGACAGGCTAATGGAACCTAATGGAACACTGGAGAACTTTGTTACCGCCTAGAATGTCATGGAACCAGGTGTCCATGGTGACAGGGCCAGGCCTCATGGAACACTGGAGAACATTGTTACCCCATGAAATCTCATGGAACCAGGTATCCATGGTGACAGAGCCAGGGCTGATAGAACCTAATGGAACACTGGAGAACATTGTTACCCAAGGGAATCCCATGGCACCAGGTGTCCATGGTGACAGAGCCAGGGCTCATGGAACACTGGACAACATTGTTACCTCATGGAATCTCATGGAATCAGGTGTCTATGGGGACAGAGGCAGGCCTGATGGAACACTGGAGAACATTGTTACCCCACAGAATCTCATGGAACCAGGTGTCCATGGTGACAGAGCCAGGCCACATGGAACACTGGAGAACATTGATACCTCATGGAATCTCATGGAACCAGGTGTCCTTGGTGACAGAGCCAGGCCTGATGGAACGCTGGAGAGCAATGTTAACCAAGGAAATCTCATGGAACCAGGTGTCCATGGTGACAGAGCCAGGCCTGATGGAACACTGGAGAACATTGTTACCCAATGGAATCTCATGGAACCAGGTGTCCATGGTGACAGAGCCAGGCCTGATTGAACACAGGAGAACATTGCTAGCCCATGGAATCTCATGGAACCAGGTGTCCATGGTGAAAGAGCCAAATTAAATGAACCTAAGGAAACACAGGAGAACATTGTTACCCCATGGAATCTCATGGAACCAGGTGTCCATGGTGTGCGATCCGGGCCGCATGGAACACTGGAGAACATTGTTACCCAATGGAATCTCATGGAACCAGGTGTCCTTCGTGACAGAGCCATGCCTCATGTAACACAGGAAAACATTGTTACCCAATGGAATCCCATGGAAACAGGTGTACATGGTGACAAAGACAGGCCTCATGAGACACTGGAGACTATTGTTACCCAAGGGAATTCCATGGAACCAGGCGTCCATGGTGACGGAACCAGGCTAATGGAACCTAATGGAACACAGGAGAACTTTTTTACCCCATGGAATCTCATGGAACCAGGTATCCATGGTGAAACCGTCAGGCCTGATGGAACATAATTGAACAAAGGAGAACATTGTTAGCCCATGGAATCTCATGGAACCAGGTATCCATGGTGACAGAGCCAGGCCTGAGGGAACACAACAGAAGAGGGTTACCCAAGGGAATCCCATGGAACCAGGTGTCCATGGTGACAGAGCCAGGCCTGATGGAACCTAATGGAACACTAGCGATCATTGTTACCCAATGGAATCTCATGGAACCAGGTGTCCATGGTGACAGAGCCAGGCCTGATGGAACACTGGAGAACATTGTTACCCCATGGAATCTTATGGAAACCGGTGTCCATGGTGACAGAGCCAGGCCTGATGGAACACTGAAGACTATTGTTACCCAAGGGAATCCCATGGAACCAGGTGTGCATGGTGACAGAGCCAGTCTTATGGAACCTAATGGAACACAGGAGAACACTGTTACCCCATGGAATCTCATGGAACCAGGTGTGCATGGTGACTGAGTCAGGCCTCATAGAAAACTGTAGAACATTGTTACCCCATGGAATCTCATTGAACCAGTTGTCCATGTTGACAAAGCCAGGTTAATGGATCCTAATGGAACACAGAAGAACATTGTTACCCAAGGGAATTTCATGGAACCATGTGTCCATGGTGACAGAGCCAGGCCTCATGTTACACTGGAGAACATTGTTAACATAGGGAATCTCATGGAACCAGGTGTCCATGGTGACAGAGCCAGGCCTGATGGACCACTGGAGAACATTGTTACCCAATGGAATCTCATGGAACCAGGTGTCCTTCGTGACAGAGCCATGCCTCATGTAACACAGGAAAACATTGTTACCCAATGGAATCCCATGGAAACAGGTGTACATGGTGTCATCACCAGGCTAATGGAACCAAATGGAACACAGGAGAACATTGTTACTCCATGGAATCTCATGGAACCAGGCGTCCATGGTGACAGAGCCAGGCCTCATGAGACACTGGAGATTATTGTTACCCAAGGGAATTCCATGGAACCAGGTGTCCATGGTGACAGAGCTGGTCCTGATGGAACACTGGAAAACATTTTTACCCAAAGTAATCCCATGGATCCAGGTGTCCATGGTGCGAGAGCCAGGCTAATAGAACCTAATGGAACACTGGAGAATATTTTTACCCCATGGAATTTCATGGAACCAGGTGTCCATTGTGACCAATCCGGGCCACATGGAACACAGGAGATCATTGTTAACTCATGGAATCCCATGGAACCAGGTGTCCATGGTGACAGAGCCAGGCCTCATGGAACACGGGAGAACATTGTTACTCAAGGGAATCTCATGGAACCAGGTGTACATGGTGACAGAGCCAGGCCTCAAGGAACACTGGAGAACATTGTTACCCCAATGGATTCTCATGGATCCCGGTGTCCATGGTGACAGAGGCAGGCCTGATGGAACCTAATGGAACACTGGAGAACATTGTTACCCAATGGAATCTCATGGAAGCACATGTCCATGGTCACAGAGCCAGGCCTCATGGAACACTGGAGAAAATTTTTACCCCATGGAATCCCATGGAACCAGGTGTCCATGGTACAGAGCCAGGCCTGAAGGACCACTGGAGAACCTTGTTACCCCAATGGTATCTCATGGAACCATGTGTTCATCCTGATATAGCCAGGCTAAAGGAACCTAATGGAACCCAGGAGAACATTGTTAGCCTATGGAATCTCATGGAACCATGTGTCCATGGTAACAGTGCCAGGCCTCATGGAACACTGGAGACTATTGTTACCGAAGGGAATCCCAAGGAACCAGGTGTCGATGGTGACAGAGCAAGGCTAATGGAAACTAATGGAACACAGGAGAACATTGTTACCCCATGTTATCTCGTGGAACCAGGTGTGCATGGTGACTGAGTCAGGCCTGATTGAACACGGGAGAACTTTGTTACACCATGGAATCTCATGGAACCAGGTGTCCATGGTGACAGAGCCAGGCCTCATGGAACACAGGAGACTATTGTTACCCAAGGGAATCTCATGGAATCAGGTGTCCTTGGTGACAGAGCCAGGCCTGATGGAACGCTGGAGAGCAATGTTAACCAAGGAAATCTCATGGAACCAGGTGTCCATGGTGACAGAGCCAGGCCTGATGGAACACAGGAGAACATTGTTACCCCATGGAATCTCATGGAACCAAGTGTCCATGGTGACAGAGCCAGGCCTGATGGAACTCTGGCGATCATTGTTACCCAATGGAATCTCATGGAACCAGGTGTCCATGGTGACAGAGCCAGGCCTGATTGAACACAGGAGAACATTGCTAGCCCATGGAATCTCATGGAACCAGGTGTCCATGGTGAAAGAGCCAAATTAAATGAACCTAAGGAAACACAGGAGAACATTGTTACCCCATGGAATCTCATGGAACCAGGTGTCCATGGTGTGCGATCCGGGCCGCATGGAACACTGGAGAACATTGTTACCCACCGGAATCTCATGGAACCAGGTGTCCTTCGTGACAGAGCCATGCCTCATGTAACACAGGAAAACATTGTTACCCAATGGAATCCCATGGAAACAGGTGTACATGGTGTCATCACCAGGCTAATGGAACCAAATGGAACACAGGAGAACATTGTTACTCCATGGAATCTCATGGAACCAGGCGTCCATGGTGACAGAGCCAGGCCTCATGAGACACTGGAGATTATTGTTACCCAAGGGAATTCCATGGAACCAGGTGTCCATGGTGACAGAGCTGGTCCTGATGGAACACTGGAAAACATTTTTACCCAAAGTAATCCCATGGATCCAGGTGTCCATGGTGCGAGAGCCAGGCTAATAGAACCTAATGGAACACTGGAGAATATTTTTACCCCATGGAATTTCATGGAACCAGGTGTCCATTGTGACCAATCCGGGCCACAGGGAACACAGGAGATCATTGTTAACTCATGGAATCCCATGGAACCAGGTGTCCATGGTGACAGAGCCAGGCCTCATGGAACACGGGAGAACATTGTTACTCAAGGGAATCTCATGGAACCAGGTGTACATGGTGACAGAGCCAGGCCTCAAGGAACACTGGAGAACATTGTTACCCCAATGGAATCTCATGGATCCCGGTGTCCATGGTGACAGAGGCAGGCCTGATGGAACCTAATGGAACACTGGAGAACATTGTTACCCAATGGAATCTCATGGAAGCACATGTCCATGGTCACAGAGCCAGGCCTCATGGAACACTGGAGAAAATTTTTACCCCATGGAATCCCATGGAACCAGGTGTCCATGGTACAGAGCCAGGCCTGATGGAACCTAATGGAACACTGGAGAACATTGTTACCCCATGGAATCCAATGGAACCAGGTGTCCATGGTGACAGATCCAGGCCTGATGGAACACTGGAGACTATTGTTACCCAAGGGAATCCCATGTAACCAGGTGTCCATGGTGACAGAGCCAGGCTAATAGAACCTAATGGAACACAGGAGCACATTGTTAGCCCATGGAATCACATGGAACCAGGTGTCCATGGTGACAGAGCCAGGTCTGATGGAACCCAGAGAACACTGTTACCCAAGGGAATCCCATGAAAACAGGGGTCCGTGGTGACAGAGCCATGGTAATTGAACCTAATGGAACACAGGAGAACATTGTTACCCCATGGAATCTCATGGAACCAGGTGTCCATTGTGAATGAGCCAGTCCTCATGGAACACAGGGGAACATTGTTAGGCCATGGAATCCCATGGAACCAGGTGTCTATGGCGACAGTGCCAGGCCACATGGAACACTGGAGAACATTGTTACTCCATGTGTTAGCGTTCAGGAACACGTAATGGAAAACTAGAGATCATTGTTATCCAAGGGAATTTCATGGAACCATGTGTTCATGGTGACAGAGGCAGGCCTGATGGAACATAATGGAGACTATTGTTACCCAGGGGAATCCCATGGAACCAGGTGTCAATGGTGATAGAACCTGGCGAATGGAACCTAATGGAACACAGGAGAACATTGTTACCCCATGGAATCTCATGGAACCAGGTGTCCATGGTGACAGAGCCAGGCCTGATGGAACCTAATGGAACACTAAAGAACACTGTTACCCAAGGGAATTTCATGGAAGCAAGTGTCCACGGTGACAGAGGTAGGCCTGATGGAACACAGGAGAACATTGTTAGCCCATGGATTCTCATGGAACCAGTTATCCATGGTGACAGAGCCAGGCCTGATGGAACACAGGAGAACATTGTTACCCCATGGTATCTCATGGAACCAGGTGTCCATGGGGACTGAGCCGGCCTGATGGAACACTGGAGAACATTGTTACCCAAGGGAATCTCATGGAACCAGGTGTCCGTGGTGACAGAGTCAGGCCTGATGGAACATAATGGAACACAGGAGAAAATTGTTACACCATGGAATCCCATGGACCCAGGTGTCCATGGTGACAGAGGCAGGCCTGATGGAACCTAATGGAACACAGGAGAACATTGTTACCCAATGGGCCCTCATGGAACCAGGTGTCCATGGTGACAGAGCCAGGCCTCATGGAACCTAATTGAACACTGGAGATCATTGTTACCCAAGGGAATCCCATGGAAACAAGTGTCCATGGCGACAATGGCAGGCCTGATGGAACACAGGAGAACATTGTTACCCCAGGGAATTTCATGGAACCAGGTGTTCATGGTGACAGAGCAAAGCCTCATGGAATACTGGAGAACATTGTTACCCAATGGGCCCTCATGGAACCAGGTGTCCATGGTGACACAGCCAGGCCTCATGGAACACTGGAGAACATTGTTACCCAATGGAATCTAATGGAAGCAGGTGTCCATGGGGACAGATCCGGGCCTCATGGAACACGGGAGAACATTGTTACCCAAGGGAATCCCATTGAACCATGTGTCCATGTTGTCAGAGCCAGGCGTAATGGAACACTGGAGAACATTGTTACCCCAATGGAATCTCATGGATCCCGATATCCATGGTGACAGAGCCAGGCCTGCTGGAACATTGGAGAACATTTTTACCCCATGGAATCTCATATAACCAGGTGTCCATGGTTACAGAGACAGGCCTCATGGAACACTGGAGAAAATTTTTACCCCATGGAATCCCATGGAACCAGGTGTCCATGGTGACAGAGCCAGGCCTGATGGAACTCTGGAGACTATTGTTACCCAACGGAATCTCATGGAAGCAGGAGTCCATGGTGACAGAGCCAGGGTAATGGAACCTAATGGAACACAGGAGAACATTGTTACCCCATGGAATCTCATGGAAGCAGGTGTCCATGGTGACAGAGCCAGGCTTATGGAACCCAGGAAAACATTGTTACCCAAGGGAATCCCATGAAAACAGGGGTCCGTGGTGACAGAGCCATGGTAATTGAACCTAATGGAACACAGGAGAACATTGTTACCCCATGGAATCTCATGGAACCAGGTGTCCATCGTGAATGAGCCAGTCCTCATGGAACACAGGAGAACATTGTTACCCAAGGGGAATCCCATGGAACCAGGTGTCTGTGGCGACAGAGCCAGTCCACATGGGACACTGGAGAACATTGTTACTCCATGTGTTAGCGTTCAGGAACACGTAATCACGAGAAATGATTATATGCAGGCGCTTTTATTGAAGAGCTCTGGGTGTCAGTGGTAAAGACCCAAATCTGACTCCGACATAGGTTCCGGATGGATATGTTTTTATATTCTATCGTTATATAACTTTCATATTAATTATTAAACTCACATTGTTCTATAGTATACATAGATTTCAGCCAAGCATGGCCACCTTAGACTAGGAACTTACAGTTTCTCAGTGTTCTTCTTATGATTATACAATAATTATTTTAATCACTAAACAATCATTTAAGCTAGCAATTATACTACTTACGCAGGTAAAACACAAGGCTTAACATTTCAGAGTTTATCTTAGCATTTTCCAGGGCGCCACTATCATTATTCCCCCTTTGAAAGCATTTTCACTTCACTATAGGTGTAAATGTTTTCACTTGATACAGTCTTTTACTTCTCAATTTATGTTTGATGTTCTTCAAATCCAGGGTTGATGTAAAAGTTGTCGTGGATTCTATTATGGGCTGGAGAACTAGAAGATAGTGGATGTGGATCTCGTGTCAGTGCCTTTATTATTTTGTGGTTCCAGGACGTTTTCTTCTGTATTTCTCTCCTTAAAATGCTGTAAACTAACCAAATTGCTAAGAATACAATTAGTAAGATTATCACACTCTCAATGATAGATTTAATCTATGAACTCACATTCCACCCTAACCTTTTAAAGATTTTTCCTAACTAGCTTGTAGTCAAATCTTTTTGCTCTTCTTGTGCCTCATGCTCTATTTGTTTCAACTGATTGATGTCATATTCTACATCTGCAGTTACATTTGGGATGTGAATGCAGCAATGATCAACTCGTCCCTTTAAAAATCTACATACTCCATGCTCTTTCAGGAGTAACAAATCTAAGGCTAATCGATTTTGCAAAGTCATTTTTGTGGTGGTTTGTAATTGTACGTTTAATTCTTTAAATCTTTCTCTGGTGATTTTTGCTAGTCTATCTACTTGGCCTGTAAGTTTGTACAGCATCTCTCTATTCTGGTAGTTTGCTATAGGACCGAGTAAAGACTCTAGGGCTCACCCAAGTTTCATTCCACTAGAGGGTTCTTGCCAAGTGTCATCTGGATTTTTGTTGTCTAGAACTTCTTGTCTTGCTCTTATCTGCAGAAGTTCATATTTTCTATTAAATGGGGACTTTTTCCAAGTTGGACAAAAGGTTGGGAGGCCCAAAGTAATTTCTTTTACTTTCCCAAATTCAGGCAGATATGTTGTCCAGGTACCATCGCTTGTTGCCCATACAAATTGTCCTAGACTTTTAATTGTACTCCTGGTACATCTTATAATCACTTTATAATTCATTTTGCCTTGTTTATGTTTGATCCCTCTGCAAGCACAACCAATCTGTAGGGCTATTGCCAGGGGTGGTATCTGTTTTATCTCTGCATCATCAGAAGTGCAGTCATAAGTTTTATTGCATGCCCACCAACTTACTTTGTCTGCCCACGTTCTGCTACTAGTGGCAGTGTATGTTACTGCTGGATCTGTTTCACTCTCAGAACCTTCCCACTTAATACACCAAGGGGTGTTTGCCATATATTGGAATTTTTGAAGTATACTCACAGACCACGCACAATCCCAAGGCTCTATCTGATCTTTCTGATCCTCGGCCTCACACTTCCATACCAGAGTAGTTTCTGTAACATTTTCTATGATCTTTTTATAGCGTGGCAAATAGCATTGCCATTGTGTGGTGCCTCCTGACTGTCCCATAGAGGTTCCTAGTATGCCATCACTTAGAATACAGTCTTTCTGGCTCATAGGTCTCATCCATGTTCCTACTTTCTCCCAAGTTTCCTTGACTACCTGTCTCGGTTCAAGTACCTGTTTGCATGCAATTGTTTTGTTCTTTTGTATTTCAGGTAGTTTTGATGTTATGATTCCCCAATTTACTGGATCTCCTGCTGCCTTAGGTATTGGCAGACAGGCAGTTATTCTACTGGTGTTTTGTATTTTGGCAAAATCTTTAATCCAATCATTACATTCTCAGCTTGAACTGCATTAGAAATTTTTATCACTTGTGTTTCTGCCTCTCTCTTCATTCTAGAATGAAGAGTGGTTAGTTGATCTTTTTGCATCCCACATCCTAAAGACGTTAATGACCATAACATTAGCACAATTACTAATAACATTCTCAAAGTAATTAAACACATCTTATCTGCAGTCTTGGTTCCACAGTTTACACAGTCTGTGATCCAGGATGGACTTTCTTCACTCGTGTATAGTGAATCCAGGGGTCTACACCGGCTACTTTCACTGCTGTAAAGGTGGTCAGCAGTACCTGATAGGGTCCATTCCACTTTTCTTTCAGCGGTTCTTTGTTCCAGTTTTTAATGTACACCTCGTCTCCTGGAAGTATGTTATGAACTGGGTTCTCGAGAGTTATTGGTCTATTCCACACGAGGATGCTCCGGAGCTGAGCTAAAGTTTTCCCAAGAGACAGAACATAATTATACACTTCCTGTTTTCCTGTAACGTGTACATTAGGGTTAGGCTCAGGAGATTCATATGGTTTCCCATACAATATCTCATACGGACTGACTGACATCCCGCCCCTAGGTTTTATCCTAATCCTCAACAGTGCTATTGGCCAAGCCTGGGGCCACTGCAGCTTGGCTTCTTGGCATATTTTACTGATTTGCCTTTTTAGTGTCTGATTCATCCTCTCTACCTGTCCACTTGACTGGGGTCTCCACGGTGTGTGGAGGTCCTAAGTTATCTCCAGCAATCTACTTACTTCTTTTACTACTGTAGCTATGAAATGGGGCCCCCTATCTGATGATGCCCCTAGGGGTACCCCGAACCTGGGAATAATTTCCTGTAGTAACCACTTAACTGTTTCCTTTGCTTGGTTTGTGCAACAGGGAAGGGCTTCTGGCCATCCAGAAAATGTGTCAACCCCTACTAACAGGTATTTGTATCCTCGAGTTCTTGGCAATTCTACGAAATCTACCTGCCAATAATCTCCTGGCTCTATTCCTATCCGAATCCTTCCTAGCTGTGCCTGTCGCCTAGCCACTGGGTTGTTTTTCAAACAGATATCGCATTTTGACATGACTGATTTTGCCATTGTTAACATCCGTACCGAAATTAAATTCTGCTTTAGCAATTTTACCAATGCCTCTGCACCCCAATGACATTTGTTATGTTTAATTTGTAGAACTTCTCTCATTATCAAGGGGGGTACCACTATTTGTCCTTGTGCAGTTAAATACCATCTTTCTGAGTTCTTTTGTGCATTTAGTAAACATGCCAGTCTCTCATCTTCTACTGAATATCTTGGTTTTGGAGGCAGATTAAATTGGGATATATTGAGCTTTGAAGGTATCAATGCCATTGTTGTTTGCACCTCTCGAGCAACCTGTCAGGCTGCCTTGTCTGCCTTTCGATTTCCTTCACAGATTTTGGAGTTTCCTGATTGGTGTGCTTCACAGTGTATAATTGCCACTTGCTCAGGTTTTTGTACTGCTTTTGTCAATTGCAGGACTGCATCTTGGTGTTTAATGTGTGTACCTCGAGAAGACAATAATCTCCTTTCTTTCCACAGTGCTCCATGTACATGCACCACCCCAAAGGCATATTTTGAGTCAGTCAGTCCACCTTTTTCCCTTCACTTAATTCTAGTGCTCTGGTTAGAGCAACCAGTTCTGCCTTCTGGGCAGATGTATTTGGTGGTAATGTTTTTGCCTCCACTACTGTGCTGACTGTTGTTACCACATATCCAGCGTATCTGGTTCCATTTTCCATGAAGCTGCTCTCATCTGTAAACAGCTCCCACTCTGGCTGCTCTAGTGGGATGACTTTCAAGTCTTCTCTTGTTGAATAGGTGTACTCTATTACCTCTACACAGTCATGTTCCAATGGGCCTTCTTCAGTTGTGGTACCTAGGAACAAAGCTGGATTCAAAAGGTTAGTTGTTTTATATGTGACATCATCCTGCTCAGTCAGGACTACCTGGAATTTTATCATCCTGCTTGGAGATAGCCAATGGCCCCCCTTCTGTTCTAAGACAGTGGTTACCATGTGTGGCATATAGACATCTATGTGTCTTCCCATAGTAAGCTTCCTGGCTTCTTGTATCAGCATCACGGTGGCTGCAACCGCCCGCAGACATGGAGGCCACCCCGCACTTATGTTGTCAAGTTGTTTGGAAAAGTAGCCCACCGGTCTTTTCCAACTTCCCGGACGTTGGGTCAGGACTCCTAGTGCTAGGCGTAGCCTTTCATGTACAAACAGCTGAAAATCTTTAGACAGATCAGGTAACCCTAATGCTGGAGCAGTCGTCAGTGCCTCTTTTAGTTTTAGGAAGGCTTCCTTCTGTGGCTTGCCCCAGGTGAATGGCTGCATCCTCTGAGCTTCGTACAGGGGTTTTGCAATCAGTCCATAGTCCATGATCCACAAGCGACACCATCCTGCCATCTCGAGTAAGACTCGCAGCTCATGTAAGTTCTGGGGCTCTGGAATAGCACAGATAGCTTGGGTTCCTTGGTTAGTACCTAGTTTTCGTTGCCCTTGTGAAATTTCACATCCCAGGTAAATCACAGTCTGTTGGGCAATTTGTGCCTTTCCTCTGGATACTTTGTAACCTCCCATTCCCAGTGAATTTAAAATCTCAATGGTTACCTTTATACAGGTTGCTTTTTCTTCTGAAGCTATTAGTATATCATTAACATCTTGCAACAATAGGTATTGGTCTCTTGGTACTTGCCCATTTTCATTCTAAATCTCCAGTTCCTTTGCCGGTTGGTTTCTGAATACGGTTGGTGAGTTCCTGTCCCTTGTCGTGTCCAGGTGAGTTGGGTCTTTCTTCCGTTCCCTGGGTTTTCCACTCAAAGGCAAACTGTTTTTTACTTTCTTTGTCAAGGGGGATGCAGAAAAAGGCATCTTTTAAATCAATTACACTAAACTATTTATATATCTCTTTTTTTACGGATGTTAGCAATGTGTAGGGATTTGTTACCACTGGCTAAATGTCTTTTGTTATTTTATTTATTGCTCTCAAATCTTGCACTAATCTATATTCACTATTTGGTTCTTTTACTGGAAATATTATGTCCTAACCTATTTTACAAATTCTATGTCTAATCAGTTGCTATATTCTCTCAATACCATCGCCTTGGTAACGTTTTCTTGCCGTAACTGATTGCCCTGGTGAAACCTGTCTGGGCATTCTCGTTTCCAATGCTCTTCTCGCTTGCAATACACACATTGATTTTGGCTTAACCCTTGCATAACTGGTCCTCTACCACGACTACCTCCGCCACGTCCCCCGAAACTTGGGTTCTCTTTTCCTTCTACCACTGCCAAAGATTTTGCTGCTGCCCCCCACCAGCTTCTCTTTCGCGATTATTATACACTCTCCAGGCCACCCCCAGGATTCTGAGTTTTCATAACTATTTTCACTACTCCTGCCACCTTACCAGGACCTTCTCTACAAGTTCTAGCTGACCGCCTCTAAATAATCAAATCTGCAGGGAAAAAAAGGCACTTCTACAAACACTGACCCCTCCACTCTCACACCTTGTCGCAAGGGAGCAATCACAGTCCGTTTTTGTCTGCTTGTGTCTTTTCCTTCCACAACCAGGGCAAGCCCCAACCGGCTTCGGGTTCCGCGGGCCACTGGGGTCGCTGATTCATTACTACCACCATTCTTTTCACTTGCATCCTTCTCCCTCCTTTCTATCATAGCCAGGCTTTGCCCAGCTTTCGAGGAAGAGGAATCAGGTGACTGTGGGAGAGGAGGATAAAGAGAGAAAGGTGTACTAGATGAAACAGGTTTAAGATCAGGTGAGGTAGGGGCAGGCAGTGGGACAAGGACAGATGAAGCAGGTGGATAGGGTTAGGTTCTCTTAGTCTTAGTCACCTGAGGGTTCATCAATCGAGCTGGTCCTGCCCAGTCTGAACCCCTGCACACAGTGGATGGAGATAAAGTCCCTGTGGTATCCATGAAAGGTATTTTAGGAAAGACTGTTTGGATTAATCCCACCTCAGGCAAAGACAAACTCATCCATGGGATTGGTTTTGCTCAAGGACCTGGTTACACTTGGTGGGTAATGCAGAAAGATGGAGAAAGCCGTTGTGTACCACAGGGAAACCCAGTCTTCACTGAGAAGTGTGTGTAAGGTTTCATTGTGATGCAGATGGAAATAGAATAAGGGGTGGATAATGTCCTGGATTGCAAGGTAATTAATGTGTATATTCTATTTTCCATCTGTTAGAGGTGTGGCAGTTATCTTCTGTTAATTGGGCAGTTTTCTTTATCTCTTCCACAAACCAATCCTCCCTCTGGGAAATATCTTCTGTCCATGGGCCATTGAGTGTCACTGCATAAAATTGCTGATAACATTACATCATCCCATTGGGAGATGCTCCACCCAGGGGGAGGAGCCAAGCATTCCTACCTGGATATAATCTGATATTTTAGGACACCCAACCAGCCTTTTCCCACTGGATTCCCAGAGGAGCAGCTCTTTCCCACTGGATTCCCAGAGGAAGACCAGGCCCATCTACAGCACCCCTGGATCTTCAGAGGAAAACTCCACCCTTCTACAGGATCACTGCTCCAACAGAACCCCATCTGTCACTGCAGCCACCATTTAATGGGACTGCTGCCAACACCCTGACACACACGGTGTCAGGTTGTGTTCTGAGTCTGTCAGTGGTTTTTTTGTTGTCTGTATGATTGCATATGTCTTTTTAGTTTTCCTAGTAATGAACTGTTATTCCTATTCCCATATCTTTGCCTTTTAATTTCAAAATTGTAAGAATTTGGATGGAGGAGGTTTCCATTTTCCGTTTCAGGGGAGGTTCCTGCCTTTTTTAGCAGACACCTGTCTTGTCAAACCAAGACAGTTGGATACACAGAATTTTAGAGGCAGAATATCAATTTCGGCCATGGACACCTGGAGGTGAAGGACGGTTCTTTTCCATAGGAAGGAAAACACAGAACACTGGTGTTTCAGGGCCAGATGAAAGGCAGCAATCAGAGGCCAAGGCCAGGCAGATCTCTCTGTCCTGGCACCTTTTGTCTGAAAGCAGCCCTTGGATATCGGGAGTTCTGGAGGTGGAATCCCAATTTCGGCCATTTCAGCATAGATATAAAGGATGGTTCTTTCCCACAGGAAGGAGAGCACAGAGCCCAAGTGTTTCAAAGGCAGAAGAGGAGACAGGTGGCTCCTGGGAGGCCAAGCCAGCCGGACCTGTTTGTTTTGGTAGCTTTCGTCACCGAGAAATCCTTGGATATACAGAATTTGGGGGGCTGAGTCTCAATTTCAGCCCTGGACATCCTGATGAAAAAGATGGTTCTTTTCCATTAGAAGGAAAGCACCGAGCCCCAGTGTTTCAAAAGCAGGTGAGAGGAAGCCCCCAAGAGGCCAAGGGCAGCCAGACCTGTCTGTCCTGGCAGCTTTCACCTGGGAGCAATCCTTGGATGGATGGAGTTCTGGAGGTGGAATCCCACTTTGGCCATGAGCACCTGGTCGAGGTGGATGGTTTTTCCATAGGAAAGAAAAGCACAAACTCCAAGAGTTTATGAAGAAGATGAGAGGTGGCCTCCCATGGGCCAAGGCAGCCAGAGCTGTCTCTCCTGGCACCTTTCATCTTTGCGAAGTCTTTGGACATAGGGATTTTTGGAAGTGGAATCTCAGTTTTGGTTGTGGGTGCCTGGAATGGAAGAAGAGTTCTTTTCATGAGGAAAGCTCAGAGCCCCAGTGTTTCAAAGGCAGATGAGAAACAGCCGTCAGGAAACCAAGGCCAGCCAGACTTGTATCTTCTAGCAGGCTTTGTCTGGGAGAAATCCCTGGATATGGGAATTCTGGAGGTGGATTCCCAACATTGGCCATGGGGACCTAGACATGAAAAGTGCTTTTTTTCCCATAGGATAGAAAAGCACATGGTCCCAGTGTTTCAAAGGCAGAATAGAGGTGGCCTCAGGGTGGTCAAGCCAGCCAGGTCTGTCTGTCCTGGCAGATTTCATCTGGGAACAATCTGTGCATACAAGGAAATATGGAGAAGGAATCCCAATTTTGGCAATGGACACCTGGAAAGCGGGACAGTTCTTTCCATAGGAAGGAGAGCACAGAGCCCCAGTGCTTCAGGGGCTGATGAGAAGCAGGCCTCGACATGCCAAGGTCAGCCAGACCTGTCAGGGGGCCCCGAGAAGGCCAAGCCAGTCAAACAGTCAAGACCTGTTCCATGTTCCCTGGGTTCCATGGGGCCCCACAGTATCACAATGGTCTCCTTGGTTCCATGAATCCCTGTAGTGTGACAATATTCTCCTTGTCACAATGTTCCCCTTGCTTCTGTAGAGTCACAATGGATCTTTGCTTCCATGAGGTCTTGCAATGTCACAATGGCTCCTTGGTTCTATGGCCCCACTTCTTCATCCTTGAGCCTTGGTTCCATTGGGTCCCTGAGTTTCACAACTGTCTCCTTGATTCCATGAGGCACCAGAGTGTCACAATGGTCTCTGATTCCATGAGGTTCCATAGTGTCACTATGGTGTCCTTGGATCTGCATTGCCTCCATGGCCCCTTGGTTCCATGAGTTCTGTACTGTCAGCAATGGATTCTTTGTTCCAAAGGGGCCTTGATGTGTCCCAAGGGCTCCTTGGTTCTGTGACATTCCAAAGTGTCATGTACGGAAAATCACACTATGGAAAGCCAGTGTCTATAAAGGAGACAGAGGAGTCCTGCAACTTTATTCCAATAAAGGGAAAGAGTCCACCAGGGCACACACCCACGGGGTTTTCTCTCTCGAGGTTCCAGAGGGTGCAGCCTCCTTTTATCCAAACTCCTGGCCACATGTTGCCCTCTTCCTGTCCCCATTGGCCAAGGTACTGGGAAGGTTCAGCCTTCCCAAACCATTTGTCACATTTTCCCCTCTTGAACCTGTCATTTTACCCCAAAGTTCATAAACTCAAGCTCGTGCAGACCCACGTGTCTGTTTCAGGAGCCAAGCTGTCTGGGCTCTGTAATAAAGTTCATGGAGACATTAAGACCATTTCAAAGATGTTAACACCAAAACCTTCACCCATCGAACTGTCTGTAAAGAATCTTCCCTATCAGTCACAATGGACTCCTCATTTCCATGGGGCCCCACTCTGTCACAAGGGCCCCTTGGCTCCATGAGGTTCCCCAGTGTCACCCTGGTGTCCTTGGATCCGCATTGTCACAACTGACCCACAGTTCCATGAGGGTCCCCAGTGTCACCATGGTCGCTGTCAGAGGCTGGATGAGATCAATGTCCTCAGACACCTTGGGATGAGCTGTCAGTCAGTCACATAGTGGGGACAGCGCTGAGCCAGCCCTGACTGCCTGAGCAATCACAAATCCCACCTGAGGGGAGCCCCACAAAGGCCCAGGGGCTTAAAAACACAGAGCACAAGGTCAGCCCCTGGTATGGACCCTGCCTTCTCCTGGGGTTTGGGTCTCACCCACACTGGAACCCCAGGAACTTGGAGCCATATGCGTGTCCTTCTATAGAGCTTCTGTCTTTCTGTCTCTCTCTTTCCTCTCCTTCTAATGTTGTTTCTATGGAACATTTTTGGGTACCTCAACAACCTAATTGTTTAAAGGTTTCCAGGTTCAATGGGCCAAGTTAACGAAGTTCCTGCTATGATAAGTGTTTTATGTTGAACTGGATGTGACATTGAACCCTTTTCCAAAGTTTCTTAGATTTTTGTACTTTGCCAGTAAAGTTTTGTGTCATTTTGACCTCTTGAGAATATCTGGTTGGTGTTTCTCCTGTACACAAAACTTGAGTAAAGAAGCCTTTGGTCACCCCCAGCATTTGAGTGTTCTGGGGTGTCAGAGCCCCGCAGGCTCCCAACGGCCTCTTGTTTCCATGAGGCCCCGCTGTGTCACTCTGGCCCTCGGTTCCCTGATGATCTGGAGTGTCACACGGGTTGATGGCGTTTGTCCTTGCTGCCCCTCACATCCCCCTGCCCCACAAAGAGCCCCGAGCCAGCCGTGAGGGACAGGCCCTGCTGGCCCAGGCTGGGCTCAGGGCTTGGCCTTTCTGCTTCCTGCAGCCAAGCCAGGCCTTGCTCAGCATTGCAGTTCCCTGCCCAGAGCCTTGCGCTCCCTGCACTCCTGGCCTCAAGGATCTGCTCTCAGCACTCCCTGGGCAGCCTTTGGCATTCCCTGCCCTCCCTGGGGCCCAGCCATGCTCCAAGGCACGTGGAGTTTTGCTGCTGACTCCTTGAGCGGCTTCTTCATCCTTCTCTCAGTGCCTGAGGCTCCTGGACCCAGCCCCAAATCCACCGTGGGGCTGATAAAAATATAGAAAGCCCTCAGGAGCTCTTTGTCTCCCTTCCATTGTCTTTGAGTCTCTGTTATAAATAAGAAGCTTGACTATGCCAATATTCAAGCAGCAATAAATTTATTAATTAATATGGTAAAGAATGAGCAACACAGTGCTGGGTACAGTGGGGGCAGTTTCCCTCCAACTCTACGCCAATAGTTGGGGCTTACAGGTATTTATAGGGGTACTCATAAGCTTTCTCAGCAGTTTCTATTCCAATTTTTTCTCATCAGCAGTTTCTATTTTCCAATTTTTACATCACAATTCTATACACTATTGTGATTTATTTTTTCTCAGGATACGTCCCAAAAAGGAGGATCTCTAGGTGGTGGTGGTAGTTTCCGAGATGTTGGTCCTGGTTTCCGCAAGAATAAAGATGAATCCCATCTGGTGAAGTCCAGCTCCCCAGATGTGGCTCCACCTTTTTAATTGCAATGACTATAAATCTCATAACAGTGATGTCCAGCTTCCCTTGGTCGAAATTATAAATCCTTGTGATGATGCTCATCTTCCTTTCTCAAGCTGTTTTTCTCTGTTTTGTTAAGGCATGAGATAAGCATATTTCCTTTATATAGATTCCAAAACTCTAGTTTCAAGGATACAAGCAATATTCCAAAATTATACTTCAAAAGGGTTATTTTTGCAGCACTCTTTAAGGCCTAACTACAAGCAAAGAGCAACATCCTTAATGCTTTAATTCAAATGCTCCTAAATCAACCAAGGTTAATTGCAAAGAAAAGAGAGGTTCAAAGGCCTTCTTCCCTGCTTTACTTTCCTCAGTTATTATTAGAATTCACAGCTGTCCCATTGTTGGCCTCCACACATACACAATCACTAATACACACATTGCCTGTATGTACCTGACACGAAACACAGCTTTGTATTTCACACTGAGGAGCACTCGGGAAATGTCACTGCAAGGGCAATGTTGATCAGCCTGGTGCTTCCCCTGTGCTGTGCCTTACACCGCTGTTTTGTTTTATTCGGCTTTTAGAGCCTGCCTGTGAAGAGAAGCCTCCCAGGAGAGCAGAGGCTGCTGAAGGATCTGACATCCTCGCCCTAAGCAAGGGTTGGAACAGCACAGACTGCGGAAAAGATTCCACCTGGTCTCAGGGCAGAGAGAAAGCCAAAACAGTTTAACTTGGTATTTGGTGGTCCATGTCTGTATAAAAGAATGCTCTAAAATGTCAGCTTCCAATAAAATGTCCTAGGTTGAGGTTTCCTGTGCTGGTGAGAGTCTTTTAGACCCCGCCTTCTCCTGACCTCTCTGCTGTTGCAGTTCCATGGACAGAAGCTGTTGTCTCTTACCCCCTGCCATGGGCAGGCTGGTGTTCAGCCATCTCCAGGACAGCAGGGCCCCATCCCACCTCACTGTGACCTGGGAAGGCAAAATCCATCACTCCAAATGTTCCCCCTTGCTCCTTCTTGCCAGACATTTGACCCTGGCACGGGGGTTTGCTGCTGGTTGCTGCAGGAAAAGGGAAAACCCTGTGACATTTTGGGGCACATGGAACCAAGGAAACCCCTGTGGCACTGTGGGGCCTGATGGAACCAAGGGTCCTTTGTGACACAGAGGGGCCAACATGGAGCCAAATATCCCTTGTGACAGTTTGGGATCTCATGGAACCCATTGTTCATTGCAACAATGTGGACCCAAGGAGACCATGGTGTTGTTCATTGTTTATGGAAAGCTTTTGCATCAATCATGGAATCATGGAGCCCATTGTGACACAGTGGGCCCCATGGAACCAAGGGGCCATGGTGACACTTGGAACTAAGAATACCACTGTGGAGTACAGAACCTCATGGAACCAAAAGTCCATTGACAAAGAGCAAGGCCCTTGGAACCATGGAGTCCAAAGGTCTAAGACATTTCCTGCACAGTTCTGCCTTGGGTAAGGGGAACATTATTGGTGGCAGCTTGGTCTCGGCACACACCTGAGGAGTGTGCCTGTTTTCAGTGGGGAAACTCAGGAGTTTTAGATTGCTTCAAAAACTACAAAAAATGAAAACCCCTCTTAGCCTGGGTGCAGCCAGCTCTCCAAGCACAGCAGGTTCCAGGGGAGTGAGGACAGACAGGATGTGCTGGGGAATGTGGAGCAAGGTTGTCCACACTGGGTCAGAGCTCAAGGTACAGCTTCTGTGAGCAGGCCAGAGCTGCTGAGGGGAGCAGCTGATCCTGATCCTGGGTCAATATCAATCACAGAATGCTGCAATGGTCTCTGCTCCAAAGAGAAGAGTAATAAAATACACCTTTTAAAACAGGAGCACATATTTTTTAGAAGCTCTTTGAAATATTTCTCCATAACTGGAGTAGGAAACCTAGAAACCTGGGAGAGCCAAGGACACTGTGGCAACTTCAGGCCCAAAAAGTGCAAACAGGAAACAGAGGAGAGCAGACCAGGAGGATGGGACTTCATAACCTGAAGCTGTAATTGGACAACTTACCCCAATATGTAAATGGACCAAAACTTATAAAAGTGTGAAAATGTGTGACCCATCATCCATCTTGGGTGTACCCTCAGCTGGGCTCTTGTACTGCCCCAGGTGTACCCTTTGAAGGCCTTTTTAATAAATCCCTACTTTATTCCTGTAACACTGCCCAACCTCTGTTCTAGGCAGCCTCTCAAGGCACCAAGGCCTGACTGGCTGGGCCACCTGGGGCCACCTGACAGGTCCAGCTGAGCCTGGCATGTTAAGGGCTGCTGCTCATCAGCCCCTGGAACACTGGGGCTCTGGGCTCTCCTTGTGGTAAGAACTGTACTTCTCCTCCAGGTGTCCATGGCCAAAATCAGGATCCTTCCTCCAAATTTCCATATCTGCAAAGATTGTTCCCAGATGAAATCTGCAAGAACAGACAGATCTGGCTGGCTTGGCCACCCAGGGGCCACCTCTCATCTGCCTTTGAAACACTGGGACCAAATGCTTCTCTTTCTTATGGGGAAAAAGCACCTCTCACATCCAGGCACTCATGGCCAAAGTTGGGAATCCACCTCCAGAATTCCCTATATCCAGGAATTTCTCCCAGACAAAAGCTGCCAGGAGAGACGGGTCTGGCTGGCCTTGGTTTCTGAAGAGCTGGCTCTTGTCTGCCTTTGAAACACTGGGGTTCTGTGCTTTCCTTCCTAATGAAAAGAACTCTCTTTCCTGGCCAGGTGCCCACAACAAAAACTGAGATTCCACCTCCAAAATTCCCTATGTCCAAAAATTTCCCCCAGATGAAAGCTGCCAGGAGACACAGGTCTGGCTCTCTTAGACCGTGGGTGGTCACCTCTCATATTTTTCCAAGAAACTTGGACTTTGCACTTTTCTTTCCTATGGGAAAAACCATCCAGCTCGACCAGGTGCCCATGGTCAAAACTGAGATTCCACCTCCCAAATTCCATATGTCCAAGGATTCCTCCGTGACAAAAGCTGCCAGGACAAGCAGGTCTGGCTGGTTTGGCCTCTCAGGAGTCTTCTCTCACCACTTCAGCCCCTGAAACTCTTGGGCTCTGTGCTTTGCTACCTATGGAAAAGAATTGTCCTTGTCAAGGCAGAAATGGCCAAAATTTGGATTCCATCTGCAAAATTCCCTGTATCCAAGGGCTGCTTTCAGACAAAAACTGCCAGGACAGAGAGGTTTGGCTGCCCTTGGCCTGTGGTAGCTGCCTTTCATCTGGCCCTGAAACACTGGTGTTCCATGCTTTCCTTATTATGGAAAAGATCCATCCTTCTCCTCCAGGCATCCATGGCTGAAACTGGTGTTCCATCTCTAAAATTCCCTATATCCAGAAATTGCCCCCAGAAAAAATCTTCTGTCTAATCTGGCTGCCCATGGCCTCTGGTGGATGCTGCTCATCTGCCCCTGGAACACTGGGGCTCGGTTGTTTCCTTCCTCTGGAGACCACTGTGACACTGTGGGGCCTCGTGGAACCATGGAGACCATTGTGACACTTTGGGACCATGGTGACACCGTGGGGCTTCTTGGAACCAAGAGACCACCGTGACACTGTGGGGCCTCGTGGAACCATGGAGACCATTAAGACCCTTCAGGGCCTTGTGTCACCAAGGGGCCACTGTGACACCTCAGGGCCTCATGGAAGCAATGGCACCACTGGGACATTGTGGGGCCCTGTGGAATCAGGGGAACATGGAACAGCTCTGGCTGATTTGGCCTCCCAGGGGTGACCTGACAGGTCTGGCTGATCTTGGAATGTCAAGGGCTGCCTCTCATCTGCCCATGAACCACTGGGGTTCCATGCTTTCCTTCCTGTGTAAAAGAATTTCCTCTCTTCTCAGACACCCATGGAGAAAATTGGTACTCGCCCTAAAAAATTTCCCGTATACAAGGGTGTCACCCAGACAAAAACCTGCCACCTCTGCCTGGCCTTGGCCTCTGGTGGTCACATCTCATCTGCCTCAGAAGCAACAGGGCTCTGTGCCTTCCTTCCTTTAGAAAAGAACCAGCCTTCTTGACCTGGGGCCATGGCAGAAATTGGAATTTGGTTGCCAAAATTCCATCTATCCCAGGATTGCTCCCAGACAAAAGCTGCCAAGACAGACACCTCTGCCTGGCCTTGGCCTCTGGTGCTGTTCTTAGACTATGAGAAGTAGACTATGAGTGTTTTTATTTGCAAACACCTTGGAGAGGGCCCAAAGATCTCCCAAGCTGGGGCTTGCAGGCCTCAAGAACATAACCCATGGAGGTTGATGTGCCTGGTCCCAGTTGAGAAGAGACTGAGGAGAGAACAGGAGTGGCCTGGCAGGGCTTGAAGGGTGGATTCAGAAGTGGTGGAGCTTTTTCTCCATAGTGGGAAAGAGCCAAATAGAGAAATGATACCACAAATGCAGCTGGGGAGGCCCAGAGTGGACACAAGAGGACAACCAGGCACCAGAGCAGGGCTGTGGTGCAACACATCCCCCAGAAGGAGCCTGGAGCAGCCCAAGGCTTTGTGTGGGCAGGCAGAGGCAGGCAGGAGGCAGAGCTGTCAGCAAAGGAAGGGGCCAGCCAGGTGGGGCAGCCGGGGGATGAGCACAGCCTGCAGGGACAGAGGCGCAGGGCAGGGACACCGTAGCACAGCCTGGGCTGCACAGGGCACAGGCATGGGCAGCAGCTGCCAGGCCCTGACAGAGCCAACTTGGGCAGCACTTTGGCCATGGCTGCTGGGCATGGGCCTGAGCCAGGAGCAGGAGACAAGTGACCCTTGCAGGCCTGGGGCCTCATGGCCTCCTTGTCCCTGCTCAGCAGCCTGGCAGGGGCCGCCCCATGCTCCTGCCCTTGGCACTGCACATCCCCACATGCCAGTGCCCATCCCGGGAAGAGCCCTGAGCAAGGAGGGAGGGACAGGATCTGCCTGGCCAGGGGCTGGGGCTCAGGCCTTGGCCCTTTGCATTCCTGAAACACATCCAGCTTTGCACAGCCCCAGAGACACCTTGGCCTTGTTTGTCCCCAGCTGGCATCACTGCCTCCAGTGTTCTGCTCTAACTGGAACCTGGGGACGCTTTCTCAGTCGTGTCCCTCAGTGGGACCCATTAAAACTTCAAGAAACTTCAGGGTTTCAATTTAACTTTGAGTTGTTGAGTAGCTTTTTGAACACTCTCTCAGGGACTGAGTCTGTTGTAAACAACACCAAAGACATGAGAGGGTCATTAAAGTTTTCCTCGTCTAGTTATGGAGAAAGATCTCAAAGACCTTGTAAGAAATACACATTCCTATTTTAAAGGATGTATTTAATTTTTTTCTCTTTAGAGCAGAGGTGATCCCAGCATTCTGTGACTGATATTGACCCAGGGTCTCTCCTCAGGAGCTCTGGCCTGATCACAGAAGCTGTGCCTTGAGCTGTGGGTGACACTGGGACATAGTGGGAGTGACGCTGGGGAGGACAGGGACAAACTGGGGACAATGGGAACACTGTGGGGAAGACTGGGGACACTGGGGCATCCTGTGGATGACACTGGGGGGGAACTGGAAGGGACTGGGAATAAACTCAGGTGTATTGGGAGGGACTGGAGGGGCACTGGGGTTGTATTGGGTTCTGCTTGGGACGAACAGGTCTGTAATGGGGTTGTACTGGGAGGGACTGGAGGGGGTGAATGGGCTGTTCCTGCCTCCCCCGCTTCCCATTTACCGAGGCTCCCGCCTATCAGCGAACTGAGCCAATCAGCGCCGGAGATCGGTGCCTCGGGGGCGGTGCCTAGCATGGCCGCAGTCTTCTATTTCTAACTACAAATCCCATCATGCCCCGCGGCCCAATTGAGCCCCATTGGAGCTGGGACTACAACGGCCGTCATGCCCCGCGCTCCACAGACATACCACCCCCCCCCGGGGTCCGCCCCCATCTGTCCCATAAGTGTCCCCCAGACACTCCAGGATCTCTCCGTGCCCCCTGAGTGCCCCCTGAGCGCCCATTCGGGACCCCCCTAAAGCGTCCCCGGAACCCCTGAGTGCACCCGCACCCACAGCTGCCCGGCATAGCCATTTCTGGGAATTCATCTCATCTCATCTCCCGCGGCCCCAGAGCCCCTCAGAACACAGTCCCCCGCCTAAAATTCCTGCCGCGCCCAGCGCCCATAAAAGCACGGATAGAGCTCCCTGAGCTCCCCCCCAAGGGGTCCCGAGCCGCTTAAGCTTCCCCGAGGACCTCAAGTCGCGGCTTGGACGCAAAAGTATCCCCCAACATCGTGTTCGAGCCACTTCCGGGACTACAGCTCCCATCATGCTCCGCTATTCCAGCAGGGACTTTATCTCCCGTCATGCACCGTGCCCCGGCGAGAGCCATTGCAGCTGCGTCTCGAACTCCCGTGATGCTCCGCGGCCCTGTTAAACCGAATGATACCCGCTCCTACAACTCCCATCACCCCTCGCGCCCCAGAGAGCCCCGTTCGAGCACCCCAAGGGCCCGCCCGGACCCCGAAGGGCCCCAAATTCTCCTCCCTGACCTCCAAGGGCTCCCCTGGACCCCCAAGTGCTGCCCCGGACCCCGAACTGTCCCTCAGAATCCCTGAGTGCCCCTCCAAGTTCTCACCCGGCTCCCCCAAGTGTCCTCCAGACCCTCAAGTTCTCTCTGAATTCCCTCCCCAGACCTAAAACAGCCCCAAATGTGCCCCAGAAATGTCTCCAGGCACCCCAAAGTTCCTCCCCTTGACACTATCGGAGAAAAAGATGATAAAAATGATGCCAAAAGGACTACAAATATTACTAGTTTCCATAAAGCGGGAGAAATATATAGCCAATAGACATGAATTAATTAAGGAAATTGTGTTACTTATAAACAATTGTTATGAATTGAAGCAAACTCCAATAAGCTTAGTCCAATTGGAATTTATTAATTACAGCAAGCAAGGCATAAGCAAAATCAGCGCTTGGCGACAGGGGAGCCTCCGCTGGCCAAGGACTGCCGCACCCACTGTTCGATACAGTCTAACTTTTATACTGTATCTCTTCTCGTTGGGGACGGGTCCAGAAAGTTCTCTGCGCATGCGTCTTCTTTGTGCTAAGGGGTCCTCCTCTGCTGGTCGTTGTCTGATGAAGGCTGCTAGTCTTCCTCGGTCGTCCTCCGGTCGACTCCTCCTCATCTAGTGGTCATACCTAAAATTCTAGAAGTTATGGTTTATTGAGCATTTATTAAGCAAAAAATATTTTAAGCAAGCATTTATTAAGCAAAAATATACTTGTGATTGTATGCGGTTTTGGTTACACGTGGTTTTAGGTCTAAGTGTTTTATTCCCTCTATCTTTAGCCCTTAGTGAACAGAACATGAACAAAACACACCAGGTTCCACCACACAATGACCAATAAATTTTTGGTTGCTAAAAATGTATGGATTTTTAAATATAAATATTGAAATTTGGTAATAGAGACATAGAATAATACTAATATAAATAAAAAATAATTATAATTTTAGTAATTCAATGCATTTTTTTTTAAGGCAAAATGTATAATTTTTTTATGCTTTGGGATGTCAGTCTGTAAGAGAGTCCAAAGATCCCTCATTTGCCTCACAACCACCATTGAGGACGGAGATTGAAGTCCTTCCCAAGGACTGAGACTGAGATCCTTAAAATTCTAACAGGGGGGCTGGGCTGACTGAAGCGGGATGTCTGCCATTGGGAGTGGGATGTTTCCCATAGGAACCAGTCCTGAAACAACGGGCCCCGCTCACTGCTGGCACCGGTTTGTCCTGTTCAGAACTGGACTGTCTGTACCTGTGAGAGAGTCTGTCTGAAATATCCTCCAATCTGCCTCACAACTGTCACTGAGAGATCGCTCAGAAGCCCCCCTTTGTCCCATTCCTGGCCCTACAGTGGAAAGTTCCCCGCCAAGCCAGGGGCTCTAAGACCTGAAGGAATTGCTAAGTTACTGTTTCCACAGGTGCATTTTTCTGCATGCTACACTGAGCCCAATGAGAAGAAGGGGGCACTGAGCCCTTTTTGCAACAATAGCCTTGGAAGCTGTCCCACCTCTTGGCCTGGCTGAACTTCTCCTGAGCTTTTGAGTGGTCTCCCACAGAAGACCCCTCTCGTTCATCTGCAAGCACTGTGACAGACAAGCTGAGATGACAGAAGCCTCTCCACCAGAGAAAAACCTGAGAAATCCCCACGTGAGAAAGGCCGCTCCTACACTCCCCAAGGACTGGGACTGAAGCCCCCAGCCCGGGGAGGTGCGCGGGGGAGGCGAGCTGACCAAAGCAAGATGGATGTTGCAGGTGTGGGCATTGGACCACGAAAACAATGGCCCTCGCCCACTGATATAAACTGTGTGTACCCCTTTTCCAAATACCATTATTTTACCAGATGATACAATAGATTCAGTTTTGAAATAATCCCCCTCCCCCCTCAACAAAAAGTGTATAATTGGAGTCCAGATGGACTGCATCTCGGAGATCTCCCCAACGTAACAGGCAGATCCTCAACTGGACTGGACCTAAGGACTTTGTCTCTACGTTTGGTAGCTCTATTCCCCTTTTTCTTTCTCTCTCTCTTTCTCTGTCTTTCTCTCCCTTAATCCCTCCATCGCATTTTGCTGTGGTCATTCAATAAAGGTGCATTTGTTTGGATTATTGCTGCAACACCCCCCTGTACCGTGTTGGTTCTTTTTGCACCCTGAGATCCCTTACGAACCATCATGAAACCCATTCATAGGGACGGATCGTGACAACCTGTTCTCAAGGGACTCATTCTCCACTGTCCTGTACCTGTTCCCTCAATGTGCTGTCCTGCTCCCCTCCCGGCGGTAGATTATAAAAGACCCCAAGTTAACCAAAGACTTTGAGATTCTCCCCGAGGTTTCAAGATGGATCTGTTGGCCGGACCACGAGGATTTCGTGTCTATGTTGGTAGCTATTCACCTCCCCCCCCTTTCTCTCTCTCTCTGTCCTTTATCTCCTTTCTAATCCTTCTATCACATCTGCTCTGGGCACTCAATAAAAGGTGCATTTGTTTTGGTTAATACTGGAAGTCCCCTGCTGTGTGTTTGAAATCTGAGATCGGTAAAACGAACCATCAGGACCCCCCTTGTCCCAGCGGATCGTGACACGGCCTGATGGGGTTGCTGCCCACAGCACGTGAACGTGATCTTCTTGGTGGTGGCTACAGTGGTTCATCTGGTCTTGCTTTCCGATCTCCCTATCCCAGAATTACCTATGCCACCTGCTTTTCTCATACTGTGGTTCTCTGTAATTCCTTAATTAGTCAGCCATTATTAAGTTCACTCTTGGAATAGGGGAATATCAGCTCCCCATCATATCGAGTGCATTTGAATGCACTTGAATGCATTTTGCCTGCATTCAAAATATGGTCCCTGTTTTTGATTTACTGTGGAATCTCTGTTTGTATTTTCTGCCTCTGTTGAGGTTGGGATTGAAGGTACTTGAGATGATATTTCAGACTCAGGTATTCATTGTTTCTTATCAGTGAAACAGCCTCACAACCATGAGTTCTGCAGCCTTTCATTAGCAAGGCACAAAATGGCTCACTGTCTCTTGTTACAAGGCCTGGATGGTACCAAGGAGACCACGGTGATACTGGGGATCCAAGAGACCGTGGTGACACCATGGAAACTCATGGAACCGTGGGCATTGTGACACAGCAAGGCTTCATGGAACCAAGAGTCAACTACGACTCTACCAAACCTCATGGAACCAAGGGCCCATTGTGACACTGAAGAACTTCAGGGAACCAAGAGTCGCTTGTGACACGGGGGGTTCTCATGAAACCATGGAGACCATTTTGAAACTTCAAGGCCTGATGGAAGCAAAGGGTCATTCTGGCACTTCTGAGCCTTGGAACCAAAGGGACCATAGTGACACAGTGGGGCTCTGTGGAACCAAGGGGCCACGGTGACATTGGGGAGCGTCATTGAACCAACTGTCCATGGTGACACTGCAGGGCCTGATGGAATCATGGACACCATTGTGACACTACAAGGCATCATGGAAGCAAGGGGCCACTGTCACACTATGGGGCCTCTTGGGGCTCAGGGGCAGTTGTGATACCATGGAAAGTATGGCAACAAGTGGCACCATGAAACCAAGGAGACCCTTGTGACACTACAGGAACCCATGGCACTAAGGATCCATGGAACAGTGCAGGACACATGGAACCGAGGGGCCATTGTGATGCTGTAGAACCAAAAGGCCCCATTGTGACACTGTGGGCCCCCATGGATCCAAAGGTCCAGTTTGACATTGCAGGGCCTCATGGAATCCTGGAGACCACTGTGAAACTTTGAGGCCTTGTTGAATTAAGTGGCCCTGCAGGTCCTCATGGAACCAGTGAGACCCCTTAGAACCAAGGGTCCATTGTGACCCTGTGGTACCAAGGTGTCGTGGGTTGACCCAGGCCAGATGCCAGGCATCCATGAGAGCTGCTTGCTCACTCCCCTCTGCAGGACAGAGAAAATTTAATAAAGGGCTCATGGGTTGAGATAAGGACTGGGAGAGATCACTCATCAAATACTGTCCTGGGAAAAACAGGCTTAGCTTAGAGATATGAAATTCATTTATTACTAACAAACTCAGAGCATGATAAGGGGAAATAAAATAAGCCCCTCTCCTCCCTCCTTCCAGCTCTACCTCCTACCCCAGCAGTGCAGGGAGACAGGGAAAGGGGGTTATGGTCAGTTCATCACCCATGGCTTCTGCCCTTGCTCACGGAGAGGGGTGGTTCCCCTGCTGCACCGTGGGTCCCTCCCGAGGGAGGCAGTTCTGCAGGAACTTCTCCAATGTGAGTCCATTTCAGGGGCAACAGCCCTCTGCAAACTGCTGCAGTGTGAGTCCATCCCAGGGACAGCAGTCCTTCCCAAACTGCTGCAGCATGGGTCACTCTTCCATGGGGTGCATTCCTC